>NC_056726.1:1140104760-1140254760 GCF_019279795.1 Protopterus annectens | reverse complement strand
GAGTGTGTGTGTGTGTGTGTGTGTGCGGTGTGTGTGTGTGCGCAGTGTGTGTGTGTGTGTGTGTGTGTGTGTGTGTGTGTATCTCTCTCTCTCTCTCTCTCTGTAGATATATATATATATATATATATATATATATATATATGTATATATTTGTGTGTGTGTGTAGATATATATATATATATATATATATATATATATATATATATATATATATATATATATATATATATATATATATGGATCTATATGACTACATCGACAAGTGAGAACATCGACATCCACATTGTTGACTCGAAATCACCGACAAATGAAATAAGCGAAATGTCGGACTACCGACATTTACATGTTCGACAAACACGCAGTCACGATTGAAATGCTCCTAACAGCTGCACAAAACTGCTACCCTTACTAAACCATGGTATTCATGCATAGCTAAATGAAAACTCTGTTGCAGGAATATAAGTTGAATAAACATCTCCAGGTTTTCAGCAAATTGAGACATAGTGTACAAGCTCAATACTCGCGTTACTGAAAGCGGTATGTGTTCTGCACCGAACCAAGATAGCTATCAATTAGTAACATCGACTTCATCCTTTCTGAATTTACAGTATAATACATACCTCCTATTTCCCCAGGACTACTCACCTGTGTATTCGCCATTGTGGTTCGGTGCAGAGTAATCATAGCCACACCCACAGCTCACCCTCACATCACCTCCACCAATCACAGCTCCTCAAGTCATATCAATTAAACCACACCAACTTGCTCCACACAAAATACTTCCAATCACTCTCATTCCCACTAGGCATTTTTTGCGTCACCCACACTAATTCCCCATCCACATATAGTGCAACCCTATAATTCCTATTCAGACCCCCCCCACCTAGAAACAACATAAACTTTATAACCATGACTATCACACAACTAAATCTAGTCTGTCTTCACATAATTCACATAATTCTTTACAACACAAGTTATCACTCTAGCAATATCCCTAAACTTAGTAGCACAACACTGCATTATGCACTCTCATACACAGACACCACACATTATAATAATATCTGCCCACACTTATTCAAGAACTACATAACGGACCAATTCAGAACTAAACACATATGCTCTCATTCCTACTCCAAAAAACACAATACTTTCTCACACTCCTCACCAAACTCCAACATCTGTATAACCATTTTAACTCCAGGCTCACCATAAGTGGGGATATCCACCCCAACCCAGGCCCAAATCTATCCTGTCCAACACAAACTGCTCAAACACAAATGTCAGAACATAACACCCCCACTTTCTTCATCCCTGGACAAATCAACAACAGCAGCAAAACCAACCATCTTTTAATGCTAAATATTAATATTAGAAGTATCAAAAATAAAATACCTGAACTCCAGGCCACAATAGCACACTACTCCCCCAGACATAGTTGCTTTAACAGAAACCTGGCTAAATAAAAACATAGCTAACTCAGAAGTTCTCCCTACCGGCTACACTATCATTAGACAAGACAGACCACTTCGTAAAGGGGGTGGAACTGCCTTACTCTACAAGTCCAACTTAACTGTCCGTCAATTACCAAACTCCAACCCCTCCCCCAATAATTGGGACATACTTATCTCACAACTTCAACTTCACCCTAAAAAGGTCATCACCACAATTGTGATCTATATTCCACCTGGTAATACACCTGCTAGCCTTGAAGACTTCTTATCCTGGTGTTCTTCCACATACTCACAAGAAACCCTTATTCTGGGGGACTTCAACCTAGATTGGTTCACCTGTATATCATATAACCACCAAGTAATCTAATAAATCTCCATGGCTACCAGCAGCTAGTCCAAATTCCAACTAGGTGTGATAAAAAATCTAAAAGGGAATCCATCCTTGACTGGGTCCTAACTAGCAACCCCACATTGTACCCTCACACAGGCAGTCTCCCAGACACCTTAAGTGACCACAACATAATATACTTTATACGTAGTAGAACAAGCATATGCAAAACCACTAACTATATATCCACTAGAAACACAAAAAAATTCTCTCCTGAGGTCCTCAACACTTTACTGTGTAACTGTGACTGGACCCCCTAAAACCCTCCCACTTGACCAGGCTGTAGCATATTTCAACAAACATTTCTACAACACCTAGACACTGTTGCTCCATTGCAAAAATCAAGGTTAGAACTCCTACAAACCCCTGGCTCAGTAAAGAAACCAAACAAATCCTCAAGTCCAGAGACACTGCCTGGTTACTATAAAAAAACAAAGAAACACAAAGCCTAACTAAGTACCAAGAACTGCGCAACCATGCAAAAAATGCATTAGGGCTGGACAAAAATCCTACTACACAACATTACAAACTAAATACCAACACAATCCACAAAAATTTTGGCAAAATGTAAACCAGCTACTAAAATCCACCCAAAAGGCTACCCCCAAACCAACCACCCCTGACACTAAAGTTCCCATCGAAACACAATTCAACTCCCACTTTGTGAACTCAGTTCTATCCTTAGTATCACAGGACAGTTCCTTCCTCACTATCCCACCAACACAAATAACACTAATACAAGTTTTACCCTCAAAACAGTTTCCACCACTTCAATCAAAAGCATGCTCTCCAAACTAAAAACCTCATCAACAGCAGCCGACCTACTCCCCAGCTATTTCTTGAAACTTACAGCAGATGCTATTGCTATCCCAGTCTCCACTCTCATAAACAGATCAATTGTTGAAAACTATGTGCCCAAACTCTGGAAAATATCCTATGTTACACCCATACATAAAGGTGGGACCTCCACTGAACATAATAACTACAGACCCATTGCTTTACTCTCCCCCCTGGCAAAAATCCTAGAAAAATGCATCCATACCGAGATGCTAAACTATCTCCTAGACTGCAACATCCTGTCACCTACTCAGCATGGTTTCAGACCTACCCATAGTACCACTACAGCTCTCTTCTGCTTCACAGACACAGTA
Organism: Protopterus annectens; assembly: GCF_019279795.1. Taxonomy (NCBI): domain Eukaryota; kingdom Metazoa; phylum Chordata; order Ceratodontiformes; family Protopteridae; genus Protopterus; species Protopterus annectens. Next base: position 1,140,251,770 of record NC_056726.1, on the reverse strand, counting down.
AACCGTCTCAAAAATGAAGGCCTGCAAGTGTCAACTCTTTTTTTGGATATGTCCAAAGCATTTGACACAGTCTCACACCAAGTCCTGCTAAACAAACTAAACCAATATCATCTATCTAATTCCACTCTTACCTGGTTCCAAAGCTACTTAACTGACAGGTACCAAGCTGTGAAATGGGAAAATTCTCTCTCTCCTCAGCTGCCCATAACTATAGGAGTCCCACAGAGTTCTATCTTAGGACCACTACTATTCACAGTCTTCACAAATGACCTCCACACCTCCACACAGCATGCATCTTTAATTCAGTATGCAGATGACACTACCTTAATCTGTGCTGCACAAAACATTCCCACCCTCCTGCAAACAACTCAACTAGCATTCTCTGACGTTGAAAACTACCTTACCAAAGCCCAACTTATCCTCAATCCAAAGAAAAACTCAGCTTATGATTATAACCAGTTCTAACAAAAACACTAACAGTCAATTCACTATCTACTCCACAAATGCTACTCCAATTGCTCCAGTGCCACAGGCTAAGCTATTGGGAATAACCATAGACTCCCACCTAAAATTTGATAGTCATCTGAACTTAACTATTAAAAAAGTACATGCCAAACTGGGGTCACTCTACCGTATCAAACCATTTCTTACCAACAACACAAGATCAGCCATTGCTCGCTCCCAACTTCTATCCACCCTACTCTCTGCATCTCCCATTCTGACTAATCTCAACAAAACTGAACTAAGCAAAATGGAAGCTTGCTATAACAGAATTGCCCATTTTGCTGCAAATTGCTCATATAGAACTCATCATTGTACTGCTTTGAGACAGCTCCACTGGCTTGAACTGCCCAACCTCCTAACCTACAATCAGCTCTGCCTCTGTCATTCTATCTATTACCTCCACAATAAATGTCCTGCACTCAAAAACCTAGTACAACATCACTCAGCCAAAAGGCCTCTTAGATCATCAAGCAAACTACTACTAAAAGTCACCAACAGCTACAGTAGCTTTGGAGATGCACTATATAGTAGTTCGGTGGCTAAAAAATGGAACTCTGTCCCTACTAGCATTCAAAACACATCATCCAAAGCCTCCTTTAAAGACCTCATCATGCAACATCTCAAGCAAAGTTGGCAGTGCCATGATTGCTCCCCAGGCTAGTGAAAGCGAATAACATATGCATACTAAATCTAGAGTAATTTATAATAGTTTTTCAATCTTACTCACAAACACTGGCTCATCTACAGTGTATGTACTGTACCTGTGTACTATGTATGTATTCTACCTACATTCCAAAGTTCAGCTGTGCACCACAAATCTATTACTTACCTTTATTTTTAAAATTAATATCTTTTTTGATTGTTCTCTCCACTGTAACTGTTTGTGCCGCATGTCACTGTAAAAACATGTCTCTTGTAATTTGTGTGTATACTGATTATGTCTAAATAACTAAATGTGTCTGTAATTTTTCTTTGTGGAGCTTTTCTCCCCGGGCCTCTGCTGAAAAAGAGCCTTTTCGGCGTAGTCAGACACCCCCGGTTAACAAATGTAAAATAAAATAAAATAAATAAAATAAAATAAAATAAATAATGCTGCCCCCAAAGCATTTAATAAATGCAAGGAGCATTGTCATCTTTTCCTCCTAAAATTATTGCACATATTAGTTTTACATTAGAAATACTGCAACTATTGTTGAATCCATTCACTTAGACAGCTGTAGATATAATATGACCTGAGAAAAAAATCAGCTGCAGCCTTGTTATCATAGCGCACTACCTAGCAATGGGTTTGTGTGATTGTAGGTAAAGTGTCTGCGCATGTGAGATATACATTTCTACTGCTTTCCCTGTTTGTGCTGAGTTAAGCAGTGTGAAAATGAGATGCTCATTGCTAAAATTATGACATGTAGTATTGAGTTTAGGAAACACACCTGCTGCTTAGCTGATGCTGCCCAGCAGGTGTAAATGTATTGACATATTCCTTTGTGAGATCAGATGACATAGGCTTCAAATCCAGGTCTACGAAATAAGTTTAAATAAGTAGTGATAATGCAATGAAATTATACTTTAAGCTACATTCACTGTATATTACTGTGTGTTGCCATAGCACAGCATGTTTAATCAGCATTACATGGAGGTAATTGCAGCAAGAAAGAGATGTTCACTGTTGCTTGGCACTGGTGTGTGATGTCAAACTCCACATAAACATAGAGGCCAAAGGTAAAGGGCTCCATTGGCTTTCTGGCTACATATGTGTGCTGTGTGTGATTCTATATTTTGTGTGTTAAAATAGGGTAGATAGGAAAGTGGTGAAATGGGAGGCAATCAGGGGGGTAGAACAAAGGGAAAGCAAGATAGGTATGTGGAGGAGGGGGTAGGAAAGAATCATAGCTATCCATTTCTTCAAGAGTGTAAAAGGAAAATATGTACAGAATATTAGTTGAATTTGGACTGTCACCTCCACAAAGAGGGTTGACAATAACACAATCATGTTGGACCAAATTAAGTGTGTCAAGTAGACACGTGTGCGAAATACACAGTTATGCTTTTACTGGCTTGTGTGAGTAAGAGCAAAATTATAATTTTGTGAAATCACTCCCCTTCAACTATTTAAATTTATTGGCCATCCTACTGTATTCCATAGCACCAGAATAAAAACGTAACCACCCCCTTTCAATCTATCTTCCTGTTTTAAAAATAGTGACTCTCCACTAAAACTTAACTTTTTAGACAGGTAAAACTTAAGTTACCTACTTTCACCTCTAACTTCTCTAGTGCACAGTGCAGTGTTTTCATCTTACCTTGAAGCATCCCTGTGACTAGCACTTGCTCTAAAACCTGCTGGAAAGTACTAGTAAGCCTTAAACTGATACAAGCACTCAACTCTCCTTGTTAATAAGGAGAAATTAATCGTGGGCACTAAATAGCCTATAACTGCAAAGTACATTGCTAAGGTAAGGGAAAACAGCTCTTGTACTTTAGAAAAAAAAACACCAAACCAGGCATGTCCAAGGGTCAGCTTCTGGTGATTTCTCCTATCCACCTGGAGAATCTGGGCATACTGGGGCAATGCAGCAATTGCCTCATATACATGGACAACCCTCTCCTCCTACCACCCAACACTACAACCTGCGAGAGATAAACTTACATAGCCAAACTAGAAGCAAAGCTCTCTCCACCCAAGATTGTACTAGACAGTCAAGAGGAGAAGGTTAACACCCTCAATACACCTAAAGGAACACATAGCCCTTCTAAACCCACACCACCAACACCCTCACCTAGCAACATTAAACCCTCATATGCAGAGTCCCTTAACAGTAACCTGCCCAAGCAACAAGGACCTCTGAAGCTGAAATGCAAACAAACACTAATCACAACCAGTGTCACAAAGCTCACAACACCAGTGTGCCATCCAACAACAGCCCTTAAGGCAAGACAACATACCCAGCACTTTAGTCATAGGTGACTCTGCAGTCAGGCACACTGATGTCCCACTCAAAATTACATTCAGCTGCCTGTCGGTTGCCAGGATCTGCCACATAACGCATGCACTCCAGTCACGCCACAACAAGTACAAATATGACTCTGTCATTGTCCATGTTGGAGTGAATGACTTGAGATGTACCTCCCCAGACTACATGAAAAGAGACATGGAAGAGCTCTCGGATCATGTGGCCCAGGCAGGTATGACCCTAGCCCTGAGTAGCATCCTGCTTTCAACCAGAATGATACCACAGTATAAGGACAAAATGATTGACTTCAAGAAATGGCTAAGCTTCTGGTGTCATTCAAAGAGGATCCAGTATCTGTCTGCCTGGGACAACATGATCGATAGACCATGATGCTTTGCCAGAGATGGTCTATACCTGTCACCCCTGGGATTCAGGTTACTGGCTAAGGCTCGTGCACCACTATAGGTATAGGCAAATGTTCAATGGACAAAACCACCACTGTAACAGGTACAAGCATGCAGAATCTGAAGGTAATGCCACTCAATGTTAGAAGTCTAAACCTCAAAATGCACTCTCTCGAGGCACTCCTAAAAATGGAGAACATCGATATCTGTGCAGTAACTGAGACCTGGTTCAAGGCTCCAGAGAGCACCCCTGCAATACCAGGCTACAACTCTTACCACACTTTTCGGCCACCAAACCAGGACCGAAACACTGAAGGTGGAGGAGTGTCCATATTCATCAGGCTAGTTGCCCAACACAATGCATCTGAAATTCTCCAGGTGCAACTAACACTAGGTAATACTGCAATCCAAATTGTAGTTTGCTACAGATCTCCCACCATGCCCCAGGATTCTCACTATACCTTTGTAAACATACTGGAAAATATTAAGATACAACCAAACACCCTAATACTGGGTGATTTCAACTACCCTGCCATTAACTGGGAAAACTACTCGTGTACCAACACCTTTGCCCAACAGTTCTTGGTATTCATCAATTCCAATTCCCTTGATCAACTAATCCATAGTCCCACCAGGGGCTCCAATATCCTAGACCTGCTCATTACCAACATGGAAAATTGATGCTCCACACCTTTGATCACCCCCTCATTGGTCAGGTCTTTTCTTTTTACATAGGGAAAACTGAGAGGAAATTGGCCAGAAGGATTTATGAACATTTGTATGATATGCTAATGACTGGCAGTAGAAACATCCCATGAAAAAGGCCAATTTGAATAATGGCTTATATAGACACTCTATAGCCTGCAATGGTTTTAAGAAATTTGTATTTGGCATTTTAGAAGTTGTACAGCCCCAATTCCAGGGGAGGACAATGGGAAAATAGATTTGAATACATGGAACTTCTCTGGCAATTAAGGTAGATGCTACAGTGAAGACAGGCTTAAACAAGCACATTTCTATTCAACCTGTGCTGAGGATGAGGGTAGTGAAATTGTGAACATTATTTTATTCTACTTGCTTTATGATTTTACAGTTTACATGGTTTTCATTGCTTTCTGGTTTTTAATATACTATTAATATTTTAAACACATGTTATACTGTGACCATTTCAACCACAATACTTTTCACTGTGATTTTAATAAGGTGGAGGTTTATATGTGTTCCTTTAAGATTCTGTTTAGACAGTTAAATTAATTAACTTTCTTATTTAGCTCGTATGTATGGAGGGAGACCATAGTGGTTCAGATGTTCAGAAGACGTCCAGGTGAATGGACAAAAGCACTAAATCTTTTACTGTTTTACACAAAAACAAGAAACAAGTGCATCCCAAAAGGGAAACCAGTGAAATTCAAAAGCACTTGTGAAGCAGTATGTCCAGTGCAAAATAAACAATTTATTAAAATGAGAGCAAAAAACGCTTTAACTGAATCACCGGGTTTTCGTTTCAAGACTTCTTCAGATAAAATTCCACATACAACTGTTGCACTTATATATCAAAAAACTCCACCTATCAATTATACACCATCCAATAATAGTCAAACACTCATTAAAACAAGTTACGGATATTAAAAAAATAGTCACAATACTTATTTTGTATAAGAGATGCTATAAATAAATGATGCATTCTGTATATGAAATGAAAATGTGTAAAGCTATAAATGTTAAAAGCTGACGCATAAAACATTTCATATATAAAAAATGTTATATAAGTTAAAAACTTAAAAACTTTTCTGCACGTTGGTGTTGTATGTTTCAGCTTTTCCCCATTAGGAGTCGCCACAGTGGAACTCCAGTCCGCTAATGATTGGCAGTAGATTTTTATGTACCAAGATGCCAGCCCTGATGCACAACCTTCAACGAAGGTACGCCCATTCACACATGTCTCCACAGAGAAGATGCTTTAGCTAAGAATCAAACAGGACAACGTCTTCCTGTGAGGCGACAACGCTACCGCAGCACCACCACTGTTTGTCTCGTTGCTACCATCAAGTAGCCAAAGTACAAAAGTGCAGGTGGACATAAATAGAAAAAATAAAGTACAGAAATCTTAACAGTGAGGTTTATAGAAATTAGATTATTTTTGTAACCATAGATGTGGATTTATTCACCGGTATACCCCATAACAAAGGTATGTTTTGGTTTGAGGAAGAGTTAAGGGAAAGGAAATGTATGTCAGAGAGTTAAAACATTAAGTTGTTTGCTTATTTTGCACTGGACATGCTATTTTACTGTTTTATTATTTTACATGAATACATTGGTTGTTTATATTACATTTTAGATGTTTTTGTTTACTGACACTTACAGACCCAGACTACTATTTGTGGTTACTAGTTTTTGAAGGTCACACAAATGCCCACCAACTTTTGGTTACAGTTATACAACTCTTTTATTTTATTGAACAAATAACATTATTGTATAGTTGGGAATTGTGATATTTGAGGACCTCTGACTACAGTCAATTTTAGACTCCTACAGTTGGTTTGTGCTACAGACTAATGCATGCATACTTGTTTTTGCTGTTGGGATATGCATGCTCAATTTGATACAACTGTATAAAAGACCCAAAATGCTATCTTTAACTGTTAAATCTACAATACCTTTTCTCTTCTGCTGCATACATGCCACTTGCTTCCCAGACTTCAGTCTGTCTCCAGTCCAACAACATGAATCTGCCTATTGAACTCACATTCAGTGGCAGCTGGGGAAAAGCAAGAAAGAACTGAAGAGCATTATGCATACCAGTCTTACCTATATTTAGCTTGCTAAGTATTACAAGTACTCTTTTATTGTTATACTTACACAGCTATAGGAAGTCTGCTGTTTCAAATTCATTCAAACAAGGGTTGAAGGCATCCTTTTTTCATCTGTGTAGGTCATTAAAATGATTCTTACACTGCTCTCCAGTTCATGGGATGTCAGTGGCACTGGATACAGCCTGAGGCAAACTGTCCAATACATCAGACTTGTAGTGGGAGTCAGAATAGTCCCCCTGCAGAAGCCTTTGGCTGCGGCACTTTACCAAGAGTGCAATAAATATCCTGGACTCCTGGACACCCCACCTCTGTGCTCTGAACTGGACACATTCTCCTCTAATGCCAGGCATGTCTACCAGACAAACTAGAGCAATGAAAACTGATACTTTTCTGCCATTTCAGTTCTCATGTTTACTGGTCGTGTGCAAACATGAGCAATGATACCAACCGCATTTGCACAATGTTAATCAGAGAGCAGCGGTGCTATGCAGAGGGGAATTAAATAATTGAAATTGGAAGGTTAATCTGATACTAGGCCTTAGTTTGAGGGGTGTCTACTGATGTAGCGTAGAAATATATATTGGAAATTGGAAGGTAACTGTTAGGTGAGTTGTTTGCAGACATGCACTAGGGACATAAATGTAATGACCTGACACTTTTGTTTTTGCCTTTATACACTGAAGAAAATTGATTTTTACACTGTGGGATTCAAATCTAGGCATAAGGAACAAAACATATTCTTTTACAGCAATGATTTTCCATCTTTGCCACATAAAAAGTGCTGTTCAGACATAGTCAGGAATCATACATAAATACAGTTGACATTCTGACCTGTTACACATGTATGTGTATGAATTAAAGAGGTTATTGGATATAGATCCAGTTGGGTATGTGTCTTATGCAATTGTGAAGGCCATGTAAGTCCAGATAGCATAATTATGCTTATAGAAATATAGTAGACAGTATACTCTCAAACATCTGAAGACACAATAATGGTGTATCATCCCTCATATATATAATTCATATCTGCTCCACTATCTAAAGTGTTACAAGTGAGAGTGAATATAATGGTAAGCGAAACAACAGTAAAAGTGACAGAAATATCCTGTATTGGAACCCAGGACCAAGTGCATAGCAGTCCTACCCTTACTCCTGTTGCCACAAGAAAGATGGACTAACACTTATCTACTTTTCTGTTCATTGTTATAAACTCACTGTCATAACAATAAAAGTAGGTTGAACATCCTGCATTAGAAACTAAGACCATCTGGACTCCAGCCCTACACTTACACTTACTGCCAAAGGACTAGTTACATGACATTTTCTAATTTCCTAATCATTCTTAAGTTCTTTGTGTTAACCACTGTGCTACACTGTTTAGCTCACTTGGGCGAGAGAAACAAAAATTGCAATAATATATTGTTTTTGACCTTTGCCCTTTTACAGATGCCCTGCTTACAGGTGTTCTGGATGCATCCTGGGTGGAATGCTATGCTTTTCACAAACAAGATAAGCACAGCCAAACCTGACTTTCATTTTTTTCCATTTCCCCTGCTTGAGGTAAGCCATGCGTTGTGCAAACACTGCACCCCCACATAAGGAAAAAAGTGAAAAGTAGTTGAAAGGAGAAAAAAAGAGTATGACATACACACTACAGAATGTTGTACACATGAAATAGTTCTACATAGATCTGAATTTGAACACTCACTCCACTGTGCCTTCAGAACACAGTAAGAGTGCTTCATCTCTCTGTACCACACAAACACCTTTGCAGCAAGGTACTGAAATCATTCTGCACACTATTAACTGCAACATTATCTACAGTAATATGAAAACATATAACTGTATTTCTACATTTATTAATTTTTGATGTAGTGCACTGAGTGAACACACAACTAGTTATGAGTATTGCTTGCAAATATGTAGCTCTGCCTTACCTTTTTGTGTTTACTGCCCATTTTTCTTTCTGACCAATTACTTGAGACATGCAGTCAGTAAGTCATTGTCCTTTAAAATGTGTGAGGATATTAAGTGGCAATAATATAATATGCAGTTGCCAACAAGTGAAGGGTAGGTTGGATGTTAATGAAGAAAACTTGGGAAATGTGTGCTGTGTACTTACATTTTCAACCTTGACAGAATTACATGTAACACTTTATAAGTCTACCCTGACACATCCACTGGATGTAGGCCAGTCTGCGTTGCTGTTCTGTTTTCCTTCTCTCAACCAGTACTCATTCACAGGTGCAAGCCATTAAAAACAAACACCAAGGGAGTGCCTGCACTATGTTTACATCACAGAACAAAGTATTTGGGATTCAGCAATTCTAATGAGTTCACATCTCATTTGCATCGTCAGCATGCTGACAGTCCTGAATCTACACCATAAAAGGCAACCATCTAGCTAGACAAACTGAAGTTGAGGAGACTTGTTTATGTGGAGAACACAGAAAAGAGCCTATTACTTTGGGGTATATCTGCACAAAGGAATACTGAACTTGAGAAGGTATGTTTGAATTTTGTCAGCTATATACTGCATATGCTGAAATGTAATTAAAAAAATTGATTTGATAGTCTTATTCTATATATATATATATATATATATATATATATATATATATATATATATATATATATATTTTTTTTTTGGCTACACTATTATAGATATGTATTACTTAGAAGTGCACTGATGGCATGGGCATGGGCATGTTTGTCAGGGCATTTCACAGGTATACATGATTGGCAATACCTTAACATGGAATGTTCTGTGCTAAATCTGTAGAAATGTTTCAAGCATAGTTCATTTGATAGCATTTTCTTAGCATTTCAATGATGGTTTGTTAGCAAATGTGTCAGTTACCTGTTGTTTTTCAGGTAGAAAAGCAAAACGGCATTTCTGTTATGACCCAAACAAAGATATTCTACTGTTACTCTCCTTTTTTGCATTCAGCCTGTTGTTCATAATTCAAACCTCTAGACTGTTTTATGTGCCTCCGTGGATAATACTGAATCGCAGCTTTACTGTTTTATCTGAGAGCAGTGATTTTGTAGTTATAAGATCATAGGATCATACCAGGTTACTAGCCTAATGATTCTGGTGTCCTTACAAGCCTAGCCAATTTAAACCCTTGTACCCATGAGTGCCCATTTATAGCAGACACTAGAATCAGCACCTGTTGCCTCTGTAGAAGAGGGACACAGGTGGAACACCTGGGGCCAACTTTTGGATACCAATCCAATTGTCCAAACTGTGCTTAAACAGGGTCAACGAAGGGCTGTTTTTCACATGAATTGGAAGTCTGTTTCAAAGATGAAGCAACCTCTGGGAAACAAATCTATCCCTCCAACGGGTTCTGTTGATATTGCATGCAAGGTTTAGGTCCCTAAATCGAGTGACCCCTGTGCCATTTGACTTGTGAATGTGCAACATTTCCATTAAAGCAGGGTCAGAGATAGGCTTATATACAAGACACAGGTTGCCTCTGAAAAGTATATTTGATGCAGAGTATAATGACAGTGATTTCAGTCTGTCCACATGTAGCAGGTGCTAAAGGCCCTGAATTTTTTTTGTGAAGAACCTTTGGGGTCTCTCCAATTGCTGTAGGTTCTTGGAAAGGTACATACCAAAGGAAGCATTCTACTCAGTTATTGGCCTGATGAGGGAGGAGTACAGTGGGATTAAAACCTCTTTTTTTCTGGAGGCAATGCCCTTACTTATGAGATGAGGGATATAAAATTCCCTTCTCACTACTGTGAAGACATGTTGATTGAAGGTAAGGTTGCTGTCAACCTGGGTGCCCAGATCTCTCACCATTGAATCCATGCTTATGGTGTTGCTAGTTATGTGGCAGTTTGCAGGAACATTACCCTTGCTGAAGGGAATGATAATGCATTTTTTTTTGCATTTAGTTTAAGACCATGACTTTGGCACCAATTATTTGTCTGTGTAAGTCTCTCTTTCAGGATGTTGGCATCATTTCTGGACTCAATGACTTGTCCTAGTTTGCAGTCATCAGCAAACTTTGTTGGCCACAGGCATTTAGTTTATGCCTGGACTTTGGAGAAGTAGATGCTAAACAGTAGGAGTCTAAGAACCAATCCCTATGGGACACAGCTGGTTATGAGTCAGCTAAACAAGGTGGAGTCCCATATTGTAACTGAATGAGTACTATCAGTGAGCCACTTTGCAACCCACCCGATAATACATGGGTTGATAGCCAATTTTTTTTATTTCTCTAAATCTTTTGAGGTTCTAATACCACGGCAGAATGGACCTCATTTCTAAGTCAAAGTATGATTAAAGTCTATGAAATGAGTATTGTTTCAGTCTTTGATGTCAGACAGAAATGCTGTTTGCAGCACCCGCAGAGTGCCCAGTAATGACTCCTTTTGCAATTTGTATGGAGTTACGTGTATCGGTAACATATCTAAATATGCTTGTAGATTATTTTTGATGCTACTACTATTGGAGCTGTCTGGATATCTTTCTTCCAAATTGCTCTCATTTTTTCCTGCAAATCCTGACATTTTTTGCCTTTTTGTCTCTCTGTATGTAAGACACTGTAGTGACTAGTGTGATGTCCCTGCACTGGCCCAGTAATCAAGGAACCTCAGTCCTCAACACTGGCAGCAGCTAAGGGACGTGCACACTGCAAGGATGAAAAGTACACACACAGTGTTGTGCAATTTCCCTTAAGAGCACACAGAGACCACAGTCAGTCTGGGGCTGGTTTATCCCTCTTTCTCCAGATCCCCAATAAGACTTCCCACTGGCACAGCAATAGGGTTGAGATCTCAGCTGAGTGGCAAGCCAAAACCTCCAGCATTGTCTCTGTCCAACCATGTGTCCCTACCCAAGTAGCTGACACACACACACACACACACACACACACACTCTTTGAGGTTTGATTTATATACAAACACGCACACTCACCTGGGAAAGGCTGGCACAGGTTTATTAACTAATTTTATTTTATTAGGTTTATTAATTCCAAAGACATGCATCTGGAGCATTTCTCCCCGGGCCTCGCTGAAAACAGGCTCTGTGTAACCTAGTCGGACATTCCCGGTCAACAAATGTTAAATAAAAAAAAATAAATAAAAATAACTATGCCCCTTTCTGCCCAGACTATAAGGTAGTTTCCACTGCCACCAATCACTACTTACCAGATGCTTTTATGGCCCTTAAGAAAGGGTGTCCATTCCTACTGTGCAATGTTACTATTAATAGAATTATTTACAAAATTTCAGATATCTGGGCTGGCAATATTCCCTATATCACAGCTGGGTGTAGTGATTTCAATGATCAATGCTACTTTTATCTTCTTTTCATGGACCACTATATCTGTTTTTCTCACATCTATCTTTTGAATGTTGGTAATGGGTGAACCCATGTGATGTAGACTTCATCATTTTCTATGATGCTTTGTGGCTCATGTTTCCAGTGTTTTTCAGCTACTTCAATATTATAATGTTTGCACAATCCCCAGTGCAACAGTCTCACCACATTATTATGCCTTTCAGTATACAGTCCTTCTGCATTAGTATGTCACAACCAGCAACAAGGTGTGGAACTCTTTCAAATTCTGTTTCACAAAACCTACATTTGTCTGTTTTTCCTACATGTTCTATGGACTTTGTAAACCAATGTGTACGTAGTCCCCTATCTTGGACTGTCAATATTAACCTTACATCCTTTGGTTTGAATTCGCCTCTCTTTAAACATTCCTGCATTCAATCCTGATTTACATGACGTTGCTCCAGGAATTTTCTATACTTGCAACTATATTTATGCATTTTCAACATTTCGTGCATTCTCATCTGATCCTTCACTTTATATTGTTTCTTTTGTCTTTTGGCACATTCAGTTGCTGCCTGATTTTTATCTACGTTTGGTTTAATTTCCATTCCCGCTTGAAGGCTGTATTATTCTGCTAGACTAAGAAGGGAAGTTATCTTAGATTTATTCTCCTCATGTTTCAAAACTTTCACTATGTTTGGGTCTTTTGAGGTCAGCAGATATGTATGCAGTCCCATGACTGCAGATGTATACATATAATCAATTTCAAGGAGGCCCATACCTCCTTTAGAACGGTAATATATAATCTTGGTATGCACTGATTTTTATAAATGATTTGATGATCATGAAGCATCCTTCTTGTTTTCCTGTCTAATTTATCCAACACCTTTTGGGACCAGTCAATCACTCCAAAACTGTAAGTTATGATAGGAAGATCAAACTGGTTTATAGATTGAACTTTGTTCCTAGATGTCAACATTGTTTTCAGGATTAATTTAAGTTTTCTCAAATATTCCTTACTGAGTTTTACTTGTATTTGTTCATGTTTTATTGCTGATCCTTCATCAACACCCAAATATTTATACAGTCACTCTTGGTCAAGTTCTTTTATATCACATTCTTGTCCCAAACTGATGTTTTCTTGTTGCTGCAGCTTTCCTGCTTTACAGGTTGCTTTTGCACATTTCTCAAGACCAAATGACATTCTTACATCATCTGATAAAGTTTTGACTACTTGCAGTTGTGCTTTCAGTTCCTCATCTGATGAGCTATACAGTTTTAAATCATTGGCAAAGAGAAGATGAGATGTCTTTATACTTTGTTTGTTTTCTGGGAGCCAAATTATAGCCATAACCTAATTTGTTAAGCAGATAGCTTAATGGGTTAAGGGAAAGGCAAAAGAGCAGTGGTGACAGAGCCACCCTAGAATATCCATCTCTGGATTTTTATCCCTGGAATAATAATTTGTCCTTTGTCATGGCTTAACTGCAAAGTGGTTTACCACTGTTTCATGGTTGTTGTGATGTAGTTTATTAGTGTAGGGTATATCTTATACATTTTGAGCACTCTTTTATTCATGAATGTGGGATACTGTCAGTTTTTTTGTGTTGTCTAGCCTTAGATTCTTCCCTTTTTTACAGTTCTCCATGACTTTATTTACTAACAACTGATCCTTTATTGCATATGACTTTATTGCCATAATTGAGTTTTCTGCTAAATGACTATAAACACTGTCTCATCATTTCCAGTGTATAGTTTATACATCGACGAAAGTCAAGTTATTGGTCTATAGTTTTTAGGTTAGCTAAGTAGGAGCATTATTTTTCCTTCTGTTAGCCAGGCTGGTGTCTGTTTGTGGTACACATATATAAATAGTTCTTACTCATAGCTAAATCTTTGTGCAAAGCTGTTAATACTTTTAGCCAGAAGTTAGGTACTGCATCTGGGCCTAGGTTTTTCCAATTAAAGGTTTTTCTTAACTTTGTTTCAATCTCTCTGGCCATTATTTCATCCCATTTCATATCATGTACATTTGACCTTCTTATTCTTTCTTTTACATCTTCTATCTATTTAGCATCTTTGTTATGTTCTATCACTCATCCTATTTTATGATTCAAGATGAAGAGGTTGGGTAGTTCATTTATATGCTTTATTACATAGATAGAAACACATCAGGATGGATAGCGGCAACATAAAATATAAACAGACTGATTAACTAACAGACCATTACATATATACATGATTAAATCTCAACAATTCAACACAAAATGGAACTCCGGCTCACATGTGCTCAGTATTTATACACATGTGCAAACCCATGGAAAGCTTCTTAAAGGTATACATACATACTGAACTACATCCTCCCTCTTTAGTGAATTGCCCATAATTAAAAGGGCATTTGAAAATTACATGCAGTTATACAGACACTAAGAAATAAACACAATGTACATGTCCAAGTTGCCATGTATCTGGAACATGGTCTGGAAATGCTACCTGATCTAGTCATATAGCAAGTAGGACTGGGTTTAGCAATAGAGACAGTCATTGGTGAACAATCTGCTTGAGGAGTTTCGGGAATCTTTTCAGGAACAAGGATATTTGCTGGACTGTCCTCTGGAGCAAGAACACTGGATAACTCACTCCGAGATCTAGAGTTTTTATCACAGGGAAGATGCTGCAATACAGGCTTGGACACTGATACCAAATGTTTTCAATTCCACCTAAATTCTACTCCTTGTGATTCCACAAAGTATTATCTCGGCCCTGGACACAAACTTTTCATGATTCTAATCTGATCAAAACCTTTTGCTGTCTACATCCCCACTATCTCCCCTTCGTGTAATGGACTGAGCGGTTTGCTGGACGTCTGGGATAAGTGCTTCTTTAACAGATCAGCTTTCACTGATTTCTTGTTCTTAGCACATGGAACCACTAGATTACTGCTGATTGGTAACATGGTTCTGTTTTTTCTCGACATAAGTATCTGTGCAGGTGAACCAAGATGTCTATCACAAGGAACATTTCTTAGATTCAAGGCATTCTGAAAAACATTGCTATTGTCTCATTTCAACACATTGAACTGCACATTTTGCCAAACCATTTGACTGTGCATACTCGGGGGTACTCATAACATGATTAAAGTCCCAATCTTGAGCAAATCTGTTGAACTGCTGACTTGTAAACTGTCCACCATTGTCAGAAATAGCTTTGTGCAGACTACCATGGACTGCAAAATGACACTTCAACTAAGTAATGACAGTACTGGATGCTAGATTAGGAAGTAGGTCAATCTCAAACCAATTTGAATAAGAGTCTACTAACACTAAGTAATGTTGCCCATTCTACTCAAAAATGTCTGCAGCTACTGTAGACCAAGGTAGTTCAGGAATCTGTTTTAGCTGAAGTGGTTCTTTCTGTTGATGTGGCTTAGTACTATTACATACAGAAAAAGATGAAAGTACTCTCTCAATATCCTTTGACATAGAAGTCCAAAATACTAGTCCTCTTGCCCTTCTTTTGCTATAATCAGTTCCTAGCTGGTCATGATGCAAGATGGTAATATGCTCTTGTTACAAGGATTGTGGAACAATCACTTTTGGACCTTTCATAATGATAACATTATCAAACAAAAGCTCATCTTTGTAAGGAAAATACGGTTGTAGGTCTACTGGTAAGCAAGATTGCTTTGACAGCCATCCTCAACTGATAAAGTGGTTGAGCTTTTAAAGAATTGGATCTGAGGCTGTGTGACTTCTAAGCTCATCAAGATGTGTGTGTAAGAAAAATTTCTCACTTCCTTGACTTCAAAATCAAGATTCTCATTTTCATGTTGTTCGGTGGTATTTCTGGGCAATGTATCAGCAAGATAAAGAAGTTTGCTTTTTGTGTAGACAAGATTGAAATTATACTTTTGCAATTTCAACATCATGCTTTACATCATGCTTTGCAATCTGGCAGGAGCTTTATGCACAGACTTTCTCAAAATAGTTACTAGAGGTTGGTGGTCAGTTTCAATCTGGATAGCAGGCCAACCATAAATATAATCATGGAACTTTGAACATGCAAACACAATTGCCAAGAGCTCTTTCTCTGTCTGTGCATACTGCATCTTGGTTTGAGTTAGGGTTCTGGATGCATAGGCTACTGGTCTACCCTCCCAAAGAATGACTGCACCAAGACCAAATTTCGAAGCATCACAAGAAAGAGTAACTGGTTTGTGAACATCATAATATCTGAAAGTTTGTGGACTGGCAATTCTATGTTTCAGGACATCAAATGCTTTCTGGTGCTGTTCTAACCATGACCAGGATACATCATTGCTTGTCAACTCTCTGAGAGGAGCTGAATGTTGGCTCAAATCTGAAATGAACTTGCCTAGATTTTTAACCATGCCCAGAAAATTTTGTCAGGCTTGAACATTGTCTGAAGCTGGCATCTCAAGAATTGCAGTTTGCTTGGAAGGATCTGGTCATAAGCCTGAAATGTTAAATAATTGACTAACAAAACTCCTTGTAGCCTGAATTTGCACTTTTGAGGATTCAGCTTAAGATTCACTTCACGTGCTCTTTCCAGAACTTTGTTGAGGTTTGTATCATGTTTCGCTTCATCATGACCTTCTAGTAGAATATCAGGTACTATAATAGCACATGGATACCCAGAAAAAAATTGTTCCATTGCATGATGGAAGACTTCACTAGCAGAATTTATCCTGAATGGCATTCTCAAAAATCTGTACTTGTTAAAAGGAGTACTGAAAGTGGTTAGCAATGAAGATTTTCAGTCAAGCAAAATTTGCCAAAATAAACTCTTTGGCTCTAAGACAGAAAAAAACAGTGACATTTGGCATAAGAGCAGTGACTTATTTGACTGTACACATAGGATGATGAGGTCTTTTTAGTGCTTCAGTCAAATGTTGTGATCAATACATATTCTGATATCATCTGAGATTTTCTTATGAGTTACAACCATAGAGGATACCCATTCAGTAGGTTCAGTAGGTTCGTTTGCTAGACAAATCACACTTTGCTGAACCATGTTATCTAGCTCAGCTTTGACTCTGCTCTGTGTAGCAACTGGAACTTTCTGGGCTGGTCTGACAATTGGGCTGACTTCAGGGTCTAACTTCATGGAGAACACAACTGGGAGTTTGCCTAGTTTGTCTTTGAAAAGATCAGCATAGGCAGAGAAAATAGACTGGGCAAAATTAGAACAGAAATCTTTTAAGTTTACATGGTGGACAAAGTAGTCCCATTTTCAAACTGACTCTGAGGCCTAATAATGACTCTATGTGCCATTTCACTTTGTAAAATTACAAGTCATAGTTGTTCCCAGCAGAGTAACATGAAAGCACTACTGAGCCTTCGGTTTGAATTTCTTCACCACCATAAGCAACAAGCTTTGCAAAAAATCAAGCTTCTCCCCAGCACATACTATAGAAAATGCTTCTGCTGACATAACATTGCACTTTGAACTTGTGTCAGCTTTGGGTCTCCCATCAATCCAAACAGTACAAAATACTTCATTCATTTCCCAAAAATCTACTGCATTGACTGTTTCATTAACACAGACACACCATCAACATAAAATGTAGGGTCACAGTTTTCTAATTGATCAACTTGTATCTTGGAATGCTCTCTTTTAATAAAAGAATGACCCTCTTTTGACTTACAAAATCTTTGAAAATGATTCCACTTTTTAGATTTGTGGCACTGCTGACCAAAAGCTAAGCACTTTTTTCTTTTATACACATGATTACTAGAACAATTACAACAACTGACTATGAGGCTAAATGAAGGCACATGCTTTGAGTTTGCTGACTCACCCTTGTGTTTGAAACTGTGCTTCCTCTGGAATTTGCTAGAAAGCTATGGGGTTTATCAGGGACTGTTACAGGACTCACAGTTGCTCCCATGTGCCTGGGCCTGTTTCTTTTAACCAAGTGCTACATATTATCAGCATTAGCTTTAGAAGATACTGGAAGCACACATTTCTCATTTGTAAGCATATTTGTGTGCTTTTTTGTGAGCTCATATATTTGACAACTCTGTATGGCCTTATTCAAAGTTAAATCAGTGTCTTGAAGCAGAATATTTCTCACAGCATCCTCTTTAATACCACACACAAGTCTGTCTTTTATCAGCTCATCCCTTAAATCACCTAATTTGTACATTTTAGCTTTATTTCTCAAGTCAGTTATATATGATGCAAAAGTTTTACCAGACTTTTGATCTCTTGTGTAAAATAAGTGCCTTTCCATTGTAATATTCATCTGGGAGTTACACATTTCTCTAAATTTATGTTTTTAGCACTTCAGGTTTTCCTTTGATTCAGCTGGTACCACTATATGATGGTTTCCCCCACTTCTGCAAGCTCTGCAGCTGCTTACACAAATGAACGCTCTCTTTCTATAGCTTCTGAACCAGCTAAATTAAGCAAAATAAATGCCTTTGTACATACATCTTCATCAGAAAATGCAACTTGTATAAAAATATCATACTCTTGCTGAAACACTCCCCAATTCTCTGCAATATTATAAAGAAATATAAGTGTAATAGGTTTTCAAATTCCTTCAGCCATGCCAACAAAGTATGCTTAAACACACTGCAAATATGGCCCTTGTAATTATATATAAACATGCACATGCACAAGGTATTTCTAATAACATTCACATGCACAATAAACTCTTTGAAATACTGTACTTTATGAAATATGGTTTGAAATGGCTGTACTTTGTGAAATAACTGTACTGTAATACTGCACAACCTTGTGAACACTTTGTACACCTCAGATATCTTGAATAACTTTAATCAATGCAAAATTGCAGCACATAGCAAAAAATGTAGCTGTTTCCCTTATTTTATATGTTTTATGCAATTTGGATATTATTTCAAACATGTTCATAGCTATTTCAAATATTTTTATCAATATGTCGCAGTGTCAAACATTTCATTTAATTAGAAATTAATTTTCAGCATTCTGAGTGCTTTGTTTTATATTCTTTGAGTAAGAAATCATTTAAGCAAGTTTTCGTACCTGGAATTCATTTCTGACCTGTTTTGCAAGTTATACATGCAGTAGGGATGATCCATTCCTCTATGTTCCTCCAACATTAACTGAGTGCCTCTTCGTCTTGATTCTGAATCCCATTCTGACACCATGTCACTCGTCCAATATTATGATTCAAGACGAACAGGCAGGGTAGTGCATTTATATAGGTGTGTACTAGGCTAATGGCCCTGGAGCCTTTACAAGCCTAGCTCATAGGATTACCCTGGTATCATGCCACCTGACCTTAGTTCACAGTGCCTCTGTCGAGTAGAGCCACTGGAGTGATCCCCAGGGTGAATTTTCTATTTTCCATCTACTCATCAAAATTTCTCTTGAAGAGGTCCAGTGAGGTTCTCTGTTTGACATTTATGGGAAGTTTATTGCATAGCATGGGCAGGCTCTGGGTTATGAACATGTCCCTCCAGCATGTTCTGTTGATTGTGGTAAAGAGGTTGAGGTCTCTGGAGCATGTGGTGCAGAGGGATTGGGATTTCTTTAGATGTAGCATTTCTAACAGAGCTGGGTCAGTCATGGCTTTGTATTCAAGCAGAGAACAGATATGAGAGAGAGAATAGTTGGACTTTGTGTTTCTGCCTTGGAGGTTTCTGCTGTTTAGGTAGATTTTTATTGAGAGCCTCCGTGAAGGTGGGTGTGTGGTTTGTGTTTTTATGTGAAGGCAGTGCTGGTGTGTGTTCTATGTATGTATTAATTGTTCCGATGTTGCTTATTATCACAGGTCATCCTGACAGTGGAAGTGCGGGATTTCAGCCACCTGATGTCAGAGTATCAGCACACTCTGCTGATGATTGTGGCCAAACAAAGGCACAGTCAGGGGGTGTAGAGGTTGAATCTGCAGTGAGTTTGACTAAAATCCATACTCCACAATTCCATTGGATACAGCCAGTAGGCCTATGCCTACCCATACCAATGAACCCTCAGATATTGGACAAGTGGAAAGCTAGACAATCAGGTAAGTGTGGTTACTGTGGCTTCAGTGCTTGTTGAATTTGTCCACAGCCAATGTGTGGGCAAGGTGTCATACAGGAGGGTTGTCAGGATGCTTGGAGGAGGCCTGCTCTCCATCCTCTACCTGATCCAGGTGTCTCCTCCCCTGACAATCAATGTATGTTTAGAGCCATCATTGAGGCATAGGCATGTTCCCATAGGTGCTCCAGACAAAGGCTTAGGGTTGTAGATGTGTCACAGACTGACATGCATGACTGACTCTACCGTGTTGCCCATTCACTGGATAAAATAAATGACATAGTGGAATGAGCAGTATCTGTGATGGAACATCTGCTGGGAGGGGGCCGGCATTCTTGTGACCATATGCCTGCCACATCATCTGCTGTTAGCCAATGTAGACATGTCCAATCACACTCCCATAGTGGCAACTGCTCTATCAGTGGTTGAGCTGTCCACACCTAGATGTGGCACGCCATGGTATTATGGTCCTGGGCATCTTCTTGAGGGGAACTCATTCATCAGTCATGTTCAGGTAGTAGCAGTGCATCTGACTGTGGGTGTGAACATGCCAGCGCAACTCCTGGCATAGCCACTTCTTGTGGTCAAGTATGACAACAGTGAATTGCCACCTCTACCATGCATGATTTAAACCTGTCCGACATCAAAGATATAGAGCTAGCACAGAGCTTGGGTGTTTTCATGCAGACACTCACATACCAATTTCATCTGGAGGACTCATACAGACACACACACAGCAGTTACAACTAATTTTGTCTCACTGGCCATTTGTTGCTTTATCCAAATGTCTGGCTGCTTCTCTTTCTTACTCACACACACTCACCAACCTTTTGTGTCAACCTAGGCTTCCTGCCCCTCCACACAATACTCTGAGCAAGTGATGAAAATTGTGCCTTATCCCTGTTTTATATCCTTTGGATTCAGGGATACATAAACTTTGTGTCTGATGCTCAGGGTGCATAGCTGACTTAGTGCTTAGTATATCTGCATTTGTGATGCTGAAATGGTAATTTTATCTTTGACTTATATTGGTCATAGAAAATTAGACACCTTCAACATTTTTCCATCTCTATTGTTAATGATCTTATGAGGGTTGTGAAGTCTAAAACTGCTACTTTACTTTACTTTGTAACTTCTATCTTTAATGATTTTCCAGTACAAACATATGGTGCTACACTGAGGGCATGCACTGAGCATTACTACTTTTGAGAGGTATGACTGTGGGAATCCTTGATGCCCAGGGACTACTACTTAATAATGGACACATATAAGTCAAATATGTCTCTGCTGTCACATGTTAAGGTAATTTCAGTACAAATTACCCATCTTTCCCTTGCTTATACTACCAAGTAACAACATGCAAGGATATGCCAGTCATTCAGATTATTATGCAATACATTCCAGGTTCAACACTTACCTTGTAAATCCAGTAGCTGCAACATTTGTAGTTCAGGGCTGACTGTCTGATGCAAGCTGTACACAGCCAATACATAGGTAGGTAAAGGTTGTGAGAGTTGCCTGGCATCAATATTACTATATGTATGTGCACAGGAGGAAGGTTTTAGGCCTTTAGGTGGTGAGTGAGTGTGTTATGAGTTGTCTCTTAGCCACTGTGAGGGCATATTGAGCATGCCTGCATCTGCCTAAACCCATAGCAGTTGCTGCTGCCCCTCTGACTCCTCACCTGCATGTGGCTGTGGTTACCTCGACATTGGTGGTGGGATGTGTGCCCCTTCCCCTTGTGGATCCTGCTGAAGTTGTTTTCTCAGGATGATGTTGTGTAGCATTGCACATGATGTGAATATTTCAGTACATGTACATGGATTGTATTGCAGGGCTCCCCCAGATGTATCTAGGCACCAGAACCATAACTTCAGCAGCCGAAACACATGCTCTATGATATTTCTGGTTTGAGCACTTGCCTCATTAAGCTGTTCTTCAGCAGGTTTGTGTGCAATTCTGATGGGTGTCATCAGCCATGGTTCCAGTGCGTAACGTGCATCTCCCATTAAATGACCCTGTGGGATAACCCCCTAGTGAAATTCTGATACAGTTGGGAGGTGTGCCAGATATGTGAGTCATGGTAATAGCCGGGGTTGTCAGCATACACATACAAGATGATTCCCTTGGCATTACACACAACTTAGTAGTTAATAGAGTAGAAGCCCTTTCTATTAAGGTAGAGCCTTCCCTGTTCCCCAGGTGGTGCCTAAATTTCTACATGTATGCAATCAATGGCACCCATTACTTCAGGGTAGTGTGTTACAGTTAGAACTCCTGTATATTTCTGGCCCTATCCTCATGAGTATGGGGAAAATGTATGTGGTCACTAGCATGTTGGAGTATAGCATTTAGGAATTGATGGAGGATCCTGGATGCTGATGTCTGTGACACCCCCAGTATGTCCCCTCCTTTTTTCTGAAAGGTGCCTGTAGCTAAAATTCAAAGTGCTACACATACCTTTGTCTCCACTGGGGTGTGTTCCCCTCATTTTGCCATAGCTCTGAGCTGAGGATGACAGAGGTTTCAGTGCTCCTGTAGTTTGTCACTATCCACTCTACAGCACTCTACAATTTCCACATCATGTAGATTGTGATAAGTTATCTAGGATCTGAAAACTCTTCTCCTTCTTGGCCGTTGTCTGTTAGCCACAGCAGCAGCATAGACTTCAGCCTGTTGCACATACACATGGATTAAAGCAACAGCAGGGCCTAACATTGGTTCTGTGTAACTCTTTTCTGTGGTTGTAATCCAATAGGTTTTGGAATTCACAGGGAAAACTAGCACGGAGTCTACTAGCTTGTTGAATAGCTCCTCCATCCTGGATTGGTTGATTAGCAATTCAGATGCTTATGTACGAATTTGCATTCCATGGTGTTTACCTTGTAGAGCTGCTTATTGAATCCAAAACAGTGGAATCAGACCATGTAGGCTTTATTGAATCTGGCTGAATGTGTTTTAAATGTCCGTTTACTACAAACAGTTCCACATTACCTTTGCTGCCACCTGTCCATGGTTGCAGTCTGTCTTTGATTTTCTCCAAACTATGCTCAGTTTTACAATGGTTCAATAATTTTTTGTTCACATGTTCTTCTGTAAAACAGGTATTTCGTCACCAGATTTGCACCTTTCACTTTTACATTCAAATCATATAACACAAAGTATGATCATGGTGCACTTGCCTGCTTTTTCTCAATGTTTTGTAATATAGTTTGCAAAAATGTTTGCTTCTCTAAACAATTACGATAAATTGTTTCCATATTAAAGTAAACCAGAACTATCAACTGGGGAATTGTCATTCCAAGGGGAGCTATTATTTTATTCTTTATAGATGTATTTACCAACACAGTTATAGTATAGAGCGGAATGATTGTAAGAGCGCTCTTGCAGAACACTCTAATGTTTGCGTTAGTTTTAAAAGATTGGAGCAAATTCAGTGTTCCCCATTTGCAGGTGACTGGCACAATAAATTGTACCACCAGGAAATGTTATGGCAACATAAACTGAATGTAAATAGCCCTCCTAGTTTAAATTAATCAGATTCGATTGGTAGTGAACTAAAATTGCGGCCTAGTAGTCTATGAAGTTTTATTTTGGTGTATTCTTTATTCTTTACATTTTGCACTTGTAGTAATCTTGTCATACTTATTATAGTCACAGAAAGATAGCTTTTTAATGCTGTTTACTTCACCTTTTCCATGTGAAGTTTTTAAAGTATATGGTTCTTTAAAGCAATTTATTTCCAAGGATGATGCAGTTACCTGTTGACTGGTTTGCTTGTAGGTATGGTAATGAGTGGATTGTTTATATGTGAGCTCACTTTTCCCAGTTCCCATTTCTTTGTTCTGATGATGTCTATCTTGATACCCAAATGCGCTTAACACACATTAAATGTTTCTTACTTGAGTGCATAAGCATTTTATTTTGTGATTAAGTAGAGACTTCTACGTTGTTCAAGTGGTGGGACTGGTTGTTATATTCATCGAAGTGAACACAGATTCTTTGAGTGTTGGGTGGATGTGTTTGCTGGTTGGTTCTGTTATTATTTAATATTTTATTCCAAAAGTTATCCATGGGAAACCCTCACAAAGGTATCTAAATCTTAATAACAATTTATATTGACCCCTCGTCCCCTGCATTGCCACACAAGTCCTGTTTATCTGTTCTTCTCACTACATGAAATAATGACCTCTAATCTGAAGAACTAAATTATATCATTTTCTGAAGTTGGGAATTGATGATTACAAAGGAGGCTGTTTTTCTTCTTCCAAACCTCCACTTTCATTCTGTGTGAATGAAGAAACTCCCAAATTAAATGTTATATCAAGATCTTTGGTAAAAAAATATATATATTTAGCTATTATTTATTTAGCTAATTAGCTAATTTTGCTAACTAGGGCAGAACTCCATTTACAGGCTCAACTCAACTGATGACTGGCCTCCACAGTATTGTCAGTAGTCTCAGTTTTCAAATGTTTACACCATAGCACTCCACCCAAGGAATCATTTGCATTCTGTTTGTCTGTCTCAAGTAGCCACAATCACCTCTTTTCAACCTACTGTAGCTGCCTGCTTACCCGCTGCACTAACAGTTGCCTTTGTACCACCATCACCACCTAGTGACAGTGTAGTTCCATTGTACCTCAGCCAAACTTCCCCTGTCAATATGAATGGCATGTTGGATATCTGTTTAAAAGTAGCCAGAAACCTAATGAGGCTAATATGATCAACAGAGTGCAAATACATGAATAAATGCTCAGGTATTCCCAGACAATCTTAAAGATAGTTTCTACAAACATAAACAGACCATCTTCAAACCATCCTTACCCTACAATTAAATTAAATGACTCTACATTCTCCCCTTCTACTTATTTAATATTTGCTGGCACTTATTTTTTCTTCACTACACAGGCATTTCTGCATTTATTTCATCTCTTACTCCACAGTCTTAGTTTTTCAGTATTATTTATCATTTACAAATACTTTTTATACTAAAAACAAAGTGTTATCCCATTTTCTTATATAAAATATAACTGGCTCCAAAAAGGTATGACACAAAATATAATGCCATTAATATGCAAGATCTTATATACATATGACCATTTTAATAAGCTGCTTTCTAGTCCTAATATATTATATATGCTTTTAAATTGTATTACATATTGCAAGTCATGATGTGTAACCATTGTTTTTTATTGTGTTTTGCTTGTTTATACTTTTCCTTGGCAGAGCCTGAAATTGCTCTGCTGGGATCAGTGTTAACAAATTTAAAAAAAATAAAAGAAATAATAAACAATGTGGATTGAGTCTGTCCTTGTTCCTCTTTCTAGTGATGTATGTTAGCTTGGCCTGTAAGGAAACAAGCCAACATGTCTATAATTATGGGGAGATGATAATATAATGGTTAATGTCTTTACCTTAGAGAGACAAGGTACAGAGTTTAATTCTGACCTCTGATTATTGGCTACATTTTTAATAGTCTGCAGACTGATAACCTAGTGTTTGCCTATTTACCACTGAGCCAGTGCCTGGCACACCTCCTATCGAAAGTCTACAGGGAACTGCCTCATAAGGTTCCCAGACCTCAGCTAAATCTTCTAAACATGGAGAAGCTATGGATTACTCTGTAGTCCTATCAATACCCCTTTTGTAAGGAGTTAACCAAATGACTCCCTGAAGGATCTTCATTTTTATTGATTGATAATCTCATCATGTTAGACATTGCCCAAAGTTTATGCCCATATTTGACGATGAGAACTTCACCAGTAAATGGAGAACTTTGTCTTATGACACAGCTCTTGCATTACTACCACTGTCCTGATAGCACCTACATGGCTACCACTGATATGCATTTCTATGGACAAGCTCATGATCTCCTCTACTTTTGCCCATGAACAGTACCCCAAGTATCACCTGAGTAGATGCTCTTGCCTCACCTGGCAAAAGCAATCCCCTTATTTCTAGGGATATTACATTACCCAAAGATTAGAAAACACTCAATTTGCACAAGCTGCATAGCAAGGAATGAGGGGTAGTTACTGCCATTTCAAGCTAAAGAAACAATCTTATAGATGAGGAAATGCATAGCACAACATAAATATTATAATTATGTTATTATGTTTGCAGAAGTCTATGAACTAGGACTAATAGTATTTGACAATAATGCAAATAAATGGATCCAGGGTATCAGGCTGTGGTATTCCAAAAAGATTTATGCCTATCACAGCATGCTACAACAAACAGTAAAAAAATGCTAAGTTCAAAAGAGGATTCTAAGAGTGCATATGATGTATAGACTAATGAAGTTTTTTAAAACTTTACTTTCTGTTCTATCATGAGAATTGACTACTCTGAATTGCAATTATTTGAAATAGTATATTGTCATAGTGTACCTAATTACAACTTCAAAATATAAAAATTACCATTCATACCTGTATGTCAACACTGGTGCTGCAACCATTACAGGGTAGAAAGCCCAAGTAAATGCTGCATCAGTTCTAGCATACAAGTACCACTGTAGTGAGGTAGACAGGACATATGATTATGAGCAAAGAAGACTGCACACATGTGCGGCAGTGTGTTTTGTTAGTAATCCCTTTGTAATGTGAGGACAAGTCCATATGCTCTTGTCTTGAAAATGTTCCATTGTATCCCACCCTTTCAGAAGTATAGGTAGGACAGAGTGAAGTGTGCAGCCACCATGGGCACAATGTGCTAGTTGCCATGGCTGGCAGATTCCAATGAGTGGTATTGTAATACTAGCATTCAGTTTCTCAATGTTAGTATCACATTTGCAGTCAGGCTGAAATGCTATTGTTTCAGCACTCCATCTGTGGCATTGAAAAGAGAATGTAGCAAGCTGCCTGCTACATTTGTAGCAAGTGATTTACTACATTTATTCAGAAAGGAGAATATTTTTTGAGTTCCTGATCTATGAGGGTTTTTTTGCTCCTCAGTATAGAGTTGAGGTGGGGAGCACCAAATCAGGAAGCCACATCAGGTGCAACAACAACTAGCAGATTTACAAGTGGCAGTGTGGGGTCAGAAAGATTAATATATTGTCGTGGGCAGCACCATTTGCTTGGGCTGTGTTGCACTTCACAGTAAGTACTGGGATACTTTATCTTAACTTGTGTCTGAATCCCATTATTTTATTATTGTTTGTAATACAAGTGCGGTGGAGTACATAGCTAGGTTTGGGCTTGCCTTGCAGGATGGTGAAGGCTCTTTATTAAACTACTACATATTGTTTGGAATCTTGACCATAAAGCTGAGAAACTATATAGAAAAATAAACTTAGCATCAGTAAATGATGTTTTAAGAAAACAGAGATGAACAAAAAAAAGATACATGTTATACAATATAAAGCAAAACAGAAGTTTATGTTTGCATCGTTTATAGACTGATATAAAATGATTTTACTTATTATTATAAAGTACATGGTTTCGAGTTCCAAAATGGCTGCCATCCTTTAAGCAGTGTTTCCACAGAGCTCTGCCACTCACCTATAATCTAACAGCTAATTTTAAGACCGAAGGCTTTTTCAAGGCAAAATAACTGTACAGAAATACTCAAGAAGCTTACCTACTGAACTTACCAACATTGGGAGAGAGTGAGATAGAATCGGTTCAGAAGGATTGTGCCTGTTATGTTTGTCTCTTCTACTACTAGTCCGGTCTACATGTGCTCTAGGCCTCGGAGGCCCTCCGCTCCTGTGAAGAAAAAAAGGATTTGAAAAGTTACACAATCATGTTGAAAGAGCTAGATCACATGGAAACTCAAACCACTAAAGCAAAATTTTCAATCATAGCCTCTCCAGAAAAAGAAGTGTCCACGAAAAGGGCCAGAACTACTAAACAACAAGAAGCTCCTAAGATATCACCAGCAACAGCAAAAGAGAAACCTGACACTAACTACATGGAAGAGTTAAAGATTGCTCTGCAACCCATACAAACAGCAATTCAAGACCTCTCACACCAGATCAAATCATTTAATGAATCCATTGACAAAATCTTAACCAGAATGGATAAAACAGAAGCAAGGATGCTGGAAAATGAGATAAAAATGGATCAGATACAAAAAGAGCAAAATAAAAATGACACAAACATAAAAAGCATCCAACAGAAATTAATTGATCTTGAAGCCAGATCCAGACAAAATAACCTTATCATTAGAGGCATCCCAGAAAAGGTTACACAAATGGATTTATTAGAGAGCATATCAGAAATCTTCTCAGTTTTCCTGGACAAAGAACCCCTATCAGAGAAAATAATTATTGAACGTGCACACAGAGCCCTAAGACCAGCAAGAGACAATATTAATCTGAGACCAGTGTATGTTAAGATTCTAAACTGCCAACATGTGAGCAAACTAACAGTTGCAGCAAAAAAAAAGAAATTCATAGACTGGAAGAACGCAAAAATATTTATCTCTCCAGATCTGCCAACCCCAATCAAACAAGAGAGACAGAAGCTTGCTCCCTTCTGTGCCTTTTTAATTAAAAAACAAATCCGTTTTGAAATGAGATACCCCAACACCCTCAGCTTTACTCATCAGGGCTCTCAATTCTCAGCTCAAAACTATGAAGAAGCGGGGGTGGTCTTTGAAAAGGCATTTAAAGAGAACCCGACAAAATCATCATAAATGTTTTAACTGCTACCATTAAGGTTTAAACAGTTTGGCTTCAGCGACAAATAGGATCAGAGACTCTAAGTAGTGTAATTACTTTTTGATAGTTATAACATACAGACTGAAACCCAAAAACCTTGCTCAGGACGTTAAAGGGGCGTGCAAGAAACAGATCTCTTCAGAAACTGCCTCAACCTGAGCGTCTAGTAAGAACATATGGGAGTGGGAAAAAAAAATAAAGAGGGAAAAAAAAAAAAAATTCTCAGAAATTTTGTGAGCAAATCTCAAAAATATTACAAATATGAACTTGCCTCGACAATCTGGGCCCATTTGTCTACCCTATTATCTTCAGCGCCAGCTTCAGGAGATCCATTAATAGTGAAACATCCCAGGGATTAATCCACGCATGCCAGGCTAGACGGCATGCTTGCCAGAGATCCGGAGTGAAAGATGAACCTTAACGTTCCCTTGAGACAATGGGGTCTTAAAGGCGCATCATCCTTTAGCGCCTTCACGAATCACGAAAGGATCTAATGTACTCCCATAAGGTAAAGCCATATTCTTAGGCGCTGGGCTATAGGAACGTGGAAAGTCCTCGGCGACAGGTTGAAGGAGGAAAGTAACGTGAGATGCCTCCCTGAACTGACTCCCTTGTCCGGTTTCCTTAAGGGTGAAGCAGGTCTCGTTGGACAGAGTGCACTCCACGAATGTGGGCAATGTTCCATTAGGTAGCTGCACGACCTTTCTAATCTTTATGTCGCTTCCCCGCTTCCCCGGGAGTGAGTCGCCACTACAAGACTGGGTCGCTAAATACAGGCAGAGACAGAGGTTTGATGTCTCTACTTGGTGTTGCTAATTACCAGCATGGTCACAAGTTCCCAGGTTAACAGAAATTGTGAGAACAAATTATCGGCATACTCAGTGCTGCATTCTCTTCTCTTCGATATGTTAGTCAGGTATGCAGCTTCAGTTCCACTGGCATTGAATGGAGTGGGGAATTACATTAAAAAGACAGTTTTATCATTAATAGCTGTGCACCAACTGGTAACTTCCACAGCTAGAATAACTTTATAGACATTTGAGCTTAAGTATTTCGGTGTTTTTTATTTTTTCAGAAGTGCAGGTACTTGATATTTACAGTGCTTAAGATTTGCATACGAAGGATAAAAACTAGTGCAAGGTTCCCATAAAGCACTATGCTACAAACATCTGGGGAAACAAAGTGCTATACGATCCCCTATGTGATTGTAAACTGGATTGGGATGTTGACTTTGATCATTTGTAAATTCTTTTTAGCAGATATTACTTATCAGCATGTTAAATTCTTGTTTTTGAGAAGTGATCCCTTAGTATTTTTAGACTGTGGTGGACTGATTGTATCAGTTCTGCATTTTTGCTGTGATGGATGAACATATGAGAAGAATAGGTCTAAATGTCATAAATACTGTATTAAAAAGCCTTAGGAAGGAAAAACTCTACCATTTCAAAAGGCATATAAATAAAGTTAGAGGTAGTAAACCCATCTCCAACATTTACAAAATATCTGATACTTAAGAAAGCATTAAGAGACACAGTTCAGTCATGTAAAACCTGGTAAAATTTTTTTTTTTTTTTTTTTCAACGTTTCTACCCCATGTTTGAGAATACATTTCAGTTTTCAGATATATAAATATGAAGTACTGTGGTAGTTAGAAATATGTACAAAGAGCAGTGTGAAGGTTATGAACTAAGAACATTTCTAAATATGTGGGCCCGGTTCATACAGAGGTTTGTACATTAAAAGAAATATATATTATTGCTATATAATAAGAGAATAGTACAATAGGTAGCCAGAAGAGGTCTTGTCATACAGTCACAAAATTGTTAGCAATACAGTTAAAGGTGCTGGGCCATATATACCAAGAATAGAACATGCTATTCATCCAGAAGATGGTTTGCTAAATAAGCTGCGAACAGGCGTACCAGACAGTAGAGCAGTATATTCAGAATATAGTATGCTATCTAAACAGAAAGTAACAGATCATCTAAGTGAAAAGGGGGAGAGATACATGATAAAATAATGATGTGTCCGGTAAAAAGAAAGTGGGAATGTATGGGAGAACTTATGTGCCGTCTAACTAAAACAACTATGTCGCATTTAAGCAGAACACTCACATACCTCAAAGTGGAGCATTCACTTACCATCTAAATGGGAAAACCCAGATAACTCTGACAGGTACACGCATGTACCTTTTAACGTTAATTTGACCAGGCATATACCATCTAGCTAGGAAAGTTCCATTCCCCATAACCGGATCATTCAATTACCATATAAAAATAGATACTCATGGGCCAGTTAGTTATAGTACAGGAGCAGGAACAATACAGGACCCATGAGCAAAAGTTCACAATGTTAATTTAGAAGCCATGCTTACATAGTTAGTAGTAAAAATACACAGGTAGTAACATAACGACACCTATGATCAGAAACTTCACAGTGCTGAAATACAGGATCTGATTACATAGGCACAGTACAAAAGTTTTTAGAAATAGGATGTCATCATAGCAACGGATATAATCCAAAAGCAAGTATGTGACTGCATGATGAAATGGAAGGGAATTGAAAGACAGCAATTCAGTAATTCCCCACTACCTGGGAAATGTTTTTTAGACAACAAATGAGACAGGGAATTACTCGACAGAATACATATTGTGAGATTAGCCAGCAGCGACAGTAAGCTAATGTCAAGGACAGAAAATACAGCGACAGCCCAGACCTCACAATGCTCAGTAGTATTGGCATAATGGGGCCAGTCCTACACTACTGTCATATGAGCCCCTAAAAATACACAAGAGGTGACATTTGGAGCTGAGGATGGTGAGATGTCTATGTCTATCTGCGCAAAAAGCTTTGGTACCTTTAGAACGAGGCAATGGAAATAGGTGGATCCAGGCTAGTAGATAATTTCATGGGATTTAAAGGACTTGATACTTAGAATGTCACTAGGTAAGGAGCACTTCCATGAAATAGGCCATACTCCATGAGGCAGGCAATTACGGACCTGACACCGGGTTAGTGGGTTAATCGCTTTAACTTGCATAATCATTAATAGGGAAACCCCCTCCCTCTCACATTTGAACAGGTCCCTCATTTCAGATTCTTACAAGAGCAATCAGCAAGTTACAACAGCCTTATATATGATGTGAACATCTATCTATCCCTGTATAACTTTGCATCTCCATACCTTTAAATATGGCAGAGTTATAGTGGGTTTGATGCACTGCATGGGTTTGTTATGCATTTTGGTTCAGGGTGTTTTAGGTTGTACTCTCTGGGAACAATAGGTCTCACACATTTGACGACTCCCAATACATGGTCCATTACGTTCCCAGACCCTTCCGGGCTTAGTGGGAGGTGGATAGGCACCGGGGTTAAGCAGGAAGGATTTATCATACTTGCCCTCATCTTTACAATACAGTTGTACAGTAATATACACGGTTGTCTCTATTCTCCAATGCATTCCCCTGGTATTATACTATTTAGCTTAAATAGATGTTGTGGAGCATAGAATCATGGAACATTAAGGGGTTACAATCACCGGGGAAAAAAAATTGCTCATGCATTTGACCTTGAAATCTCCCTCTAACATTACATTGTTGCAAGAGACGCATCTTCTGAATCAACAGTGGGAACAAGAAATTTTGAGACCTTGGATCAAAAAGATCATAGCTTCAGAAGGCACTACGAATAGCGCAGGGGTGGCCATGATCATCAAAAACAGCTTCGGAGCAAATATAGGAAAGGTCGGGGTAGACGAGGAGGGTAGGTGGTGTTACTTCACGACAAATTACCCGCTATTAGATAAACCTATTCTCCTTATCAACATATATGCCCCCTGTACTTCGCAACATATCTTCTTCACGAAGTTATACAACCTCCTCACCTTATTTCCCAACCACTATTATATTCTGGGTGGAGATTGGAATTCAGTCCAGGATCCCAAAACAGATAGATCGAATCCCAAAGCGAGATATAATCACTTAGCCCAGAAAGCCCTAACCGAACTGAAAGAAGATTTTAGATTATTTGATCCGAGCATATTTTCAGACCCGGCCCAGAAAAAGAAAAACTACACTTTATTCTCTAGCTGGGCCAAAAGCTGGTCTAGACTAGACTTTTTTCTAATGTCCCAGGTATTTTACAGTATGGACATCTCTTTTAATCTATCGCCTAGATCTCTATCAGATCACTAGAAGATTTCTATAAATATACACCAACATGGCAAGAGCCCAACAAACAGAACAGGTATCTGCTGGTGGTTGAACCCTAACTTACTGGGGAGAGAGGAGATAACCTCTAAAATTACTGAATACTTGGATCAATTTCTTAAATCAAAGGACTCCTTTCAGTCTCCCATAGATTGTGAATGGGCCGCAGTTAAGGCAATGATTAGGGGTCTGCTGATAAACAAAGCCTCTTATTATAAAAAACTTCGGAACAAAAAAGAACAAGAGTTAACGTCCCAGCTGCACAAAGCAGAAGCAGAATCCCAAGTGAACCACACAACGATATTGGAAGAACGTATGATCCAGCTACAAAAGGAGTTAATCTCCTTGCAAGCAGATAACTTGAGCTTGCATGAAATTAAATCTCTGGCTTTATATGCAGATGTAATTCACTGCCCTTCTAGATTCTTGGCCAGGGTGATCAACCTAAATAAATCCTCAACCTTTATAC
This sequence comes from Protopterus annectens, assembly GCF_019279795.1. Classification (NCBI taxonomy): domain Eukaryota; kingdom Metazoa; phylum Chordata; order Ceratodontiformes; family Protopteridae; genus Protopterus; species Protopterus annectens. The sequence goes on along the minus strand of NC_056726.1, from coordinate 1,140,218,423 downwards.
CTCAGATACAGTTTCAAGGAAAGGATATTCAGAAACCGAATCAAATTATTAAAACATTTGAAAATATTTTCATCCGAACCTATGGGCCCACCGAAAACATAGTGGAGGAAGCTGAAATACTCTCTTTTCTCAACAACTTAAATTTTTCTAAACTTTCAGAGAGACAAAATAAATTCCTAGAGAGAGACATTAATACACAAGAAATTATAGCTGTCATTAATAACCTTAAACCCAATAAATCCCCGGGCCCTGATGGGTTTACGGCGGAATTTTATAAAGCATTTAATATAAAAATATCCAAAGTCCTAAGATTACTGTTTAACCATATCACTTCAAAGGGCTTCAAAGATATCCATTTAAATGCCTCTAGAACTATCCTCATTCACAAACATAACACAGACCCAAAAAACCCTGGGAACTACAGACCCATTTCCATGATTAACTTAGACATGAAAATTCTGGCCATGGTCCTAGCTAATAGGCTTAAAGCTGTTATATCATATATTATCTCCCCAGAACAATCTGGATTTATTCCGGGCAGACAGACCAATGATCAAACCCTACTCTTGGAAGCTATGATTCATCATTCCAACCTAAAAAAGCACCCGGTATATGCCTTAGCGGTAGATGCATCCAAGGCTTTTGATCGATTAAGTACTAAATTCCTATTTGTCGCTCTACCCTACTTTAACATCCCAATCTCATTTATAAACAAAATAAAAACCCTTTACTCAACAGCGTACACTACCCTACAAATTAATAATCTCTCATCTAACAGAATCAAAATTGTTAATGGTGTCAGGCAGGGCTGCCCTCTTTCTCCCCTCCTCTTCAACTTATATATGGAACCATTATTCATGCTTATTAAACAAGCTACTTTTCATCATCCCCCTATAATATATAACTCAAAGATCTTGCTGTCGGCATTCGCAGATGACCTAAATATATATTTCACCCTCCCCAGTACTGACCTAACTAAAGTAATTTCTTCCATTAATATATTTTCCAACCTAGCAAACTATAAACTTAATAGGGAAAAATCCTCAATTCTCCCCTTAAACATCTATTCGGTGTTGCCTAATTTAATGCTAAATACAGGGATCAAAGCCAAGGACCAGCTGCACTACTTAGGTATTCAATTCTCGCAAAATAACCAGCATTACTATCAGGAGAATGTAGTCAGGTACTGGGCTAATGTTCAAAATGATATCATAAGATGGTCTAAGATTAAGCTCCCTTTTTTGGCCAGAACAACAGTGATTAAGATGAATATTCTTCCTAGACTCCTCTATCTGTTTCATGCAACTACCTGTATTTTACATATCAGATTCTTTAAAAATATTACAACTTCTATCTCTAAATTTATATGGGCCCCTAAATTTGTTAGGATTAGTTACTCAAAACTCATTTGTCCTAAGGAGCAGGGGGGATTGGGCCTACCTGACTTTAAAACTTATTATGAGATCATTACTAGCAGCAGAATTTTCAAGATTGCAGACTATAATAAGGATAAACAAGCATGGGCCCCAGCTTGGGTGTCTCTACAGAATAACTACATCAAAACATTAAAATTCAACCCTGCCGCCCTCCCATTTCTAAACGAAAGTAACTTAGGTATGCTAAAAAGAACAAAAAGCTTACTATTTAGCATAAAATCCCTACAGGCCCTTTTCAAATCTTTGAATCTATCTTACTCGTTCTTAACCTTACAGCCACTACATCTTAACCCCAACCTTAAATTAAATGGTCACATGTTAAACCTGGAGAAATACCCCCTTCTCCTGAATAACATTATCTCTGATCTTTTCCCCCTTAGACAGCAGTCAATATCTAATCTAAGATCTCACCTAGACTTGCCCTATAAATACCTGACTATATTACGACAAATAAGAGAATTAGTACGAAAATACTTAGACCACCCATTGGTCTCGGAGGAGGATAGCTCAACATGTATAACGTTAAGGAAACTCCTGCTCAGTGGGAAAAAAATGACATCAAACACTTACAAGGTCATCATGACACTTAGATATCAGAGGGAACTCATTTATTCGAAATTCTGGCTAAAGATCAACCCTGATATAAACCAAGGACAAATCTTAAAGGCTATAAACATAAGCGCTAAATCTATCCCCTTCAAAAAGATGAAATACACACAACTGATGATTATGAACAATGCGTATTTTACCCCTGTTGTCCTCAACAAAATCTTCCCTAATAAATCCCCTAAATGCCAATATTGTTCAAATCCAACGGACGATATCCTTCATTTGTTTTGGAGTTGCAAGTGCTCCTACAAGCTTTGGTGTGCACTAAGGGTAATACTTGAAAAAATTGGATATGAAAAATCAACCCTCTCATGGGAATTTACCATCCTTCATATTCCTCCCCCCGGCCTATCTGAAAGAAATTGCAAGATACTGATACCTATTTTTATGCTAGTCAAATATTACATCTCCTTGAATTGGAAAAATAGACACTCCCTTTCTTGGGAAGGCTTTAAACACATGACTATTAAGCACCTCAAGGCACACAAATTCTTGTTCCACAATATCAAGCACAAACCAATTATTAAGGAATTCTGGGGAATATTATCTGACCATATACTGAAATAAGGTCTTACCTTTCAGGGTTACCATTAGTTTTCACCTTGCTGTACAGGAATGTTACAGGAATTGTTTTGGGCAATGTATGATATGTAAATAGTTTTAGGTTTAGTGTATTTATCCTCTATGTGAATGTTTTAGGTTTCCTTTTTGTGTATCTTAGCATAGTTCACTTGCTGTATTTTTCGCCACTGTGGTTTTTGATGTATTATTGTTGTAATGTGAGTTTTGCTTTCTGTTTCCTTTTGATGAAAATTTGCAATAAAGAGAATTTCAAAAAAAAAATAAAGTACATGGTTTAAATATAAATAGAAGTTATAATGTTACTACATAAACAAATAAGGTCCTGACACTTCAGAAAGACTATAGAACATATTTATAACATTTCCATTGTTTTTCTCAGGCAATGTTGTTTCATACATGCATAATAATGTTGTTATGTTAATTTGGCTACCTTATTCTAGATTTTATTAAGCTGTTAACATTTTGTTCTTTTTGTTTACCTTAGGTCTGACTGCTGAGTAATAACACCACCTATGATCTATAGCAACAAGATAACTCCATGAATGCATTTGAACTTTAATTTCATGTTTGGACTAACATCTTTCATACTTTTTCAAAAACAGCTTTAGAGCAAGATTTTTAATGTAAGCTTTCCAACAAAAATGAAATATCCTTCTAAACAGCAAGTAGTATATTTTTGTCTGTAAAGTAAACCAGCATTCATCAATAATCCTTAATGGCTGTAATCTTTCAATGTTTGCCATTTATATGCTTAATGATATCATTACTAGCCAAACTATTCAGTGAGGTTTATGAAAAGTATTGCATGGTGTAAGTCATTTTAAGCCTCTGAGATGTTCTTGTACTGTGCTATACTGTAAGTAAAGGTAATCTATAGTTAATTAAACCTTATACCTCCTATCAGTAAGGTTTAGCAAAAATCTGTGTAAGAAATGAGCACTAGAGGTTTGTAAGCATTTATGTATAGAGCAACAGAATGGTAATGTACCTTTGAACTTTCAATAGTTTGCCACTGCTGAAATCATAAAACAGAAGACTTCCATGTTGAGAGGATAATATTTGTATCAATTAATGCTGGACAGTTAACTAATACCACCTTGTGCATCATAGATGCCTCTCACACACTTTAGCGTCACAGTTCTACTGGTGTTTACTGGTCCAGGTAGAAGGAGATGTTGTAAAACGCTTTTCCTGCAGACATTGTTTTAGTATGTGGCTCATCTCTGGGAGCAACAAGGCATTATACCATGCTGTATATGTCAAAAAGCTATACTAACGTAAACCACATGTTAAATATCTGCATAAGCAGCATATCCATAGAATGTACTAGTATGTAGCCTGTACACATACCATAAGTAAGTTACCTGGGCACCAATAACAGTACAGGTAGAACACTTGGAGCTGTCAGTGGGCAGTGGCCAGTGCATATCAGAGTGGTGATTTGATGTCCCTGGATAACATGTAAGAATCATAAAAACACAAAAAGTAAATATGGCTGACCCTGCAGAATCTACACACCTACATGTATATAGGTGATAGGATGGTATGACCCCGAATTATAAATATTACTTTAATATTCAGAAGGAAGGAAGGAGGGTGTTGTCTAATCAGTGAATCTTATTATATAGGCAATTTTATTGGATTAATATCCTGGAAAGCTACCATCTATTTTTGGATTGGCTGGTGGGAATGTTTTTTTTTTTTTTAGTATGTAGGTAATCATGTGTTAAACTATGCAATATCTATTACTATATAGGCAATGTGGAGTCAGATGCCCTAATGGATATTATTATTTAGGTAGTGTAAGTGACAAGAGAGCATAGAAAATTAATGCGTAGTACACAGACTAAGTTACGGTAGTGGGGCACACCTAGACAATCACTATTACTATATGGATAATATAAGGGAAAGCGGAGCCTTAGTAATGACTGTGTAATTTGTGGATTCGAAGGTGAAAATAACAACTTCTACACAATGGGCATTGCATGACATGAGGGGAAGGATACCCTAGACTTGTGCATTACAAACAACTATTTAACCAGAATAATATACTATGTGCCATAATAGCCTTGTGAACTATTCTAACTTTTTTTGTCTAGAAAGAGTGTAAAAAACTAGTGCCTTTCCACCAAACAATATATTAATGTGTTCATGACTTGGTCAACTTACAAAATAAAATGCAATCTGCAGAGGTTATTAGTACCGAAGCATGCCATGTCAGTAATTTTTTGAACACCACTGAGTATTTTTCAAGATTTTGTGTAAAAAACCTGCTTTGTAAATATGCATTCTATGCATATTTCATTTGCATGCCTTCTGAAATATACAAACAGTTATTGCTAATATTGCTAGCCTTGCTTGCTGAAGAAGGGAAATGTCTGGATTCAAAATCATTTATTCATTTCTCATCTTACTAGTCACTAGATTTTAACAAGTTTAAGACCTTATGCATTTAAATGTCTTCTATTTTACAAAGAGCAATAAAATTACCATCTAAGTTACTCAACGAATTGTGTAGAGATTTTATTACGACAGATTTTTTTTTCTTTTCTTTATATTGCTCCATGGGCATCACATTTTTCTATTCTGACAATTAATAATTGTAATAATATTGGAAAGGCATTTAACTTATTTTTGTTCTATTGCTTTTATCAGATATATGTAATTTATAATTGTATGTAGACTTCTGTGTTGTATTATGTTCAAAGGTCGAGAAGGACTTTTTGGCCCTAATTATAAGAAACACTTAGGGACGAATTTACGAAGGCTTACACAGAGTCTAAGAGTAGTGTAAGATGGCAGACAGCCAATATGTCTGCCGAGTGATCCAGCAATAGCCGGCAGGGGCGTGCATGAGAGCTTCTAAAGCTACTCTTGCATGGACAGTGTTATGGTATGCAAATTACCTCATTTGCTGCTGAAACCTATGCAAATGAGGTAAATTTGCGATCCAGGAAACACTAACCTGTCCGTGTAAGAGTAGTGTTATTTGTAGAAATGTACTGCTTTGGTAAAGGAGTACCGTTCTGCAAATAGCTAAATGGAGCTATGACAGCTCCAAATAAAGGATGCATCTAGTTGAGGAAGCATGCCAATGGCCAAATAAAAGGCTATTGGCATTTGCAAATGTTGTAAATCCTTAAAATCCATTTTTCCCCGATCACTGATGTTTAAGCATAGCGCAGCGTCGCGCAAACGTGCGGCGCTTTAAATAAAAAATTGAAAAATAGCCAAAAATGGGCATTTTTACTAAAAAGCTTGTTCTGCTATGCAGGTGAATGGCAGGCTGAAAACAACATGGCCACTGAGTAGTGGTTGCTAAGGGGGGGGAGCTCAGTGTGAGAGATGTAACCAAGCATTAGTAGGCAATCCTATGCAAATGAGGATAAGGATAGTGAATCCCACTTTTCCCCGGCATGTGAGCCATGTCCCTAGAGTGTAAGTGTAGGAGAAGGGGAGTAGTAGAGTAGAAGATAGGTGACATCATGAGGGGGTATGTCTGAAATACTGTAAGCTTATTGGAGCACAGTGGCTTGTATTTGCCCTGTGTTGCTCAGGATTGCAAGAGGCGTGTCTACAGTTGTTCTAGCTGAAAACAAGAAACCAAAGGCGTATGCCGTGGATATATCTGAAATTTCTTGCAAACAGGCACACAGCATGTGTGCGCGTGTGTGAGTGTTTGCGCTTGCTTGCGTGGCGCTGCCCTGGGAGGAAACAGAAAGGGAAAAGGAAGGAAAATAAGTAGTAGGAAGGTAACCAAGGAGAACTAGCAGAGCTGCCAGGTGAAATATATCAGAATCAGACAATTACACAGGCAGTAGACTAGCCCAGCCCAGCCCAGCACTTTAAACTCTGCAAACAGCAGTCTATCCTGTTTTTTCCCAATAATTCTGCAACATTGCAGTACACAAAGAGTGAAAACTTAAAAAGCTTAAGTCAGAGAAAATGTTAGGGGCTGCTATTGCTATCATAAACAAACATGTGCAAGATGCTGAGGGTGGTGATGTTGTGAATGCTGCTGAGCAACCCACAGTGAGGAGACAGAGAAGAGTGTACAGACCCAGGGTAACCTAACAGAGGCTACATGAGCTGGAGATAGTGGAGCACTATAGAGTGGACAGAGACCTCCTGCAGCAAATTGTTGAGCTGTGCTGGCCATGCCTCACACACAGAACCAACAGAGGGGAATCCATCCCAGTGGATACCAAGGTATGTGTTGGCCTATGAATACTAGCTACAGGTACCTTCCAGAGACCAACTGGTGATATGATGGGGGTTTCACAGGCATCCGCATCCAGGGTACTGCACCAGTTCCTGGATGCCATGTCAGCACATGTCGGTGACCACGTATATTTCCTCAATTCCCGTGATGCATTGGCCAGCAATATGTGTCTTTTCCACCAAATAGCAGAATACCCTGAGGTAGTGGGTGCAATAGACTGCACGCACATACACATCAAAGCACCACCTGGTGAGAGGGGTAGGGTCTACATCAACTGCAAGGGCTTCCCCTCCATCAACTGCCAGGTCATGTGTGATGTCCAGGGCATAATAATGAATTTGTATGCTGGCTGCTCTGGAAGCTATCATGATTCCCACATATGGCATCTGATGCAGCTGTACCAGAGATTTGCCAATAGGGACATCCCTGATGGTCACCTAGTGGGGATGCTGGGTATGCACTGGAGCCGTGGCTGATGACACCCATCAGAAATGCACACACACCCAAACAAGAACTCTATAATGAGGCACATGCACAAACAAGAAACATTATTGAGCGTGTGTTTGGGATGCTCATGTTATGGTTAAGGTGCCTGGACACATCTGGTGGAGCCTTGCAGTACTCATCAACTACATGTACCCAAACTGGCATGGTATGTGCCATGCTACACAATATGATCCTGCGAAAACAGCTGCAGCAGGAACAGCATGGGGCAGGGCCAAACAGCCGGCCACCATTGCCAAGGCCTGCACAGGCACAGCATGACTCGGAGGAGGAACAACCTGAGCCTGCCCCAGTAGGCAGAAGGAGGTGTGCCCAGTATGCCTTGGCCTTGGTAAAGAGGCAATGCATAGCACATACACTGACTCCGTAGGAACCCTGGAAATAACACCTCTCTCTTACTCGCACATACAATAAAAGGGATGCCTAACTTGACACTACCTGTTTTCAAACATGTATAGGGAGTGTACTATGTGCATCCGACATAGGCAGACCTGCAGCACCACCTGAGGCATGATTGCCCTATTTTAAGCAATATAAAGCACTGTTAAGCACATTTTACCACTGTTTAGCATATTTAAGCACAATTGCGTGGAGCTGCACACAGAGCTAACTAGCGCAACATCGGGCAACGTTGAGCAATGTTGGGCAATGTTGGGCAAAGTCGGGCAAGGTTGGGCAAAGTTGAGCAAAGTCAGGTAAACACACTCACACCTGCTTTACTGTTCCTTAAGCAGTCGGGTCTGCCCAGCAGGAAAATAAAAAGCAGTGACAGGGCTCGAACTCAGTACTGAACCACTAAACCATGACAGCATTTCACTGGCACAGACACAGCAGGACAATTGTAGACTAACGCAAACACAGACAAATGCTGTATCATGCCCTCTGAAGAGGCATATGAGTAACTTCCCCCCAAGCCTATGCAGACAGATAACAGCAGGCTAGGTAGAGTGATGTGGGTTGGGTAGGCTATGAAGTCACAAACTAATATACATGAAATTGGAAGCTAAGATTTGTAGTACAGTAGTATGCCTCAAAACAGTACGATAGGCAACAGTACAGACTGAAATGGAGTACCTAACATAGCAGTGCAGGCCTAGCAAATGTGTATAAGTGTCAGGTGAACCCCTCATCCTATGTACACCCACAGTAACAATCAGGTGTGCCCCCGGGTAGAAATGTACAACTAATAGCTGCCCCCCCTGTATGTAAAAATGTTGATAAGTCTATGCAAAGTGACTCATGGAAGCCTTGCAGCCACAGTGTGCTTCCTGTTGATGTACAACATAAATGTGAGCCCTGAAGTAAAAACCAACTTGATTTTTCACACACATATAGTATATATGTCCATACTGGGCATGCTCACACACTTAAATAAATGAAGCAAATGTCAGTCAACAACATACTGAAAGGTTATACTGGGCATGCTCACACACTTAGGCTATGTCTGAGTACAGCAGTGGGTCACACATATCTGGCAGTTGCAGTTCTTACCCCAGAAACTTGTCATTATTCACCAATCCTGCCTTGCGCACACAGTGATATGAAAACAGACCCATATAATATATTGGACTCCTGTCATAATCAAACTATGTACTATAAGTACTTAAGTTGTTCAAAGAAAGTGAAAATTCAAAGAAGATAAATAAATCTCCAATCAGTATCATCAATAAACAATGAGCACTCCTAACATTATCCAGTCCATGTTCTGGCAAAAATATTGTCAAACAGTCCATAGAGAACCATGAAGCTTTCTTTCGCTATGTCATAAATATCAATGTAAACTCATATATGTTCTGAGTCAGTGCAAACTGTAAATGAATACATGTACATGACTGACATTGCCAACATCTTGTCAGACAGGTTCATACATATTTACCCCCCTCACACTGACAAAAGGGCCCATTATCATACCTGGAGATTGTGAAAACCCAGAAATCACATATACAATGGTTAAACAGCTCTATCCAAACCTAAAAACACGACATCTATGGGATGACATGGTTTCCCTAGCTGTGTCATATGTGAACTCCAAAACAAACAGACCCTGCACCTGAACAGTCTGTTGAGACTCACCCTCTATACAGGATATGAAACTGTTGAATGAGTTACAGCAACGTGGTGGTGCACAACAGACCATGGGAACTATTGTCTTATAAGCCTACTAAGCCTGATCTACAAGGCCATGGAGTCCAACCTCATGCTTCTTAAGACAGAAGTGCTGAACTGCAGGACACCCATGCAGATGGACAATACAGTTACAACTACTGAATCCTTCCCAATTGCACTTTATAAGCACTTACATGACTGCATGTATCATGCTATCCCAAACAGAACCAAGATGCTATCCTCCAAGAAAAGGAAGCCAATCTGGTGTTTCCCTGCCATAAACAAACTGCACAACAGAAGGAAGAAAATGTTGCAAAAGAGGGTAAAATCCCATGAGTGGAGGAGCTCCATGGTCAACATCAATAAGAAGCTATGATCCCTGATAAAATCCTCCAAGGCTAGTTATGAAAACAAAATTTACACTGATTCTAAAGACAACCACAAAACATTCTATAGCTATGTCAAGAATCTCAATGGCAACACTCAGATCTGCTCTGAGTTACAGCACAAAGGCACTAAATATACAGACCCAACTAATATTGCCAACATCCTGGCAGATAGGATCAGTGCTAACATTACCCCCTCTCACCCATGAAAGAGCACATCTCTATAACAGAAGACTGCAAACTTGCTGTCATCACAGCTGCACAGGTAAAAAACACTCTCCAAAGCCAGGAACACAGCATCCATGGGACCAGATAACTTCCCAGGCTGTGTTCTACACAAACCACAGAACGAACAGGCACCACACTGACGTACCATGTTCAGTCATAGACTCACCTCAGGCTTTGTGCCTGCTGAATGGCACACAGCAACGGTTATCTCACTACACAAGGGTGGAGGCACCACGGACCCCAGGAACTAGCGCCCCATTAGCCTGATGAGCCTGCTCTGCAAGGCCATGGAATGTATCATCATATAACTTATAAAAAATACATTGGTAATCTCCAAACTCTGGACCACAACCATGTTGGGTTTGTAAAATGCAGATCATGTCTCCTAAACCTGATAGACATTATTGAAGCAGTCACCAGAACGGTAGACAAGGGTAAGGTGGTTCACACAGCCTATGTAAATCTTGCCACGGCTTTCAACACATCCCCCACTCTGGAATTATAGATAAACCCACTAAACTAGGTATAAATTGCTATGTCACAAGATGGGTTGCCAGCTGGCTCACTGACAGAACACACACTGTGAAAGTAGCAGACTCCAAGTACGACTTTGGATCAGTGACAAGTGCAGTACCACAGGGTTCAGTCTCTTGTCCTGTTTGGTATCTACTTCCCTGAAGTAAACTTTAACATGGAAGGTCTGTGGCTAATGAAGTTTCCAGAATGCTGAAAACCAAGAACCATAATTGAAACTACTGAAGATGTGGACTTCCTACAAAAGGGCCTCACTGAGGCAGATGCCTGGTGTCAAAGCCATGGCCTCAAGCTCAATGCCAAAAAGTGCATTGTCATCCCCTTTGGTAAAAACTCTGTAGCCATGAACTACAACATAGGCGGTAGTATACTTAACACTGAAAGTGTGATAAGAGACCTTGGGACACAGGTGGACAGTGGACACACCTGTGATAATCATATCCCCACAGTAGTCAGGAAATCCTTCTATGTGGCACACCTCATCACAAAAGGTGTCTCATGCAGAATAGAAGAGGACATTGTTCCCCTCTACTCATCACTCACTAGATCCATAATAGAGTACAACGCCCCTTTTGCTATGTACCTCAAAAGACATCTACAACAACTGGAAAGCCTGCAGAAATACCTCACAAAGAGCATTAGTGGCCTGAAATACATGCCATACACAGACCGTCTCAAAATGCTCCAGCTGTACTATTTCGCATATCGCCTACTCACAGGTGATCTCTGCCCAACATACAAAGCTATGTCAAACACAGAGCTGTAAAGTAAAACACTCACAATTGCTCTGATCTTCGGCCCCAAAACCCAGAGTGAAATAAAAAAGGAAGGGGTGTATCCATTTACCTTATGGATACCCACACCTTCAGGTTAGTGGCACAGCATGAGGCCTTGGAGACCATGCAAGTGCAGTTAACATTGGGCAAAACTACTTATCAGATTGTAACCTGCTACAGATCACCTACCTTGTTTCAGGAACCTCACTCAGTATTCCTGAGAACAGTGAAAAATATAAAGGTCTTACCAAACACCATTATATGAGGAGATTACAACTACCCAAACACTGACTGGGAGAATTACTCATGTACAATGTCCTTTGCCCAATGCTTCCTAGAGTTAAAAACTCAAATGCCCTGGAACAGCTGGTCACCATGCCCACTAGAGGTGACAACATACTGGACCTGATCATCACCAACATGGGGTACCAGTGTTCCACAACAGAGATAAACCCCTCGCTGGTAATATCAGATCATAAAGCAATCACACTGGACATCAACATCATGCCCCCCCCCCAGTCAAGGAAACTACTGTGAAGAAATGTTCAAAAGCAAACTGCACACTTCTCAAGACCAATGTGGAAAGTTCCAAAGCCACCCTTGCTATAGGATAATGCTATACAATCTGCAGAATCATTTACAAATGCATTCTATGAGCATCTACAGGGATGCATGGATCGAGACATCCCAAATAAAACCAAGACACACTCCTCCAAAAATAAGAAACCAATCTGGTGGTCATTGCCCCATAAATAAGCTATACAACAGAAGGAGGAAATGAACACATGATAGAGCAAACTTCACAAAAGGAAAGGCATCACTGATCATTATTAGGAAGAAACAATGATCGCTCATAAAATAATCCAAGGCCAGTTTCTAAAGACAAATTGCCAAGGAATGTAAGAATAACAACCACAAAGCCTTCATTAGCTATACCAAACATTTAGGTAGAAACTCTCAAATATGCTGACAGCTACAGCAAAATGGCAAACAATGCACTGTACCAACTGACATTGCCCACATCTTGGCTGACAAGTTCAATGCAACCCCCCCCCCATCTTCCCCAAAAGGGCCTGTGTCCATCCCAGAAGAATGCAGAGCCCCAGACTTCATGGACATGCAGGTAAAAACAGCCCTCTAAAAAGCTAAGAACACAGCATCAATGGGACTGTATGGTGTCCCAGGCTGTGTCTTACACCAGCCCCAAAAGGAACTACACCCTCACCTTCATTCACTGTCTAGACTCAACCTTACCACAGGCTATGTACCCAAAGAATGGCATACAGCAACAGTCATCCAGCTCCACAAAGGTGGTGCCACAACAGAACCTGGAAACTATTACCCTATAGGCCTACTCAGCCTGGTCTGCAAAGCTATGGAGCAAATTATCATGGAACCCATAAACATAGACATTGGGAACCTCCAGACACTGGACTCTACCCAACTTGGCTTTGTTAAAGGCAGATCCTGCCTCCTAAACCTAGTTGATTTCTTTGAAACAGTTACCAAGGACACAGATGGAGGTGAAAGTAGTCCACACAGCCCACCTGGACCTCACTAAGGCCTTTGACACCATTCCTCACTCTGGCATCATGGACAAGCTTACCAGCTTGAACATTAACACCTATGTCACAGGATGGGTGGCCAACTGGCTCACAGATCAAACACACATGTTCAGAGTTGCGGGTGCTATATCCGACTCTAAACCAGTCACAAATGGCATCCCACAGGTCTTGGTCCTGGGACCCCACCTGTTCAGTAGATACTGCTCAGAGGTACAGGCAAGCACGGGAGGAGTATGACTGAACAAGTTTGCAGATGACTGCTAACTGTGGTCCATAATCGACTCTACGGCTGACACAGACATCCTCCAGAAGGGTCTTACAGAGACAGATACCTGGAGTCAAAACAATGCCCTCAAGCAGAATTCCAAAAAATGCATAGTCATCCCCTTTGGATAAAACAAAGTGCACACAAATTACCACACAGGTGGTAATCCAGTATGTACGGAGAATGTAATTATGGACCTGGGGACCCAGGTAGATAGTAAACTCTCCTTTGATGATCACATTGCCAAAGTGTTTAGAAATTCCTTCTATGTAGCCCACCTAATGTCACCTAATGTAACTCACTTTGTCTAGTCTGATGATGTCACCATCCTGCAAATATACCTGTGGAAAGGAGAACTCCCAGTAATGTGTATAGCATGTCGTATTAATGCGTATGCCTCTAGTATCATAAAGTAGTTAGGTAGGGGGTAAAATCCTGCACTTGCCAACTGTATGAGAGTGTGTGTGTGTGTGTCTTCTTGGAGAGAAGCAGCCTTTTTGAAGACTGCTGAAACACCTTAAAAGTGGTATACTCATCTTTGTCAAGTCTGATGATGTCACCATCCTAAAAATATACCTGGGGAAGGAAAAGCTCCTAGTAATGTGTATAGCGCATCATGTTAATGTGTATTTCTCTACTTTCATAAAGTATTTAGGTAGGGGTTTGAATCCTGCACTTAGTAATTATGTGTGTGTCCCTGGAGAAGAGCAACTTTTTTGAAGACTACTGAAACACCTTAAAAGTGGTATACTCATCTTTGTCAAGTCTGATGATGTCACCATCCTACAAATATACCTGTGGAAAGAAGCACTCCCAGTCATGTGTATAGTGCACTGTATTAATGTGTACTGTAGTGATAGCATAAAGTAGTTAGGTAGGGGTTTGAATCCTGCACTTGGTGAGTGTGATATTGTTGGTTAATGCGCTGTGGGTTTTGCTTTTACTACTGTATGACATATCACAATGACAACAGTATGCACATTACACATGTCAGACAGCTGTGTGGCAAATACATATACATACATGTGACCTCAATTATTTCATAGGTGGGAACCCTGCCTTCTCCATGAACACATCTGTTATCTTTTCCAGAGTGCGCTGCCACTTTCTAGACCTTAGGTCACATCTGTATGCTTGTGACAAGCCTAGCCACTGCAGTGATCCCTGGCCTACGTCATCCATTTCATATACACTCATTATGGTTTCTATTGAATAGTGTGAGTGAGGGTTTATGCCTGAGGTATATATGAAACCTGTTCAAAAGCAGCAAAGTTTGTCAAAGATGGCTATTTATTATAGGTGTGCAACAAACTTTGTGGATATGCATGCAGACCCCTAATTGCTTATGTGATCCACAGAGGGATTTCCAAAACCCTTTGGAAATGTGATTATCAAAGGAGAGATGACATAATGCATGGCTCTATGTATACATCGGTACCTGTTCAACATTTTGGGGGCTACTACCTATGTGGTACTCTGGGGATACTATGTTTTGTAAAAATGGATGACTATGCTTTATTTGGCTTATAGATTTACAGCATGGGTTTGACACCAGGTATCTGTCTGTATGATACCCTTTTGAAGGATGTGTTTGTCATCTGGAGAATGCATTATAGCTCACAGTATGCATTGCCAAATATGGCCAGACATATCCCTACTGTGTTTGCTTGTACCTAAGAAAGCTATATGCCAAACAGGAGTGGTCCCAGGACTGAGTGCAGGTGAATACCACTGGTTATTGGCATAGAATAGTACTTGAAGGCTGCAAATGTTACTGTGTGTCCTACATCTGTGTGTCAGTTGTCAAGACATCATCTAACAATTGTTTATGGTCAGGCTGTTGAGGTTATGTATACTACCAGAATGCAAACCAATGACAGATAGTAACAATATCACCCACAGCACAGTGTCAAACCGTGTCATACACACACGTGTACTCAAGTTCCAAAATGTGTGTAGTACAATGCATACTGGCCACCAATAGAAACTATGGAGTGTTAACACTGTCTAAAACAGGGCATGTCAAAATGCCCATGTGTCCAATATGCATGTACATGCAGACAGTGCACCTCAACCATGTTCACAAATGTACACCTGCAAATCTGTGCTCCACACATCCCACACTTACTGTCCACTCTCTAACACATGCTGACAAAACTACACTCATCAGCCAAGTGGCACATGGGCAGACAATACACAATTGGAATAAACACTGGTGTAAACAATATTACATTGATAATTATTGCTTTAATGGATCATGCCTGCTCAGCTACACCTTCAAGGATATCATTACACTTTACTGCTGACAACATGCTAACATTGCTATTCTGTTATAAAGTCACCCTGTGCATCAGCACCATGTTAGCTTGTTCCTGCATCAATGTTACAGATGACAGAAGGTGGCACAGGTTTCATCATATGCACAGGGTGTGTTGTTGGCTTGCCAGAGGCCTACATTGAGCCATACAATTGACATGTGTGTGTGAGTGTGTGTTTGAGGGCCAAGAGTACTGTTATGGGCCAATGTGGATGTAATGTGTGCGGGTATGTGTTTGCCCTAAGTGTCTGGTTTATGTGTGTGTGTCTGCATGCACACAGTTCCACCATGTGGCTGCCATATATGGGGATTTGTGGGACAGCTACAGACTGTACCTGGAAGGCTTTATAGATCACCTTCTCTGGCCACAGATACGGGACCTGTGCCTAGCAAGGGTGCTACAGACAGTATCAGGTACTAATCCAGACTGGGTACTATCCTCAGAGGTTGACATATGTACACTGGATCCAGGTCCCTGCTGGGACTGGCCAGAGCCACATGCACATGGTCTTCTAGGACGGTCAATGGACAGCCCACCCCCAACATTGCTGGGGCTGGTACTGGCACTATGGGAGCAGCTGTGACTTGATGGACATCCATGGTGACTGCCAGCTGATGATGTTGCTGGCATAAATCCACGTCGACGTCTCAACTGTCCCGCACTGTCCTGACACATGGACATGACATTGTGGAGGACATCTAATGTCTCACCGCAACTTCTATCAATGACCTCAGTGTAATTACGGATGGCACCTGCTAGGTCACGGATACTGTCATTTAAACAGGTGTTATGAGCCCTCTGTGCCCTTAGTCCCTGTCTGGTGTACCACTCCATACGTAACTGTGCCTCCATGACAGCCTGGAACATGCGTGTGGTTGTAAGAGTTGTGGCACGTCTGCCAGGGTCATGATGATCAGCAGTGCTCTGATGAGAACCCCTGGACATCTGCCTATGTGGTACTGTTCCAGACATCTGGCTATGGCTGCTGTGTCCTGATGCATGTGCCATAGATACCACACTGTCCTGGCCATTGCCAACTGTACACTGTCCCTCTGCTAAGGGCATTGGAGATGATGGATGTACAGGCAGTATGACTGTGTGCATGGATGGGGTGGAGACTTGTGTACTGTCAATTGGTGGCCCAACAACAGACCCTGACAAACATGTCTGTGCCTCAACACACCTATCCTCATTATCACTATTTGTGTCAGTGACATCAGGTTCCCTGCTGCACTGAACCAGCCCAACCTCAGCACCTGTGAGAGTAAAACAGGAAACACACTTTAAGACCTGTACATGATGTCAGAACACATGAACACATGAACACATGCACACATGCACACATGAACACATGCACACATGCACACAAATACACTCCTCAACAAAGCAGAAACACACACACACACACACACACACACACACACACACACACACACACACACACACACACACACACACACACACACACACCCCACCAGCAATCTCAGAACATACTCAATAGTAGTTGATAGTAGGGTACAGTATCACAAGCCAAACAATCATATCACACATGTCAGCATGCAGGACATGTGTTGCTCAACAGCAAGCAGTGCAAGTGTAGACAGTCCTTGTTACTAACAGTATACATGGCTTTGATGCATGTGTTTTGTTGTTCGGTGATTGGCCTCCCCCTGGAACACAATGTATACATGGACACAACATTGCTGTGCAAGTATTAAAAACTCTTTAATGTACTGTGCACCATCACTCACAGGTATGCATACCATGGTTGGATGTGTATCTGTGTGTCACATAGGTTCATAGGTTCATACTAGGCTATCTGCCCAAGGGCATTTATAAGCCTAGCCCAGAGTTTTGTGGCTTTTGCCACCCCTTTACTATGCCCATTATTTTGCTGTGCCTCTGTCAAGCAGTGACACTGAGATAATCCCTGGGGCATATCTGCAATCTTCCATCCATTGGTCAAGATTTCTCTTGAACAGAGCCAGCGAGGTGCTCTGCCTCACATGTACCGGGATTTTGTTCCACAGCATAGGGAGTCTCTGGGTGATGAATCTGTCCCTCCAGCACGTCCTATTAATAACCGTGTCAAGGTTTAAGTCTCCCACCCTTGTAGTTCTGAGGGATCTAGATTTTTTGAGGTGAAGCATGTTCATCAATTCTGGGTTGGACATGGCCTTGTATGTCAGGCACAGGTCACCTCTGAACACACGGTAAGTGACTGAATAGAGCTGGAGTTCCTTCAGTCGGGCAGCATAGGACATATTTTTGAGACCCTTTATCCTTTTGGTGAGGAACTTTTGGGGCCTTTCCAGTTGCTGCAGGTGTCGCGTCAGATACATTCCGAATGGGGCATTGTACTCAATCATTGGTCTGATGAGTGATGAGTACATGGGGATGATGACCTCCCTTGATCTAGATGTGAATCCCTTCATGATCATATGGGCAATGTAGAAGGTCTTCCTAACTACTTTGGCAATGTGAGTGTCAAACGAAAGGTTACTGTCAACCTGGGTCCCCAGATCCCTGATAACCTCTTCTGTGCTTAGTGGGTTGCCGCCTATATGGTAGCTAGGGGTAACCTTGTTTTTCCCGAAGGGTATGACTATGCATTTTTTTTAGGCCATGGCTCTGGCACCAGTTATCCGTTTCTATAAGACCCTTCTGAAGGATATCTGTGTCAGATGTGTTCTCAACTATGGCGCCCAGTTTGCAGTCATCTGCAAATTTTGTCAGCCATAATCCTCCTGTGTTTGCTTGTACTTCTGAAAAGTAGATGCCGAACAGGAGTGGGCCCAGGACTGAGCCCTGTGGGACACCACTTGTGACAGGCTTTGAGTCTGACATGGCGCCAGCAACTCTGACCCTGTGGGTTCTGTCACTTAGCCAGCTTGCAACCCATCGTGTGACGCATAGGTTTACATTTAAGCTGATGAGTTTTTCAATGATACCTGAGTGGGGTATTGTGTTGAAAGCCTTTGCCAGGTCAAGGTAGGCTGTGTGGACTGCCTTTCCCTCATCAATGGCCTTGGTGACTGTTTCAAAAAAGTCAACCAAGTTTAAAAGGCATGATCTGCCTTTGACAAAGCCAAACTGGGTCGTATCCAAAATCTGCAAGTCACCTATGTCTTTATTTATGAGTTCCATTATGATCCTCTCCATAGCTTTGCAGATCAGGCTTGTCAAGCTGATGGGACGGTAATTTCCAGGGTCGGTGGATGCACCGCCTTTGTGAAGTGGGACCACAGTTGCCGTACGCCACTCCTTGGGCACGTATCCTGAGGTGAGGCTAAGATTAAACAGCTGCCCTAACTGTGGGTTTAATTCCTCATTGAGTTCGTGGAGCACACAACCGGGGACACCATCTGGTCCCATGGATGCTGTGTTTTTTGCGTTGGAGAGAGCAGTTCTTACCTGAGCATTAGAGATGTTTGGGGGGCTACAATCCTCTGGTATAGATATCTCACCTTTTGGGGGCGGGAGTTTGCACTGAACCTGTCAGCCAGTATGTTGGCAATGTCTGTAGGTTCAGTAATTTTTACATCATTTTGAACTAATTCTGAGCATATCTGGGAGTTTCCTCCCAGGTTTCTAACATAGCTAAAGAAGGCCTTATGATTGTCTTTTGAGTCCTTAGTGACTTTTCTCTCAAAATTTGCCTTGGATGATTTTATGAGAGATCTTAGTTTTTTACTTATAATGATCAAAGGTGTCTTCCCTTTTAAGGATTTTGCTCTATCTTGTAGTAGCTTCTTCCTTTTGTTGTAGAGCTTGTTTATGGCTGGGGTCCACCAGACTGGATGCTTGTCTTTGGTACAAAGAGTCTTTGTTTTGTTTGGGATTGCCTGATCCATGCAGTCCTGTAGGTGCTGGTAGAAGGCATTTGTGAGTGATTCAGCAGCTTGAGTAATGGTTTCCGCTGGCTCGGGGGCCTTAAAAGAGACCACACCAGTCTTTAGAAGTGTGAAGTTGGCTTTTGAGAAGTTCTTCACTGTGGTCTTTTTTATCTCAGGTGGGGGCGGGATGTGGACTTCCAGTGAGATTAGTTTATGGTCTGATCTCACCAGTGAGGGGTATACTTCCGGTGTTGAACATTGTGACCCCATGTTTGTGATGATGAGGTCAAGTATGTTTTCACCTCTTGTGGGGATGGTGACTAGTTGTTCCATGGCATTTGAGTTTATGATCCCAGTCTATATTCGGGTATTTGAAGTCACCTAGTATGATGGTGTTTGAAGATACATTTATCCCCTCCAGTGTTTTCAGGAATGCTGTGTGAGGTTCCTGAGATTGAGAGGGTGGCCTGTAACATGCTACAAATTGCAGAGCAGTCTTGCCTATGGTTAATTGCACCTGGATGGTCTCTGATGCATCGTGCATTGCCACCAACCTTGAGGTGTGGGTGTCCTTGATGAATATAGACACCCCCCCTCCTTTCTTGGTGTTGTCCGGATTTTGGGGCCGGAACGCATGATATGAGGTAAAACCTGATAGTTCCAGGGTGCTCTCGGGAGCCTTGAACCAGGTTTCAGTCACAGCACAGACATCGATGTTCTCCATACTGAGAAGGGCCTCGAGTGCATGCATCTTGAGGTTGAGACTTCTGGCATTGAGCAGCATTACCCTTATTATTTTTTTTTTGTGTTCTAGGGTGGTAGGTTTAGAATTTGAGCCTTGCCTAAAAAGGCACTATGGGGTGGCAAGAGCCTTTGCCAATATCCGAAGCCCAGGGTGACAGGTACAAGCCATCCCTTCATGGGCAACGTGGCTTGTCCAGCATGTCATCCCAGGCAGACAGACATTGGATCCCCTTTGAATGACACCAGAGTTTAAGCCAATTATTAAAGGTGATCATCTTGTCTCTGTATTGTGGCATCATTCTTGGTGAAGGTAGGATACTGCTCAAGGCCAGGGTCATACCTGCCTGGGCTACATAATCAGAGAGCTCCTCTATGTCTCTTTTCATGTAGTCCAAGGAGGTATGTCTCAGGTCGTTCACACCAGCGTGGACAATGACTGAGTCGTACTTGTACCTGCTGTTGAGAGACTTGAGTGCTTGCGTTATGTGGCGAATTCTAGCACCCGACAGGCAGCTTACTGTGACCTTCTCCTTACTCAATGTGGTGAGCGGGACGTCAGTGTGTCTGACTATGGAGTCACCAATGATGAGTGTGTCTGGCATTGTGTTTGGCCTTAAGGGCTGTGACTGTTTGGCACACTGACTATGTGGTCTATGTGTTGCATGTGTTGTGTCCTGAGGTGGCAGTTGTTTGGGTGTCTGCTTTGGTGGCCTCTGCTGTTTTGGTAGATTTTTGATCAGAGCCTCCGAGTATGTCTTTGTGTATTTATGTGTATGATTTGAAGTTGTGATAATACTATGTGAGACTAGGTTTGTGGTGTGTGTGGTTACCTTCTCCTCCTGTCTGGTCTTGCCAGTCCTATGTTGAGAGAGCTCAGCCTCCAGTTTGGCTATATAGTTGCATCTCTCGCATGCATTAGATATCCAATTCTGATTAGAGCCTCTGTGTCTTTAGCAAATAATTGTGGACACAGTTTTAGCTCATGCATGATGTGTATACACACAAGATCAGTGGTGCATGTATAACTGATGGAATACCATTGGTCCACATAGCCAATGTACAGTAGTTATGGTGAGTGTAGATCATATTGTGGACATACCAGTGTCATCCATGACATGGCATGCTAAAACACAACTGCATATTTAAACATCACACATACCCAATGTGTGTCATATGACCTAGCCACTCAATAGCATTACAAGACATATATGTGTGAGTTGTGCAAATGGTGATCGGTATGCATATTGTTTATAGGTGCATATGTTTGCACACACACAACATTGAGATGTATAGCAATAAAAGCTATGTGTAGTGCTGTGGTTACAATAACTGGATGGAGTGTAGTACCATAAGCCATCATCATGAAGCATCATGTGGTCACTCAAGGCTACAAATGTGTCCCAAACCAGCACCTATCATACTGTACCAGAACTGCACTACCATGGCTACATTCACCATTTCACAGCCAGTTGTTACATGGGTTTGTAAGTAGGCCAATAAGGAACATAGCCTAACATGAATGTGTTGTGTGTTGCAGAGTGTTTCACTGCCCCATGATATATTATGTGTGCTGTGTGGATGACATTTGGGATACTGGAGTGTGACTTTACAGAGGGTTTGTGAATACTTCATGTGTAGTATGTTAACATGTTCTGTGTATGACATAGTTGTGTATGTTGCGTGCATGCATATCGACTCTGCCTATCCAATGGTCACTACAGTGTAGCCACATTTGTTTGAGATGGTCTGTGTATTGCATGTGTTTGAGGCAGCTAATCACATTACTGAGATGTGCCTAGTCTCACAGCAAACGTGCACAGCATGCATTATGCATAGGTGTGTTACATGTGTACATGGCCTACACCTTAACTATGACATGCACTTTTTATTTGCAGTAATAAATGTAGAACACACTCACCAGCATGTGTCCGCTGCCTTGCTGTCACTCCAGAGGGACCTACACGTATATGAGACAGTTTGTCAGGGGCGACAACTGTGGCATTGCTACTGTGGGTTTGCAATCTTACAGTAGTATAACAGTTTACATTCACAGGCCTACAGGTTATGTTCCAATTGATCATTATTGCACAACACAGGCTCCACATCTTCTAACTACACAGTACACATCTCACATATGCATGATCTACCAATAGAGGTAACAGTAGTCTACAGATATGCCATGTTACCTGCATGCTCCATGTGTTCTTGCTGGGTGGCTCCAACCTCCATCAAGGTAGATGTCTACTGTTGTTGTTGTTGGGCAGGTGCCACCAGGCTCAGGAGCAGCACCTCCATTCTGTTGAGGGAGGGATGGATGTTAACCCCACCACCTGTTGCAAGCTGTTGTCTACGGACATCAGAAGCATGCTGTCGGACATGTCTAAGTAAATCACTGCAGTGATGGTGTACCTGCTTATTTGTCCGGTTATGCATGCCTATTTCATTTACCCTCCGGACAACATCTTGCCACAGTGCAGTACGCTCATGCTGGTCTTGGCTGGTTCTCGAGAATAGTAAGCTGTAGTGCTGAATCAGACAGCTGGTAATAATGTTATCCTCAGCACTACTGTAGCTAGGATTACGATGGTGGGCCATGATCCCTGGAAGACAAAGAAAAAATATGTCTGAGCACACTTAACATTATACAGTACAGATATCACTGAACTGTCATATATAGCACCCTATTAGCTGACTGAGATTAAACACTTTCAATACCACTTATCAGTGCTCACCCCACAACTGCTTGAAAGTGCCTGGCAGGCTGTATATAATAAACCATGTTCTGCACAGCAACAAAATAAAATCACTATATAAGACTATACAACAGTACATGGCACACTGTATGTGATACAATGCACCACCTAGCCACAGAGGGTATAGATCAAGCGAATGCATAAAGAAATATGTCTTCCATCACAATGTTTGTAAAGCCCAGTTACAGTATTACCATTATACCACACAACTTGTTGATGGCAAACCCGTGGCCAAAATATTTGCACAATTGTGAATATAGGTGGCATAATGCTGTAGTAAACTATAAATGTTGCTAGATTAGCAGTTATATCTTGTAACACACATATGACAGAGGACATGTTGCAGGCATACCCACACACATTAGACATAATTACAAGACACAAAGGTATGGCAACCCAGATAAGCTTTACGTGTGTACCATACAGTATTGTGTGTCAGTACTTACAAAACCTTAAGCCTGAGGAATGTAATCTGTGAGGACTACAGGGACCACACAAAACAGTGGTTCCAAGCAATGTGGACATACACTATACTTTGCTGTTTAGGCCTTCATCTTCAAGTAGTACTACAGTTCATACAGGATTTGGATTCAACATCAGTACCAATCAATAAGCATACATGTAGTGCTTTAGCCTCCAATGACACATCCCAGTTAACACCAAGGGACTACATCAGACTGTATGCCATAGTGCTTTATCTGCCAAGCAACAGCATACACAGCTTTTGCTGGGATCAAAGCAAGGACACATAATACCATGACAGAAGAGACATTGAGGAGCTCTCTGATTATGTAGCCCAGGCAGGTATGACCCTGACCTTGAGCAGTATCCTACCTTCACCAAGAATGATGCCACAATACAGAGATAAGATGATCAGCTTTAACAATTGGCTTAAACTCTGGTGTCATTCAAAGGGGATCCAATGTCTGTCTGCCTGGGATGACATGCTGGACAAGCCACGCTGCTTCGCAAGGGATGGCTTGCACCTGTCACCCCTGGGATTCTGGATATTGGCAAAGGCTCTTGCCACCCCCATAGTGCCTTTTTAGGCAAGGCTCAAATTCTAAACCTACCACCCTAGAACACAAAAAGGAAAAAACTAAGGGTAATGCTGCTCAATGCCAGAAGTCTAAATCTCAAAATGCACTCGAGGCCCTTCTCAGTATGGAGAACATCGATGTCTGTGCTGTGACAGAAACCTGGTTCAAGGCTCCTGAGAGCACCCCAGCACTATCAGGTTTTACCTCATATCATGTTCCGCCCCAAAATCCGGACAATACCAAGAAAGGAGGGGGGGTATCCATATTCATCAAGGACACCCACACCTCAAGACTGGTGGCAACGCACAATGCATCGGAGACCATCCAGGTGCAATTAACCATAGGCAAGACTGCTCTGCAAATTGTAGCATGTTACAGGCCACCCTCACAAACTCAGGAACCTCACATGGCTTTCCTGAAAACACTGGAGGGGATAAATGTATCTCCAAACACCATCATACTAGGTGACTTCAATTACCCTAATATAGACTGGGAACACTACTCAAGCCCAAACACCCTAGCCCAAAAGTTCCTGGAATTCATAAACTCAAATGCCATGGAACAACTAGTCACCATCCCCACAAGAGGAGAAAACATACTTGATCTCATCATCACGAACATGGGAGCACAATGCTCAACACTGGAAGTATACCCCTCACTGGTGAGATCAGATCACAAACTAATCTCGCTGGAGGTCCTCATCCCACCCCCACCTGAAATAAAAAAGACCACAGTAAAGAACTTCTCGAAAGCCGACTTCACACTTCTAAAGACTAGTGTGGTCTCCTTTAAGGCCCCCGAGCCAGCAGAAAACAGTACTCAAGCAGCTGAATCACTTACAAATGCCTTCTACCAGCACCTGCAGGACTGCATGGATAAGGCAATCCCAAGCAAAACAAAGACTCTTTGTACCAAAGGCAAGCGTCCAGTCTGGTGGACCCCAGCCATAAACAAACTCTACAACAAAAGGAGGAAGCTACTACAAGATAGAGCAAAATCCTTAAAAGGTAAGACACCTTTGATCACTATAAGTAAAAAACTAAGAGCTCTCATAAAATCATCCAAAGCAAATTTTGAGAGAAAAATAGCTAAAGACTCAAAAGACAATCATAAGGCCTTCTTTAGCTATGTTAGAAACCTGGGAGGAAACTCCCAGATATGCTCAGAACTAGTTCAAAATGATGTGAAGATTACTGATCCTACAGACATTGCCAACATACTGGCTGACAGGTTCAGTGCAAACTTCTCCCTCCCCCCCCAAAAGGAGAGATATCTATACCAAACGATTGCAGCCCCCCAAACATCTCAAACGCCCAAGTGAGAACTGCTCTCCAAAGCAAAAAACACAGCATCCATGGGACCTGATGGTGTCCCCGGCTGTGTGCTCCACGAACTCAACGAGGAATTAAACCCACAGCTAGGACAGCTGTTTAATCATAGTCTCACCTCTGGATACGTACTAAGGGAGTGGCGCACTGCGACTGTGGTCCCACTTCACAAAGGCGGTGCCTCCACCGACCCTGGAAATTACTGGCCCATTAGCTTGACAAGCCTTATCTGCAAAGCCATGGAGAGGATCATAATGGACCTCATAAATAAAGACATAGGGAATTTGCAGACTTTGGATCCAACCCAGTTTGGCTTTGTCAAAGGCAGATCATGCCTTTTAAACTTGGTTGACTTTTTCGAAACAGTCACCAAAGCCATTGATGAGGGAAAGGCAGTCCATACAGCCTACCTCGATCTGGCGAAGGCCTTCAATACAATACCCCACTGGAGTATCATTGAAAAACTCATCAGCTTAAATGTTAACCCATACATCACAAGATGGGTTGCAAACTGGCTGAGTGACAGAACCCACAGGGTCAGTGTTGCTGGCGCCATGTCAGACTCAAAGCCTGTCACAAGTGGTGTCCCACAGGGCTCTGTCCTGGGCCCACTCTTGTTTGGCATCTACTTTTCCAAAGTACAAGCAAACACAGGAGGGTTATGGCTGGCAAAGTTTGCAGATGACTGCAAACTGGGCCAGAGTCGAAAACACATCTGACACAGATATCCTTCAGAAGGGTCTCACAGAAACGGATAACTGGTGCCAGAGCCATGGCCTAAAGTTAAATGCCAAAAAATGCATAGTCATACCCTTCGGGAAAAACAAGGTTACCCCTAGCTACCATATGTGGCAATCCACTGAGCACAGAAGAAGTTATCAGGGACCTGGGGACCCAGGTTGACAGTAGCCTGTCATTCGACACCCATGTAGCTAAAGTAGTTAGGAAGACCTTCTACATTGCCCACCTTATCATGAAGGGATTCACATCTAGATCAAGGGAGGTCATAGTCTCCCTATACTCATCACTCATCAGACCAATGATTGAGTACAATGCCCCATTCGGAATGTATCTGACCTGACACTTGCAGCAGCTGGAGGCCACAAAAGTTCCTCACCAAAAGGATAAAGGGTCTCAAAAATCTGTCCTATGCTGCCCGACTGAAAGAACTCCAGCTCTATTCAGTCGCTTACCGCTTGCTCAGAGGTGACCTTTGCCTGACATACAAGGCCATGTCAAACCCAGATTTGATGAATATGCTTCACCTCACAAAATCTAGATCCGTCAGAGCCACAAGGGCGGGAGACTTAAACCTCAACACGGCTATTAATAGGACGTGCTGGAGGGATAGATTCATCACCCAAAGACTCCCTATGCTGTGGAACAAAATCCCGGTATATGTGAGGCAGAGCACCTCGCTGGCCTTGTTCAAGAGAAATCTTGACCAATGGATGGGAGATCACAGATATACCCCAGGGATTACCTCAGTGTCACTGCTCGACAGAGGCACAGCAAAATAATGGGTATAGTTCCCCATACTAAAGGGGTTGCGTAAGCCACAAAACTATTGGCTAGGCTTGTAAATGCCCTCGGGCAGATAGCCTAGTATGAACCTATGAACCTATGAACCTAAGAAACAGTTTCCCACTAGCCTATCCCACAAATACACATCTTTGACACATTCACCAACACATTGACCATCACACTCAGTCAACTTTACATAGAATCTATTGCAACAAGTAGATGTGGGTGTGTATGACTATATACGACTCTCTCTCTATACACACACACACACACACACACACACACACACACACATATATATATATATATATATATATATATATATATATATATATATATATACATACATATACACATACATTGGTGTACATATACATATACATATAGGCACATATACAGTTCACCTTTCATGGTGGGAATATCAATTATACAAAGAATGTGAGGTATACAGTAATGTAGCTTTAGCAGGCCTCACTGGCTGCAACATTGCAAACTGAACAAAACACACACAGTGTTTAACCACCACGTCATATACCAGCACTGTATGCTGTCTTGTTTGTCACAGACTAAAACCTACATACAAATATGCACATAACAACCTTCACCAACATATATATGTCCACCCTTCACAAACAGTTGCAATATGTCCCTTGCTTTATGCACATATACAGATGTTAATATATATGACACATATATAATCTCCGTATGTGTGTGCCATACACACACAAGGTCCACACTGTTGTAAGTCCCTGGACCTCACAGCTGAAATGTTGGGCCTTGCTGCAACATGAACAGATGTCACATGTGAACACACAGTAACATTAGAGGGGGTATATATAGCTACAAATGCTAGATTAGCATACTAGCCTGGTACAGCAGTTGCCAATGCTAAGCTAAACTTTAATATGACTATCATGCATGTGTTACTCTGTTACAACCATGTTTATATAAATGTTTGCACTAATCCCCAAACAGCCATTGTCCACACTACTGTGCAGAATACAAATAACATCGATCAGATGTTTGACATTTAATAATAAGCTAGATATTTCACAGTTATGTCCCACTGCACACAGCTACACACTGAATTGTCCATGGCAGTAGTTAAGCAGGACATCTGTGCATAGATACGTACTTCTGCCACATATGAATGGTTCACATTATGTAGAGTACTCTTCAAAAACATCTACTACATGCCATACCTATCTGTTACATACCTTTCCTTTGTATGAGTTGGTATTATTTTCCATTTTCCTCTTGCTTTTCACTGTCTCTCTCTCTCTCTCTCTCTCTCTCTGTCTCTCTGTCTCTCTTTCTCTCTCTCAGTCTCTGCAATAGAGTGACTGAGTTTGTGGGCAGCAATTGCAGCCTGCTTTTATAGATATTTGCACATGTGCATGTGATGGCCTATGCACCAATTGGTGGCCACCATTTGCTAATTGCATGCAACCTGCTGTGTGGTAATTGCAGTAATCACTGTCATAGCAACCCAATGCTATAAATTGCTAACTCAGGTAGGCGTAGCCCTTTCAGCTTTCCAAAATGGGGATCATGCTTGTTTGCTGTGGACATCATTGTTTAAGTCAGAAGGTTGGTATAGTTCTTATATCTAAGCCAGGGGTGTAGCCAGTGATTTGAATGTTGTACTCAGACCTGAATGTTGCTGCTCCAGTACACACTTGTCAGTGTAGAATTGTACTCACCCTTCCAAATGCTAACACAAGATACATGGGAGTATGTACTTTCTTTTCTAATTATACAATTAACTGCCATACAAAAGTAATTATTGAGATGTATTCTTTTGGCACATGAACAGTTTGTGAACTGCTATACTGTGAATATTAATTTACTCTCTTCTGAACAGTTTGTGCTTTTTTAAGTGTTGACTTTAGCACAAGCTGCTCAAGAAAACTGGACAAATTTCAGTACTGAGTATGCCTATCTACATCCTTGGTAGACCCTGAACACACAGGTATATTGTGCATTTGGGTAGGGGTGCAGAAGTACAGAGAGCATTATGTATTATTGTGTGAATTTTATCTTGCTGGACTTAAAGGATTGCTATGTACCAGTTAGTTTATCAAGGCAAGTAGTCTGTCTGCATAGCTCCCAACTGTGGACCTATCCAGATGGTAGCCAGAGGTTAGCCTGTTATTCTTTGTCTGTGCACCACACTGGTCTTTTCAGCACTGGAACAATGGCATTCTCACAGTTGGTTGCTACCACTACATGGCTACATCCTTTGGTATTTCAGTGTTGTACTCCTACATAAGGGTATGCTTCTGGAACTCCTTCCAAAGCTATTTGCACAGTGTGTAATTGCAGAAAAGCTGATATGCCTGTGTGTTTCTGCTTCTGCCAGGCCTCTCAAACACTCAGGTACATATTTGAACAGACTCAGGGAAAAGTAGGTAAAAGTGAGGTACACCTTTAAAATATTAGAGACATTAAGTTGAGGCTTTGAGGAGAACCAGAGCATATGGATTAATACACCTTTTCAGAAGTACAAGCAGTGTCTAACTGTTACTTATTGTCATTATTCATTAAGTGTAATTCCCCACCTTTCTGCCTAACGTCAGTACTTTTCAGAGGGATTCAGAGGGACACAGCTAAAATTTGTTTCAAAATCAGGGACAGCCCTGAAAATTAGTCACAGTTGGGAAGTATGGCCTCTGCCCTAATCAGATATGCCAGTGTTTGTCCTGCTATGCTGTGTGGGGGTTGAAAGTGCTGCTGTAACATTATTTCCTGCAAGAATGGCTGGTTCTCTTATCACAGTCATGTAATGCAATTCCACAACAACTGCTGGTAAAGATCCACAGAACAAGATTTGTGTTATGGCATTCCTATTTTTCCTTTACATTCACTCATTCTGCTGCATGATATATTTATTTCAGCACCAACTTCTTGTATGTCTACCGTGGCTTAGTGGTATTTCATGCAGTCTAGCGTGTACATGGTCTTGGATTCGAGACTGACAGAGATGTTTTATTTTGCTGCTGAGCAGAACAAGGGCCCTGACATACAGAGTGACTATGGCACTTTTAAGCAGTTGTAAGCAGATTTGCGTGGGTTTGCGTGATGCTTAGCAATGCTTAGCTAAGTGCACACAGGTGCACACTCGCTCTAACCCGCCAACTACTGCTTAATAGTGCTTACTCCCGCTAACCCCGTGCTCATTTCTTTGAAAGAAAAGAAAATGGGGAGATAGGAAAGTGGTGAAAATGGGACACAAAGAGGGGAAGACAGTAGGGAAAACAGCTCGAGATGTGCAGGACAGGTGTAGGGAAGGTCCATAGCTGCCCATTTCTTTACAGCAACAGCTGTACATATGCAATAAATTTGGAGGGAAATATGAAATCTTCAACCCTTGTGAGAGGGGTGAGGATAACAAAGTATGTTGTACTGCCAGTTAAATATCAGTTTATGTGTCCCACGGACATGTGTGCAAAATGGGCAGCTATGTATGGGGCGTAATTTTTTTTTGGGAGCAGATTGCCCTTTTTTTTTCAGGTGAGAGTGGAATGTGGGGTAGGGGAAGTAGGAATATTTGGGGAGGTAGGTTGGGGAGGTAAACAGACAAGACAAACAAGACTCATACAGGGGTGGAATATGACACATGTCGTGGGTGAACACCACTGACGGGGAAGAATGTTTGGAAATCGCAAGCCCATGAGCCCACAGATGGCAACAGTGGAACTGAGATCCCCACCCTTGGGCAGTCACCACTGCACCTTCACAGCCCAGAGGGTGGCTGTGCTGGGGGCTGCGTAGGAGGGGCAGGCTCACCCGTGAGTCTTGCCACTCATGCCTCAAGCTGGCGTAGATGATCAGCGACAGAACGCTCGATCTTCCTATGCACCACAGCCCGGACCGTTCGGAGGGTGATAGGTGGCCCTCCTCCAGCCATGCTTGTATGGGGGGGATGAGCCCCATCCCCTGCAGCGCTTCCACCTGAAGGTGGCACAGGGCCAATGGAGGAGGAGGTCCCAGGCTGGGCACTGGACCTGCTGGTGCCAGGTGCCATCGCCAGCTGAGGTGGGACAGGTGGGTCCGCTGGGACCGGCCTTCCCATACGTTCTATGTTTAGGAGAATTTAATGAAAATATGGGTTAGTAACAGTCAACAGCATTCCCAATTAGTTATAACAGCATGCAGAAGTATTCCCATTAACCCAGCACACTAGAGTTCCAACAGTTGAACAGCAAGCATGACACATGCATATATAAAACAACAGTGGACATTACAACAGCATGCAGGTTTAATTGATGGCAACAGGCCACCAATATTGTGGTATTTGACAGGGCACATGCATCGAAATAAATGCAGATATTTATAAACCAATAGGACATATGTCCCAACAAATGTTTTGAGATTAGACATAACCATTTGAGGTGTGGAATTGCATTTTTTATGCACATACAGTAGGGTGGAAAATGATAGCTCCATTAACAACTTATATATCCTTCTAGTTTACACTACATTCCTATTAACTGCAGTTATATGTCCCCAACATGTATTATTACACTACCCAATTGTCCTTAAATTATCAAATGGGTTTTGCTAGATCTTTATATACATGGACTGTATCTGACATACAAACTGTCCAGGATGCAGATGTTGCTGCTACATATTTTGTGAGTTGCTCTGACACACTACTGTTGAGATGGTACACTAACATCTATACTTTCTTATACTTATCTAGATATGTTTAGGTGAAATTATCAGTTATATGTTAACAGCTCCATACATTTCTGCCAGCACAATGACATTTCTGGGGAACACAATACCAAGCTACTCATGTGCCAGATTAACCTGTACATGCTGGGCATGAACCAACAGTTGAGGACTGTAAATATGCTTAAAAAATACTGGCACTCCCTTCATCCACTTTATATGGGCCTATCCAACTGTGTGTTAACAGCTCTTAATACAACAGTACTATTTCTATAATGCAAGAGTACAACAGCATATCAAAGAAAATGACACAGACACACTCCAGGAATTATACCTTTATTAAAGACTTAAAACACTTTTCTAGAGGCTCTCTCATTTATTTTATATAACAGTACATGCAGAATAATTATTAGTGAATTATTATACCGTTATTTATTGTGTTAAAACACTTTTTTTCAGGCTCTCTCATTTATTTTACATAACAGTACAAGCAGAATAATTACTAACCTGCCTGGTGGTGCAGCCTTAGCAGCCTATCTGCATAGGCTTGCTGATTCGCACATGGACACCTGCAGCTGTGAAGTAAATAAAGTGATATTGAGACATACCTATCCATAGTATACACTAGAATAGCAATTCTTATATACTTAATTCCATGGCTACTTACTCAGTAGTGGGGCATTTTCCATCCCTCGGGCCTCCTGGATCCACTGGTCCAGTTGATCTACCTTGTGTCTCTTCAGGTCTGCGTGGTGGTGTCTGACCTGCTCACTAGTCTGAGGGACACCTGTGGCACTGGTGAGTTCATGATCTAGATGGTCCCAGGCTTCCGCTTTGTATTGGGTGCCCTGGTACTGGCCCCACAGGAGTCTATCCTCATGATTACAGACAAGGAGCAAAACCATTACTTTTGACTCCTCAATGCCCCAACTTTGCACTCAAAAACGAGATCCCTCTCCAGCACCGGCCATTGCTGCCTGCAGATGGGAGCTACAACCAGTTATGGCAAGTATTCCCATCTATGGAGCTTAAATATGCATCATTTACCGCACTTATTTGTGATTGGCCAGTTTTGAAAAAACTCAGCTCAAGGCACATCTGTTTAGCAATGGGTAAACTTCCATTGATATGTATGTGTGTTGAAAGTGCATGTTTAGGAAAAGCTGTCATGGCTTAGTGGTTCAGTACTGTGATTATGGTGCACAGTATCCTGGGTTAGAGGCCTGTCATTGCTTTTTATTTTATTACTGGCGAGACTGGCTAGGAGGTGTGGCCTTGTTTTACCAACTTTGCCCGACGTTGCTCTACGTTGCTTGGTGTTGCTCTACATTGCTTGTCGTTGCCTGATGTTGTGCTGGTTAACACGGAGTGCAACTCCGTGCAGTTTGCGCTAGTTGGCGTGATGCGCAGCTACACGCAAAACCATTATGCTACTTAACGCAGAGCTCAGCTATGAGCAATTACATTTAAATATGCTTAATACTGGTAAACTTTGCTTAGCAGTGCTTCACATTGCTTAAGATACGTTACTTATGCATCCATCAGTATGCATAACCATTTCACCTTCATATATATATATATATATATATATATATATATATATATATATATATATACATACATAAAATTTGTTCACTACTACATAGGCCATTTCAATGCTTTTTATTAAAATTTAAATGATAAATGTCAGGAATTATTTTTATATACAGATTTCCAACAGAAAATAGAAAGGGGAGTGGTGGAACTCGAACCTGGAATGCCCCCTTTTTGTGCAAAGGCTCTACCACTACGCTATCGCTATTTTGATCAATTTGCATATAAGTTTCTTATTATCCTCTTCGATGTCTAAACTGCTAACTGTAGCTAAGCAATGGGCAAATCCACGCAAATACGGGCAGCTATATCGGGAATAATAAAAAAATAAATAAAAGTTTTACATTTTATAATTGTACAGGTGTTTAGAATGTGGGGGAGTGTAGTGTTGGGTATGTACACATTTGAGCGGACTCGCTCATGTAAGTTGACATTTCCCGATTGAGAGACTTGCAGGGACATGGATTTTTGGACTGCTCGGCAGTCCATCATGCCCCCTGCACTCGTGCATGCTCTGTGTTAGCCTTAGAGTTGAGGCAACGCTCCCTCATTAATATGCATGGCACGCTGCTGTCTTACTCTTAGACTGGCATTTCCGTGTAAGACTAATCTAGTCTTACACAGTGGATTAGTGAATCCTGGGGTTAGTTAAAACAACTATATTGTATTCTTTTTTTATTTTTTAATCTTGTATTAGAAACTTCCATTAGAATTTTACATTTGAGTTAATCATACTTCAATTAGGATGATAACACCATTGTTTTTATACCCTTTTGCTGTGTCTGACCAACT
This sequence comes from Protopterus annectens, assembly GCF_019279795.1. Taxonomy (NCBI): domain Eukaryota; kingdom Metazoa; phylum Chordata; order Ceratodontiformes; family Protopteridae; genus Protopterus; species Protopterus annectens. Next base: position 1,140,184,605 of record NC_056726.1, on the reverse strand, counting down.
TGTATCCATTTATTATGAAACAGCTTTCTTTCTAAGGGAATTTTATTCAAACAGATTTAACATCTCCGTCTATGTGGCTTAATATTAAATATTATTTTCTTACTGTGAAGAACCTGAAGAGTTGCAGTTAGTGTTGTAGAATATGTTTTAGAAAATACACTAAGTATCATTTTAAAAAAGTTCATTTTGTGTAACTCCGTGAAATGATCCAAAACATAGTATTCAGACATTTGCTGCTCAGTTTTTGATTAGAATCAATGTTCTACCTTGGTTAAAGAATCACATTAAAGAAATACCTCCTTAGACCAGTTCAGGGTCCTATTGACACAGAAGTTTATTGTCATTGGTTGTAAGGTGGGGGAGCTGTTCCTGACTGGGCCAGCAGCCCATTAGCAGTTGGTGACTTAAAAGCAAAGCAGGGCTCTGAGGTCCAAAAGAATAGTGCAACTAACTCAAAATGGGTTGGACAAAATTATTCTAGGGTCAACTTTGAACCAGAATTGTTAAATACATAACTGATCATATAATAATGCATGCAATAGGTAGCTAACTCTTTGATGTTCATAGGTTTTTGTTCTGTGAGAATCTTAAGAAGCCTAGTCTTACATTCCCATGGTAGTTTTTAGCCCTTATTTTTTTGCATGCAAATAAAACAGACATAGTTTGAACAAAGATGTGTTGGATATTTACATGTTTCCCATATCCATGAGGGGCAGGTTCCCTAAACTGGAGGAATATTTGCAGGTGTCCATCTATTTATCCACACTATGTGTGAATAATGTAAGATAAGTACTTTGCTTTATGCAGAATGGAAGAGAATTTCATAGAGGTGGCATTCTTTTAAATTCATAAAAAAGAAATGCCAGTAAGTCACATCAAAACTGTCAGTTAAAAGAGGAAGAACAAGCTAACTTATAGATCAAACTTTATTCCTATATATAAACACGGTTTACAATATGAAGTTTAGTCTTCTAAAGTATTCACTGCTAGCCTTTTTCTCATTTGTTAAAGCTTTATTGCCAACCCTTCATCTATTTCCAAATATTTAAACATACATTCATGTCCCATGTTCATATGTTCTTAGTGTTGCAACTTTCCTGTGACAACTGTTGCTTTTACATATTTATCAAGACCAAACTTTATTCTTATATCATCTGACAGTTTGCATTAGCTGTAGTTGTTCTTTCACATTTGTGTCTCATGAACTGTGCCATTTGAAACCATCCACAAAGAGTGGAGGAGCTGTCTTTGCACAAGTCTCTTCCAGTCGGAACAGACAAGTTCTGTCACAAGGCCTATGATGTAGTATTAGTTCCACAAAACACTGTACCATAAACAGAGCACATTTACAACTTCAGCTTCTTCTTTAAGAGTCTCATCCTTAAGACTATAGTAGCATTATGGTTATTTCTGTTATACATAATCTGTCTCTCAAACATACACATACACACACACACACACACACACACACACACACACACACACACACACACACACACACACACACACACACACACACACACACACACACACACACACACACACACACACACACACACACACACACACACACACACACAGGCACACACACATGCACACACACACACACACACACACACACACACACACACACACACACACACACACACACACACACACACACACACACACACATACGTGCACACACACACACACACACACACACACACACATGCACACATGCACACATGCATTTACTTTTTATTGCACCATTTTTAACCATGTTAGTCCCACTAGACTAGCAGCTTCTTTTCAAGGCAGACCTGAGGTGTTGTTTATACTACGGGAAATTTGGCTATGGCATTGGAAAACTTCCACTACTCATCATTGTTGTGAGAGGGGCCCATTTTTGAGGTGCACTTCCAGTTTCCATTACTGATACAGAGGTGGCCTGGAGACACATGTAGACAGATGAAGATAGAGAAGGAGATGGAGTAGAGAAAGAGATGAAGGAGAAAAAAAATCAAGACTGGAGAATGTGTGCAGTATTCTGAGGAAATGTTTCAAAGAAACCTATTTGATAGAGATAACTCAGTAATCGATGGATGTATAATTACAACCCTCCAGTTGGGAGGGTTGCAGGATGACACAGGAACACTTCAACCAGTATAATAACCACAAACAAAACCAAAAATACCGGTGATGGCATGAGGAATGAAACAACCAGATTTCTTTAGCATATACTTTATTTTCACTGCTTTCATCTTACAACTTTTTCAGAACTAAAAACAGCACTTAAAAACTTCAATACCTATATATACACACTCATTAAGACTTCATTACATCACAACATTAACCAATTTCCATTTAAACTACCACAGTAAAATTTCAAATCTTATGCCTACAAAAAACATTTTTTATTTACATACAATTTCCTATATTTCAAAAAACATTTGATATTAATAACTTCATTCAGTCCTGGTGTTTTAACTGCCTGAAGTTGTATCTGCCACCAGGTTTCTCTTTGTTCTAAAAAATTCTTAAAATCACCTCCCCTTCCATCTAATTTAACTATTTCTAAGACTGAAAAAAGGAATTTTGTATAAGTCCTGCACTCGACTGTGTGTCTATAAAAAGTGCTTTTTTTATCTCTATTTTTGATATTATAATAATTCTCCCTCATCCTTTCATATAATGATCTAGTAGTCATTCCTACATAAAAACTAGAACATCCACTGCACAAACACATACCACCCATTTTGTTAAATGGGCCTTCTAATATATATCTGCAGTATCTGCAACATCCACATTCATACATACCTTGCTTTTTAGTGTACATGATATTTGGTGTGTACTTAGTGTAATCCCTTTTAAACATTTTTTTTCAAATTATAATTATTAATATAAACAAAACTGGTTTTATTACCTACAACCTCAAACAAGTCTTTATTCCCTTCTAAAATCTTTCATTTATTTTCTATTACTGCCCTACTTTCTTTACTATCTACTGACATTTCCAAATTACAAGTGACTCTATGATGTTGTTTACCCCCCCCCCCAGTTGTTATATTAGATCTAAATGATGCCTTTAATATAGGGGGTATCTTTCATATCTTTTACTATAAATTTCATCTGCTAATTTACCAAGTTTACTTTTATTATACCCTCTAGCAATAAACATCCCACATCCCACACATTTTTCTAAATTCTTCTTTTGTAACTTCATCATTACTAGTCATCTGACTACACCTTATTAATTAAACTTTTGGTATATTTTTTCTCATAAACAGTGGACAGTTACTTTCATTATGTAGGCAAATGTTTACAAATGTCTCCTTTTGATGTATTTTACTTTCAAAGACATTATTTGCTCCATTCAAATACAAATTAAAATCTAAAAAGTTTACGTTTGTTCCTTTTTCTCCCAAAGTGAATCTCAGAAATTCAGATTTAACATTATTCATGTTCACAGAACTTATTACTGTATTATTATCGCCTTCTACAATAAAAAACTAATCATCCACAAATCTATTATAATAACACATATTAAATATTTCACAGACTTCTTTCAATACCATACATTCCCACCATCCCATAACAATATTAGCAAAAGATGGTGAGGAGGGAGACCCCATTGCTACACCTTTCAACTGTTTAAAATATTTATTATCAAACAATAAAAAATTGTTGTCCAATAAAATATCCAACATTTCACAGTTAACCTGTTGATTAGGGATGGTGGTAAATTTATTTAGAAAAGTTCTCACATATTCTATACCAAATTCATGTGGTATTGAAGTAAAAAGTGACACAACATCTATTGTAAAAATAATATGTTTGTCACTTTTAAAATAAAAAATAGTAAGAAATATTTTCAATTTATCCAAGAAGTCCCACAAATTTTTAATATATGATTTAAGTATTTGTGTTATAGGATTCAAAACAGAATATAACACTAAGACCATTCCTTCAGTAATATAGTTAGAAGAAGAGACTATGGGTCAAAAGGGTTTTTTTTTTTTTTGGTCCTTGTGGATTTTTGGTAATCCAAACAAGGTCCCAATAGTAGATTTTTCTATCACACAGAAATTATAAATATCAAAGTTTAACTGCTTATTGATAAGGCTGTCATATAAAAACATGTATTTCTTTAAATTTTCTTTGTATTTCAGCTAAACTAATCTGTTGATATTCTTCTGTATTACTTAACATGTTTAACATACTGTGTACATATTGGTTGGTATTCATTACTACTAGTCACCCTTCCTTGTCACTTTTCATTATTCTGAGTTTCTGATTATTTCTTATTTCCATCAAACATTTTCTTTCATCAGGTGTCATATTAAAATATCTGTAATGTTTACTTTTTGCTAATTATAGCTCTCATTTCAGTCTCACAGATGCCTTCAACCACTTTCAATGTATTTAACAGGGTTGGATTAAAACAAGAAGGTTTTACAAACTTGGAAACATTGGTTTGCATATTATGTAATAAAAATTTCAAATTTAACTTTCTAGTATATTGTTTCAGTTCAAACAAAGTTCGTACACAGTCCTCCCTTCTTGTGGGCACAAAATTAAGTCCAAGAGACAACACCTTAATATGCAATGAAGTTAAATGAAAATCACATAAATTAAAATTAGAAGTGTTGTCATTACCATTTGTATTCAGTTGTCCATTGATGATCTGGAAAGTGTTGGCTCCCTGGTTTTCATGGCTCTCATTTTCACCCCTCTCTTCTCGGTTTGAAATAAAAAAGTTTTAGGCTTAGCACCATTCATTTCATTAAGTATTCCTTCATGATTAATTAAGCAATTATCAGTTTCCCTCACCAGTTTAGCTCCTCTTAGGCTAGCTTCATTTGAAGTACTGGGTGTACCTATAGAATTGCCACAGGAGCTACTCTGTATCTTCTGCCCCCATGAAATCCTCGTAGCTGATTGGTTAAGAGAAATGTCAATCATTGTTTTACTCACAGAAGCATTTAATGAAAATTACTGTTAGAAACAAACCTCTTCTTGTCATTGTTTTTATTTTTAACCATAAAGTGAGAATAAGCTGTTGAATTTTCATAAGCAGCTATATCCCTCACTAACTTGTTATGTTTATGTGTAATAATAGCTTGTTCATGCTGTTCAATATCACGAAGACAAGCAGAGTAATAAGCATTCTTACTACTTTGAGTATATAACTGTTGATCTAATTTCATAATGTCAGCTCTTAGATTATCCATATTCTTTTTATTATTGTCTGTTAACAATGCTAGCAATTTTAAGCCAGCCTGATTGAAAAAAATCAACCGGGACAATATAAAAAGAGTCAGTCATATTGATTCCATTAGGGCATTTGAAAAATCTCAGTCCTTTAGGTACTATTTTCAGTTCAAGACATCGCTCCAGATATTTATTCTCCAAGTCCAAACTTCTATATTTTTTTCAACAGTTTGAACATTTTATCACATAATTTTTTATATTCATTATTAATTCTAGACATGGTGTTAAAGCTAGAATTAAAAAATTGATCTGGTCTGTTATTAAGAGCTGAAGCAACATCCGCATATTGGATATTTTCATGTTGTTCTTGCTCATGATTAATTACCTGTGATACTGGTCTCTGTATTCTGGTACATTCAATAACTGTCTCTCTATCGTCTTCAGAACTGATAGCCACCTCTTCAGGTCTGCTGTTCATAGGTATCAATTTCATTAAGGTTTTTTGTATGTCCAACGTGATGTTAAGTAAAAGTTGAATACTATCAGAACTTCCGGTGTCATAATTAGCTAATAAGGTCAAATGCATCACAGTATAAGGATGCAGAGTGGAAGGATGATTTACGTTAAGAAATTTTGGTGCAGAGTGAGCCTGAAAATAGAGGAAATTTTTCCAGTGGGACTTTATGGAGAAAACATAAAAAGAAGATGCAGAGACAATCCTAAAGAATAGTTGTGAGATGGAAAATAAAATGTTCAGAGAAAGTAAAAGAAGGCAAAAGATGAGTTACAGAAAAGAAGTCAGAAGAAAATGAAAAATGGAAGTATGTGTTAAGGATTCATAGTAAAAAAGACAAAAAAATGGACAGGTATGAAGTGTGATACAGTTTAATAGCTTCCTTGGGTGTAAAATCACATGACTTAAGAGGAGCATTTATTCTTATTAACAAACAGACATTTGTGACATTATATTTGAGACTGTTTTTTTTTTAATGGAAAATTTTCTTGGAGAATATGAAGAATAAAGACTGTTACCCATGGAATCTTTGTGTGATAAAAGCATTTAATAGGGAAACATAAAAGAAGATTTATGTACAGTTTCGAACAGAGGTAGAAGGAGTGACTTTGAAAGGATGTTTAAAAACTTTATGTAAAGAAGTACTGGACATTGCAAAAGTTTATGACAACAGGGGTTTATGGACTGGTGGCTGGGATTGTAATATTGTGTTAAAAATAGTACGAGAAAAATACACATATACCAAGCATGAAAAATGTGGAGTGGAATATTGGTGTTATAAAATACTGGGGAGAACCAAAACATTTTTTTGGAAAATGAGGACATTTGATAAGTACTTGTGACTAAAGAAAATGCTATATTTGTGGGGAAATGGAGCATGCTGCAAAATAAAATGTGAATTTAAATGTTATAAATGTAACAAATTAGACATGTGGATGGATTGCAAAAATGAAAATAGTAAGGTAGAAAAAAGAAAAAGAAGAAACTGAACAAAGAAAAAACTTTGAAGTAGTAGAAATAGAAGAAAAACGGATGAGAAAAAGAAATAATAAAGAGGCCATAGAATAAAGTTCTGAAATAGGTGTTGAAGAAGACATAAACTGTGAGGTAGTAAAAGGGAAAAAGAATTCTATCAGTAAAAGGGTAAAAGACAGAAAATTAAAATTTAAAGGGATAAGTAAAAAAGAAAAAAGAAAGGAAATGGATGAAAAAGAATATATACAGCTAAAGACTGGAGCTTAATATAATAGTTACAGTGTTTGACTCACAGACAAAAGAAAAACAGTGTTTCATTCTCACCTCTAGGAAGGACATTGGTTAAGCTTAGAATGGCATGTTAAGAAAGCTAACCTAGTAATTAGTTCTGAATTTATGAAACCATGAATCTAAAGAAAAGGGGAAATGAAAATTTTGAGTGCTTTCTGTAAATGTGAATAGTATTAAGAGTATAATAAGAAGAAAAGGAATGTTCGAGTGGTGTAATACATGTGATGTAAATATAACTATATTAGAAGACACAACATTTTTTGCAAAAAATGAAATATTGCAAATTAACTATTGGCTGGAAAGATAATCTGGAATTTGGCTAATGAGAGCTGTTCTAGAATAGCTGCATTTTGGATAAGCACAGTAAATATATTAGACTTAACGTTAGTAAAAATGGGATGATTAACCATTGTAGATTTAAAATGGAAATAACAAGTATATTGAAATATAATACTGTATGCTTGTGCTAACTGTAAAGAAAGGGAAAGTGTATTTCTTCAGATTTTAGACTATGTAGTGATAAATATGAATATTATAATAGCAGACTACTTTAATTGTGATTTAAGACATAAGTGTACAAAGAAAGGAAATGATATAAGAAAAATAGAAGTTATAAGATGTAAGTTAAAACTTTGGGTCAAAAATTCATGGAGTTACAAAAGTGGTATGTATACAACTGAAATTGATTATTTTATGGTATCAGAAGGTTTAGTTATAGTAGAAGGGGAGGTAGTTGAAACAGGATTTTCTAATCATCTTACAAAATGTCTAGAGATTAAAGAAAACAAGGAATATATAAAACTAAGGAAAGGAATAAAAAGGATAAATGAGAAAGCATGAAATGAAGAAGGAAAGAGATTACTAATACAGTTATGGAAAGATCATATTACTATGAGACCATTTGTAAAAATTGGTATGGATGGTGTCAGATATTTAAGGAAAAATATAAAAAAATGTATTTTTTTACAGTGGTAATAAGATGTGAGAAAAGTAGAGAAAGAAAAATATAAAAGAACATATAATGATGCATTGGAAGATTTAGAATATAATGATAGAAAGTACTTTCACAAAGAAAATTAATTACATTTAATAAATCAAGAAAAAAAGATAGTTTTACAAAGAAAAAGAGAAGTATTGAGTTAATTAAGAAGATTAGTAAAGGAAGATTGTAATGTAATGAGAGAAATTAAAAAAAATGTAAAAAAGAGAAATAGAAAGAACTCGGGAAAATATTATGGATAGTGTTCCCAATATGTACTAGAAATCTTTAAAGAAAAGGAAGGTACACATAAAGTAAAGAAAGTTAACAGAAAAAGATAATAAAGAGTTGGAAAATGAGATTTCTTTATATGACCTAGATAAAGTGTTAGGACAAGTAAATATAGATTCAGCTGCAGGCAGAGATGGGATATGGTAGGAAATATATAACAATTTGAGAGAGTAGCAAAAAAATATTTGTAAAGATTTTGAATGAATGTTCAGTGCAAATTTCTCCTCTCCCTCACCTCCAAAAGAAGAAATACTCATCCCAGCTGAATGTAACCTCCCTGTCATCTCTGATGTCCAGGTGAGAACCGCCCTCAACAAAGCAAAAAAACACAGCATCTATGGGACCTGATGGTATCCCCAGCTGCATGATACATGAACTCCAAGAGGCGCTAAACCTGCATATAAAAATGTTATTTAACCTTAGCCTTACTAGAGGATATGTACCTGAACACTGGCGTACAGCAACAGTGGTACCACTCCACAAGGGAGGCTCCACTACAGACCCTGGGAACTACCGCCCCATAAGCTTGACCAGCCTGGTTTGCAAAGCTATGGAAAGAATTATTATGGAACTCATAAACAATGACATTGGGGACCTACAGACACTTGATCCCACCCAGTTCGGCTTTGTAAAAGGCAGATCCTGCCTTTTGAACCTAGATGACTTTTTCAAAACAGTCACTAGAGCCATTGATGAGGGCAAGGCAGTCCATACAGCCTACCTGGGCTTGGCTATAGCCTTCGACACAATACCCCACGTGGGGATCATAGAAAAGCTAAACAGCTTAAAGGAGTACCACACCCACAGACTCAAAAAACATGTTTAAAACATCATGGCATGATGTTTCCTACACTTTAACAGCACTCTGGGATTATTTACAGGATTTTAAATATTTTTATATGTAATTCCAGACTCTGACCACCTGGAGGCTGGCATATTGACGCAATTTGGATAAATCGGGTTGCCATCAAGTATCCCAGAAGTCATTGTTTGGCTCAAAAATGTTACATCATGCAGGCCTCCATTTGCCTAAAGTTCTGTCATTTCATAGATGTTGCATGCGTACAAAGTACTGAGTAAAATAGAACAGTGTAAGTAACATTCCCTGCTGCTGGATGACTAGTTAAAACAGAAGCAGTGCAAATGCCACAGAACACACTCAAACTGCTGTTTACTGCTGCCTTTTTTCTAATTTAGTTTAAATGGCACTAATTTGTGAGACAATGAATTCCAGTCCATTTACTTCTCCCCTCCCCCATAACACTTAGCTTCCCTAGCTGTCAAAGTCCTGAGGGTAATTTGACGTGGTAATTCCACTGATTGGCAGATCTCAGCAGGGTGCTTGACTCATGTAATGTAATCTTTGCTCTAGCATTTCCTTTGTTAGAGGGGACATTTTTTGCTGCACTATAGCCATGGCCTTACTTGACTGCAATCACATCCGGTAAGGTATTGCACCAAGGAGCTAAAGAATAAAACATTTATACTATTAACCAGTTTAGATCTTTATTAATTTAAGTGTTAAGGTATCACTTCATGCTTCCCCCTTGTTAAAAACTGAGATTTACATGTGCAAAGTGTGTTGGTATGCAGTGTTTGCCTTCATATGTTTTTACTCCACTGGTTGGTTTGCAAAAAAGAACCTTTTGCAGTGTCCCCGGATTTGTCTTTGTACATACAAATCACATTGCTATATTTTCCCCTTCCTTTTTCTTGTGTCCAGAAGTCACTTATAACAAAGTAAATTTTTTATTGATTTTTTTTTTTAAATAAAGGACATCAAAGTTAACTTACCTTGAATTAGATAATGGATGCCACTGCAAAGAATCACTGTTGAAATATTTGTGTATGGACAAAATCTCTTACTATATCTATTTGCCAGCCTCCAGTTCAGTTGGTGCTATGGCTTTAATATACTGGTGTGTTTGCTCATGCCTTCCAAATATCTCCACCATTACATACCAGTTTTGCAGTGTAGTAACCACCTAACATGCCCATATACCTTTAGCCATCAATATGCAGCTACTCCTGTTCATGTGAGTATGTGAATTCATTTTTGGACTTAAGGTGTGGAAGCTGTACTGAATAATTCCAGGTGCTTGTTCAGGTTTCACATGGTGCTTGCTTAGAGCTACTCTCATGTTAAGCTGCTATGAATATGTTGCACTGCCACCTCTGATACCAGGGTAATGTTTTAATCTTTCTATTCCTGCACTGCACACTAGCAGTATCTGGTGCAAATACAACAGAGAAGTATGCAAGTGATACACCACCTAAGCATCATTTGCCACGCAGAATGTACAAGTATGCATACCAAATTTTTGTGTTTCCAAACATCTGTGTTACTACACTACTACTGAATAAAATGAACAGCACTCAGGCTGGGGGAAGGACAAGGGAGCCATGACATCACAGAATGGGTGGATCTTATTATTTTAGTTAGAATCAGATGACAGATGACTGATGTGGTGATGTCACTTTGGGGGAGGGAACTGATTAAAAAAAAAAAAAGTACCTGCACTGCCTGTCCTCAATGATGTCAGTAATTGGGCGACTCCAGCAAGCTTTATTCAAACATGAGAGAATCATTTTGTAAGTGAAACCATCACAGTATGAGAAGGTAGGCTTCTGTTACAGAAGTAAGGGGAATTATAAAAATTGTAAATGCTTTATTGTTGCTGCTTTACTGAGGACAATGTAAATAGGGAGGAAAAGGGCTGTGAAGTTGAGGAATACATTAGAGAAACCTGCTGTATTCCTTTAAAAGTAAATCCATAGGTCACAAAATGGGTTGCAAACTGGCTAAAGAACAGAACCCATAAAGTCAAGATTACGGGAGCCATGTCAGACTCAAAGCCAGTCACAAGTGGTGTCCCACAGGGCTCTGTCCGGGGACCCCTCTTGTTCTACATTTACTTCTCAGATGTGAAAGCAAACATGGGAGGGTTGTGGCTGACAATGTTCGCAGATGACTGCAAACTAGGTGCCATAGTCGATACACCAGCTGACACATACATCCTACAGAAAGGCCTCACCGAAACGGACAACTGGTGCCGGAATCATGGCCTTAAACTGAATGCCAAGAAATGTATAGTCATCCCCTTTGGGAAAAACAAAATACCCACAAATTATCACATAGACAGTAACCCACTGAGTACCGAAAAAGTAATCAGAGACCTGGGGACCCAAGTTGATAGTGACCTCTCATTTGACACCCATGTTGCCAAAGTGGTTAGAAAGACTTTCTACCTTGCCCACCTTATCATGAAGGGGTTCACATCCAGATCAAAGGAGGTCATCATGCCCCTGTACTCCTCCCTTATCAGGCCCATGATTGAGTACAATGCCCCATTTGGTATGTACCTCACCCAGCACTTACAACAGCTGGAGAGACACCAGAAGTACCTTACCAAGAGGATCAAGGGTTTCCAACATATGTCATATGCTGCCAGGCTAAAAAAACTCCAGCTCTATTCAGTAGCATACCGCCTGCTCAGAGGTGATCTGTGCCTGACATACAAGGCCATGTCCAACCAGGAATTGATGGACATGCTCCACCTCAAAAAATCAAAATCCATAAGAACCACGAGAGCCAAAGATTTAAACCTCAGTACAAACATGAATAGAACATGCTGGAGGGACAGATTCATAACTCAGAGGCTTCCCATACTCTGGAACAAAATCCCAGTCCATGTTAGGCAGAGCCCCTCACTGACTCTCTTCAAGACAAATCTTGACGAGTGGATGGGCGATCGTAGGTTTACCCTGGGGGTCACCCCTGCATTGCTACTTAACAGAGGCACAGTAAACTAATTTTAATAAGTAAGGGGGTCTTCAATGTGTCACTACTAGACAAAGGCACAGTATTCTAAATTTATTCTATACACCTTAGTACCACTACATGGGGTGGCAAAAGCCACATCTCTAGGGCTAGGCTTGCAAATGCCTCAGGGCAGATAGCCTAGTACTAAATTATGAAACTATGAAACTATGGTAAAATGAAAGTTTTATGTATACAGAATTATGCAGTGGAATACTTAAATTCATATGGAAAATGGATGATAGAAGAGAATTATAAAATTATAGACCAATAGCACTGAATAATAATGATTATAAGATCAAAGAGATTTGAAAATAAAATAGAAACTGTTATGTAAGATAGCATTTCTAGTATAAAAGGGAAGGGTTATCAAGCATTATTAATGATAGAAAAATGAAGAAAAAGGAAAACGAATCCAGGCCAACACAAGTTTATTAACGAAACACAGACAAAGGTTTACCTAGGTTTCGTCCACATAGGACTTCTTCAGAATACTGAAGTCACAATTAAAAACCATGTATATATATATATATATATATATATATATATATATATATATATACAATGCCCATCAATCCAATTAAACGATTAAACAAAATTAATCAAATTTAAATGTATACACATTGTCACTGCATACTATAAAATGCCTACAATAGATACATAGAATGCAAACAACTTTTGAACATTCTGTTTAATACTGCCTACTAAACTAAATAAAAATATAAATATATGAATATAAATATATATAAGTAGAATGTATAAATAATTGTTGCTAAAACTCTATACAACTATAACAATGATAAATATATTGTAACATAAAATATATTAGTGAAAAATGTATATAAAAATGTGTATGTAGAGATGTATGTGTATAAATAAAAATGTTTAAGTAAGAAATAAATAAAAAATATGAAATACTAAAACCATAATAATGTTTGCACTACCACCCTAAAATGTGCTTCAATTTAAGTTAGGGCTTAATAGAACTAAACTCGTTGATACCAGGATAATTGTGTGCATTTAATCTCAGCTGCCATCTTAATTCACAAACATCCAAGTGAGCATCTGTAATCCTGCCTTGGAGGTCAATCTTAACCTGCTGTAAAACACAAAACTTAAGAGAGTGACCAATGTTGTCAATTAAATGTCTAGCTAGGGCATTAGTAGTTTTGAGATGTTTCATATCCAAAAGATGTTCCCTTACCCTATCCTTAAAACATCTACTAGTTTGATAGAGACATTGCGGATGATATAAACAGAAAAGAAGAAGCATAAATGATGATAGGAGACATTAGAAAGTCATTTAACACAATTAGACATGAAATCTTATGTATGTCAGCATATAGTACTAATACTATAAAAATGCTTGTAAATGACAGATTAAGCCAAGAGATACATACAAACAGTGGAGTAAGATAGGGGTGCCAAATGAGTTGTATACTCTTTGCATTAGTTATGAATATGATAGTATATCAAATACATTTCAAAATGAAGGTGATGGGGTATAAAATACCTGAAGGGTTAAGAATTCCAGTTCTGTTAACACATGCACATGAAATTATAATAATGGCAAAAAATGGATAAAAGAAGTAATATTTTGTACAAATTATTGTTTAGAGATGATAGGGATGGCTTTAAATAAAGACAAAGGTAAAGGTCTAGGTGATATAGCAAAATCATAGGTATATATTTTGTAATGAATGAAATGTCTGTGTTGGGTACAGAATTTGTGAATAAAGCTATAAGTAATATTCATGTGGAAACAATAGAAGAAATAAAGCAAACATGTCTTTTCTGGAGAACATACACATTATCATTCAGGAAAAAGGCTTATTTGATAAATTCTGTACTGATGAGAAAGATAGCATATTTAGCATGTATATTTATGTTGCCATCAATATTTGAAAATTAATTATTGCAGATATGTCGTCCTATATATGGGGTTCTAGATTAAACTCAGTAAAAAGAGGAGTTTTGTGTGTAAATAAAGAAAAAGGGGGTTTAGGGTTAATTAACGCGGTGGTATAAACTGCTTCATTAAATTTGGATAAAGAATTAAAGTTGATTAATGAAAAAGATTAGAGATTAGTACTAAAATTATATAAATATAAGTGTGATACATTATGGGGTATGGTAACAAAAAGAGTAAAAGATAAAAAGAGGGTATAAATGAAGAAATAAAATGTTACCAAGAAAAAATATATTTTTTTGTTGAAAATAAAAATTAATGGTATAGAAGAAGATAGAAAAGTATGATATAAGACTGTAATGATAAAAGATTGCTATGCATTACCATGGGAAAATCTAACAGATGAACAAATTAAAGCTGTAAAAGTAAGAAGCAAATGGTGTAATCAGATAGTAGAATGTCCAGATTTTTTGTGAAGACTGGTAATAGAGAAATTGCCAGTAAAAAGAAATATTCCATATAAAAAATGATATAATATGTTTACATTGTCAAGAAGAAGACATTACAGAGCATGTGTTTTTGAAATGTAAAAGAACAAAAACGTTATGGGAAAAACTATGCAAAAAAGAGTTTTTGAAGATATAAAAAAGTGGATAAAATAAAATAGATATAATTAAATATGGAAATTATAGAAATAGAAGTAAATAATATTTTTAAAAGATAAGCAAAAAGATATTTAATGTTATATGGGTTATATAGAATGAAAGAATAAAGGAGATTATATTTAATGGTAAATGCATTTCAGCAACCATATTAAGTAAAATCAGATGGTGGTTATGGAAAAGGAGTGGGGAATCTAATAAAGATGAAAATTAAGCATGATTGAATAGGAAATTATGAATGTATTTGTATGTTTATGTATTTGTACATATGTAAATATTTGTAAATATGTAAATATTTTGTAAATAAGAGTTTTTTTTGTATATAAATAAAGGACCCCTAACCATTGTGAGTAGAGTTGTATGCAACATAACACTTCCTGCTTCTTTTCCTGATGAGGAGGCAGCTTGGAGAAGCAGGAAAAAGTATGAAGAGTGTCAGTAGTAGAGAAGGTGCTATCAGCAGAGATTTAGAGAGAGAAGTGGATGGTTGTGTAGTAAATGTGAAGGCAGTTGAACCTTCACAAGAGATTATATTTTTGGAGGAAATAGTAATGGATGGAGAGAAGGGTCAGAATGGTTGAGAAAAGTGAAATGCAAGAGGAGAAAGAAGTGAAGCTTATTGAGATTTCACAGGCTACATAAATATTGTTTCAGAAGAGGTTGTTTGAGGGAGATGCTGAATTGCACTAGTGATGTATTATTACAACCCTCCAATGTGAAACGTTACAGCATGTTTATTTAAAAGACATAATGGACCAGATTGAACCAGAAAGTGAGAAGGAAGTGTCTTGGGGTGAAATAATGGAGAAGATTCAAGAAAAAAAGTGAAAGAAATAAGAAGAGAAGTAAATAAGTCTTACAAACAGCAAAAGATAGAGAAAAAAAGGTATGAAAATAAAATGGTGGTGAAAAAGAAGTATTGTATAAGAATATGTAGTAAGAAGGAGAAAGAACTTGATAGGAATAAAATCTGGGATAATATTATTGCCCCACTGGGTAAATGATCTTGGCTTCCAGGGAGCTAAGAACATTTACTCATATTGATAAAGATTCTTTTTGTAACATTTTTAATCAGGACTGTAAATGGAAATTTTTTTGATCAATATGAAGTTAAAAAAATATATAACCATTGGAATTTCTATGTTATTCAAGCATTTAACAAAAAGAAAAAATATATGTACAATTTCTAACTCAGATAAAAAAGAAATATGGAGAGAATATTTAAAGACTGTTTGTAATGATGTTATGGATAATACAAAAATGAGCTTGTGGACTGGGGTGTTGGGAATGTTTTGTTGTATTGCAAATAAAAAATGAAAATGTGATACATGTACCAAGTAAGATGGATGTGGGTGGAAACACAGGCTTTGTGAAAAACTGGAGGCAACCAAAAACATGTTTCTTTTGTGGTAACAATGATCATTTAATTAGGATTAATTGTGATAAGAGAAAGTGTTATTTGTGACAAAGTAGGCCATGAAGCAAAAAATGTTAAGTGAAATGTCTAAAATGTAAACAAATGGGCATTCATAGATGGGCTACGAAGAAAATGTGGAGGAAAGGGGGTAGGGACATACATGTAGAAGAAGCTGTTATATAACATAATATAGAAATGAACCAAGAAAAAAAGCAGGAAGAAAATATAATAGTAGATAATAAAGGACTATGACAAGATTATAAACATAAAAGGGGAGATAAAGAAGAGGAGAAAGAAATAGTCAGTTCAAGTAAAGAGGGAGATAATAATTTGGTGATGCTTAAAGGTAAAGGATATTCTATTAGGAAAAGAGTTAAAGATAAAAAATGTAAATTTAAGAATGTAGGTTTGAAAGAGGATAATAAAGGTAAAGGATGATAAAGGTAAATACATTTATAGTAAAGTGAACATTTTTAAATATAAATGTGAACAGTATAAAGAATATTATATGAAGATTAGGTGTATTAGAATAGTGCAGATCACTTGGCATGGATATTATAATATTAATAGATACCAGAATTTTAACAGTAAGAGAGATATGACAGTCAAATGGATTTTAGGAAGAGAGCTTATTTGCAATACAGGAGAAGAAATGTTTTCAGGTATTGGAGTTGTAAAAAATAGAACATTTGGATTGTACTTTAGCTAAATTAGGTATAGTGATAGTATTGGATGTGAGACAAAAAAAAGAAGTATATAGAATTATTGCTGTATATGCTTTACAAAAAGAAAGAGAGTTGTTTAAAAAGATCTTTAATTCTGTTAGTTTTGATATGTAAGTAATATTGATATAACATTTCAATTATGAGAACTGGACAAGTTGGTGGATAGGTTTTAAACAAAATATAAAATAAGTGTTCTAGAATGGAAATGGTTGAAAAGAACACAAGAAAAACAAATCTATAAAGAAAGAAATCAGTCAGCAATTATTTAGAATGATAGTAAGAAATAGAAATAGATTTTTTTGAAAGAGAAAAAAGATATATGAAATGAGTCAAGTAAAAAATGTTTAACGAAGATATTTTTTACAAGGAAAGAAAGAGGAAGTGGCACCATATTTAGATAAAGTGGTAAAAAATAAAAGTGTAATAATAAATAAGAAATGAAAAGGATATATTGTTAAAATGCAGAAAGAAATAATGGAGGTAATAAAAGAATATATAAGCAAGACATTTTCAAAACACAAAATGGAAAAGGCCATAAATGGAGACAGAAAAAGTTAACTAAAGAAGATAATGAGCTAATTGAAAAGAACATAACAGAAGATGAATTAGAAAATGTATTAAAGACAGTGAATTTGGAACCCGACACAGGATTGGATTTATATGAATATTTAAGGTATAAGGATATGGAAGACTTGCAGAAGAAATATTTTCAAGGGTGTTAAATGAATGGTTAGAGAAACGGGTGAAAGATGAATAAATATGTTGCAGCTATGAAATTTATATGGGGAAATGTGAAAAAGAATATATAAAGAACTGAAGACCAATATTGTTGAACAATGTGGATTATAAGCTATTTATGAAAATAATAGAGACGATACTAGAAAACAAAGTGAATAATTTATTCAATGTAACAGTATTTTGGAATAAAAAGAAAAGGGAACCAATAACTTTTTATGATAATAAGAGGGGATGCACAAGCCAGTGCATTTCTTTGTGCAGGTCCCAAGCCCGGATAAATGGGGAGGGTTGTATCAGGAAGGGCATCTGGCATAAAATTTTGCTAAATCATACATGCGGACAACAGTACAGATATACATACCGGATCGGTTGAGGCTTGGGTTAACAATGACCGCCACTAGTACTGTTGGCCAACAGGATGCTGGCAGAAATTGGGCTACTGTCGGCCAAAGGAGGAGAAGAGGGGAAGGTATGCCTGAAGGCAGGAAAAGGCTAGGACTGTGATAGCAAAGGTCGGAACTTTGAATGTTGGCAATATGACTGGTATAGGAAGAGAGCTAGCTGATATGATGGAAAGAAGGAAGGTTGGTATATTGTGTGTTCAAGAGACCAGATGGAAGGGGAGCAAGCTAGGTGTGACAGAGGTGGGTTCAAATTGTTTTATCATGGTGTGGATGGGAGGAGAAATGGCGTAAGGGTTATCCTGAAGGAACAGTATGCTGAGTGTTTTGGAGGTGAAAAGAGTGTCGAATAGAGTGATGTTTATGAAGCTGGAAATTGATGGTGTAATGATGAAATGTTAGTGCATATGCTCCACAAGTTGGGTGTGCGATGGATGAGAAAGAAAGAAATTGGAGTGAGTTGGATGAAGTGGTGATGACTGTACCCAAGGGTGTGAAACTGTTGATTGGAGCAGATTTCAATGAGCATGTTGTTGAAGGGAACAGAGGGGATGAGGAAGTGATGGCTGGGTATGGTGTTAAGCAAAGGAATGCAGAAGGTCAGATGGTAGTGGATTTTGTGAAAAGGATGGACATGGCTGTGGTGAATATGTATTTTAACAAGAGGGAGGAGCATAGGGTGACATACAAGAGTGGAGGAAGATGCACACAGGTGGATTATATCTTATGTAGAAGGGCCAGTCTGAAGGAGATTGGAGACTGTAAAGTGGTGGCAGGGGAAAGTCAGTTAGGCAGCATAGGATGGTGGTTTGTAGGATGACATTGGTGATCAAGAAGAGGAAGAGGAGTGTGAGGGCAGCACCAAGAATCAAATGGTGGAAATTGAAAAAGGGCAATTGTGAGGTGGAGTTCAGGGAAGAGTTAAGACAGGCACTGGGTGGCAGTGAAGAGTTACAGAATAGCTGGGTAACTACAGCAGAGCTAGTAAGGGAGATGGCTAGAAAGGTGCTTGGTGTGACATCTGGAAAGAGGAAGGAGGACAAGAAGACCTGGTGCTGGAATGAAGAAGTACAGGAGAGTATACAGAGAAAGATGTTGGTGAAGAAGAAATGGGATTGTCATAGAGATGAAGAAAGTAGACAAGAGTATAAGGAGATGAGGTGCATGGCAAAGACAGAGGTGGTGAAGGCTAAGGATAAGGCATATGAAGAGTTGTATGAAAGGTTGGACACTAAGGAGGGAGAAAAGGACCTGTACAAACTGGCTAGATAGAGGGACTGAGCTAGTAAAGATGTACAGCAAGTAAGGGTGATAAAGGATAATGAGGGAAATGTACTCACAAGCAAGGATAGTGTGTTGAGCAGATGAAAAGAGTACTTTGAGAGGCTGATGAATGAAGAGAATGAGAGGGAGATAAGGTTGGATAATGTGCAGATAGTGAATCATGAAGTGCTGTGGTATAGCAAGGAGGAAGTAAGGATATCTATGAAGAGGATGAAGAATGGAAAGGCTGTTGGTCCAGATGACATACCTGTGGAAGCATGGAGGTGTTTAGGTGAAATGGCAGTGGAGTTTTTAACTAGATTGTTTAATGAAATCTTGGAAAGTGCAAGGTTGGCTGAGGAATGGAGAAAAAGTGTTTTGGCACCGATTTTTAAGAATAAGGGTGATGTGCAATGCTGTAGTAACTACAGAGGGAATAAACTGATCAGTCACAGCATGAAGTTATGGGAAAGAGTAGTGGAAGATAGGTTAAGAAGGGAGGTGATGATTAGTGATCAGCAGTATGGTTTCATGCCAGGAAAAAGCACTACAGATGCAATATTTGCTCTGAGAGTATTGCTGGAGAAGTACAGAGTAGGTCAGAAGGAGTTGCATTGTGTATTTGTGGACTTAGAGAAAGCATATGACAGGGTGCCTAGAAAGGAGTTGTGGTATTGTATGAGGAAGTCAGGAGTGTCAGAGAAGTATGTAAGAGTGGTACAGGAGATGTACAAGGGTAGTGTGACAGTGGTGAGGTCTGCGGTGGGAGTAATGGATGTGTTTATGGTGGAGGTGGGATTACATCAAGGATCAGATCTGAGCCCTTTCTTATTTGCAATGGTGATGGACAGGTTGACAGATGAGCTCAGACAGGAGTCCCCATGGACTGTGATGTTTACAGATGACATTGTGATCTATAGTGAGAGTAGGGAACAGGTGCAGAAGACCCTGTAGAGTTGGAGATATGCTCTAGAGAGAAGAGAAATGAAGGTCAGCAAGACTAAGACAAAATATACATGTGTGAATGAGAGGGAGGATAGAGGAATGGTGAGGATGCAGGGAGTAGAGGTGGCGAAGGTGGATGAGTTTAAGTACTTGGGATCAACATTTCAGAGTAATGGTGAGTGTGGAAGAAAGGTGAAGAAGAGAGTACAGGCAGGATGGAGTGGGTGGAAAAGAGTGTCAGGAGTGATTTGTGACAGATGAGTACCAGTAAGAGTTAAAGGGAAGGTCTACAAGAGGGTAGTGAGTCCAGCTATGTTATATGGGTTGCAGACAGTGGCACTGACAAAAAGACAGGAGTCAGAGCTGGACGTGTCAAAGTTAAAGATGTTAAGATTTGCACTGGGTGTGATGAGGGTGGACAGGATTAGGAATAAGTATATTAGAGGGTCTGCCCAGGTTGTAAGGTTTGGAGACAAAGCCAGAGAGGCAAGATTACATTGGTTTGGATATGTGCTGAGGAGGGATGCAGAGTATATTGGGAAAAAAGATGCTAAGGATGAAGCTGCCAGGTAACAGGAAAAGAGGAAGGCCTAAGATAAGGTTTATGGATGTGGTGAGAGAGGACATGCAGGTGGTTGGTGTGACAGAGCAAGATCAGAGGACAGGAAGAAATGGAAAGAGATGATCCACTGTGGTGACCCCTAATGGGAGCAGCCGAAAGAAGAAGAAGAAGAAGAAGAAGAGAAGTGATAGATGATGCAATAAATAGAAATTCAGAACTTAACATTTTGACAGGTTATGTGATTAAAGCATCTGATAAGATGCAACATGAAAAGGTATCAAAGATATGAAAAGAGTATACAAGTAAAAAAATAAAAATATTTGTTTCAGTACATAAAAAGAATAAATTAAATTTAGTAACAAATGGCTAGCTAAATGAAGATATAGGTATAAGAAGTGGGATAAGACAGGACTGTCCAGGAAGCAGTATATTATTTGTATTAACTATGAATGCACTTGTCAATTAAATACATTTAATTTTAAGAGTAGCAGAATATAGTACAAAAGAAGGAATTCAATTTCCATTAATGTTTTCTTATGTTGATGATATGGTGCTAATTACTAAAAATGAAGAAGGAATGGAGATAGCTATCAGGAAACACAGTCTTGAAA
This sequence comes from Protopterus annectens, assembly GCF_019279795.1. NCBI lineage: Eukaryota > Metazoa > Chordata > Ceratodontiformes > Protopteridae > Protopterus > Protopterus annectens. The sequence goes on along the minus strand of NC_056726.1, from coordinate 1,140,163,309 downwards.
TAACAATTATTGGTTTATGTATAAATAAGGATAAAAGTAAAGGAAAGGATTAGTAGGAAAATATGAAGGATACTGTTTAATAGAGAAGGAATTGAAATTTTAGGTATACATTTTGGTAAAGATCAACAGAGAATACTAATGTGGCAGAATATGATTAAAAATAAGGAATATATATTTGTGTTGGAGAACATGTAAGTTGACATTTAGAAAAAAAGTATAGTCAGTTCCGTTATATTAGGTAAAACAGCATATTTAGCAAGTGTGCTTATTGTTTCTGTAAAATATGAGAAATAATTATTGTCAATAGTGTTTTCATTTATATGGGGGTCAAGATTAAATCTGGTTAAAAGAGTGGTATTATATGTAAAAAAACAAGATGGGGATTAGGATTTGACATGGTGAAAGGAAAGGGATAAAGAACTAGTCGTGGTAATAATGAAAGAAAAGTACAAAGAAATTTGGGAAAAGTTAAATAATTTAAAAAGAGGGAATGGATATTTAGGTGCATACATGAAAGAATATCAAGATAAAATGTTGTTATGGAAAATTGGTATATGTAACACAGAAAAATAGAGAAGAGAATAATATGTGAATATAAAGAATAAATATTATTGTATATATCTGTGGAAACATTTAGAGAAATGAAAAAAAACGCTATAAAGGCAATGATACAAAGATGTGAAAAACATTTTGAATATGCAGATTTTCTCTGTAGATTAATGATAAAAGAAATTAAAAGTAAACACAAATATGCCATATAAAATACAGAAGAAAAAAATTGTAATTATTTTGGTGAGGTAACTAAATAAGTTCTTTTTTAATTGTAAATAGGTAAGGAAATTATGTCAAACAAATATGACGAAATGAAATTATAAAACGTTTGAAAGGAATGAAAGACAACTATAGATATGAAAGGGTATGGCTATAATGATGATACAATGGAAATGATGTTAAGAATATAGATAAAAAATTGTTTTGTATAATATGGACCGACCCTGGAAATTACCAACCCATTAGCTTGACAAGCCTTATCTGCAAAGCCATGGAGAGGATCATAATGGAACTCATAAATAAAGACATAGGGAACTTGCAGACTTTGGATCCAACCCAGTTTGGCTTTGTCAAAGGCAGATCATGCCTCTTAAACTTGGTTGACCTTTTCGAAACAGTCACCAAGGCCATTGATGAGGGAAAGGCAGTCCATACAGCCTACCTCGACCTGGCAAAGGCCTTCGACACAATACCCCACTCAGGTATCATCGAAAAACTCATCAGCTTGAATGTAAACCCATACATCACAAGATGGGTTGCAAACTGGCCAAGTGACAGAACCCACAGGGTCAGAGTTGCTGGAGCCATGTCAGACTCAAAGCCTGTCACAAGTGGTGTCCCACAGGGCTCAGTCCTGGGTCCACTCTTGTTCGGCATTTACTTTTCTTAAGTACAAGCAAACACAGGAGGGTTATGGCTGACAAAGTTTGCAGATGACTGCAAACTGGGCGCCATAGTCGAAAACACTTCTGACACAGATATCCTTCAGAAGGGCCTCACAGAAACAGATAACTGGTGCCAGAGCCATGGCCTAAAATTAAATGCCAAGAAATGCATAGTCATACCCTTCAGGAAAAACAAGGTTGCCCCTAGCTACCATATAGGCGGCAATCCACTGAGCACAGAAGAAGTCATCAGGGACCTGGGGACCCAGGTTGACACTAGCCTTTCGTTTGACACTCATGTTGCTAAAGTAGTCAGGAAAACCTTCTACATTGCCCACCTGATCATGAAGGGATTCACATCTAGATCAAGGGAGGTCATCGTCCCCCTGTACTCATCACTCATTAGACCTATGATTGAGTACAATGCCCCATTCGGAATGTATCTGACCCGACACCTGCAGCAGCTGGAAAGGCCCCAAAAGTTCCTCACCAAAAGGATAAAGGGTCTCAAAAATATGTCTTATGCTGCCCGACTGAAAGAACTCCAGCTCTATTCAGTCTCATACCGCTTGCTCAGAGGTGACCTGTGCCTGACATATAAGGCCATGTCAAACCCAGATTTGATGAATATGCTTCACCTCAAAAAATCTAGATCCCTCAGAACCACAAGGGCGGGAGACTTAAACCTTGACACGGTTATTAATAGAATGTGCTGGAGGGACAGATTCATCACCCAGAGACTCCCGATGCTGTGGAACAGGATCCCGGTACATGTGAGGCAGAGCACCTCACTGGCCTTGTTCAAGAGGAATCTTGACCAATGGATGGGAGATCGCAGATATACCCCAGGGATTACTTCAGTGTCACTGCTTGACAGAGGCACAGCAAAATAATAGGCTTAGTGTTATTCAAACTAAAGGGGTGGCGAAAGCCACATAACTATGAGCTAGGCTTATAAATGCCCTTGGGCAGATAGCCTAGTATGAACCTATGAACCTATGAACCTATGAACCTATGAATGACATAAACTTTAATGGAAAATGGATATTGTCAGTGATATTGAAAAAAATATGATTTTAATTGTGAAAAAGAGAGAGGGGGATTAATTATGTGAGCAAAAGATAATTATTGCATATAAATTGAAATTTGAAAAGTGATTTGGAAGTTAAAAGTGTAAATGATTTTAAATAATTTGTATATGATATACATAATGTATAGTATGGATTTTAGTAAAGGGCCACTACTGTTTAGAGAAAAGAAAATGAATCTCTCTCTGGAGTAGCTATGTGGTGCTGGAGAGATGCTGCTGCACTTCTGGGAATCACATGATGATAGAGAGTACAGCAGAGCTGGTGAGAGGAGTAGGAGAAAACTTACTAAAGGAAGTAGAAGAAATAACTGCTACAGAGCTGGAACATGGAGGGCTGGAGACATCAATGCTGATTAATTTGATGAACCAAGCAGAGCCAAAGGAAGGAGAAGAAGATAGATGTAGTGACATGGTAGAGAGAGTTTTACATTAAGAAGAAAGTGAGAGATTGAGAACACAAACAATGGCTGGTGAAGGGAAAACAGTGAAAGTATTCTGGCTGGTGGAGTCAGTTTTCAATGCTTATCTCTGCAACGTTTTTGTTACAAGAGAGAAGAAGCAATGCAGATGCAGCAATGCAAGGAAGAATGGAAGAATGAACTGAAAGGAGACAAACAGCTGCAGCTTCTTAATAACCACAAATAAGTTATCAAGTGGCAAAAAAAATTAACATAATAGCATTTTGAACAGGTATGACATTATGGATAGCATTTTGTGTCTCTAAGATTTCACATTAAAGCCATAACAGCATTAATTCATTTTTTAGCTGAAAATTTATGTGAAGTGACATTTGAAGGCTTTAACTTCCTGAAACAAATGGCTGAAACTCAAAAAATGCAGTAGTACACTGGAAATACTATTTCAGAGATTAGGACTACAACTAACAAAGAAAACAAATGTGCAGATCAGAACGTCAGATATAGATGAGCATGATTTTTTTTTCATTCACAATGTAGTAAAGTACATGAAATTAAAAAAATGTAATGAAAAAAACATATGGACTGAGGGTTGGGAAATACAAGTACAATAACTGTGAATGGTTAGGGAGGATTTGTTTGGTACCAACATGGGAAATCGATGCTGCACACCTATGATCACCCCATCGATCATCAGGTCTGACCATAAGCTAATCACCCTTGACATATACATCCCACCCCCACCCCCCAGTAAGGAAACATCTGTAAAAAATTCTCCAAAGCAAACTTCATGCTACTCAAGTCAGAAGTGACAAACTTCATGACACCCATGCAGACAGGAAATGAAAGTTCGACTGCTGAATCCTACACTAAGGCACTGTACCAGCACATCCACTAGTACATGAATCATGCCATCCCCAGTAGAACCAAGACTCTGTCCTCCAAAATAAGGAAGCCAATCTGGTGGTCCTTTGCCATAAACACACTTTATAACAAAAGGAAGAAACTATTGCAAAAAAAGAGGAAAATCCCAGAATGCAAAAAACTCCCTTACCAGCCTCAGTAAGAACCTGAGATCCCTCATAAAATCCTCCAAAGCTAGATATAAAAATAAAATTTCCAAAGATTCCAAAGACAACCACAAGGCATTCTATAGCTATGTCAAGAATCTAAATGGCAATGCTCAGATCTGCTCTGAACTACAACAGAAAGGCATTAAATATATTGATCCCAAGAATATTGCCAATATCCTGGCAGATTGATTCAGTGCAAACTTCACCCCCTCTCACCCCCAAAAGGGCCCATCGCAATACCGAAAGATTGCCAAATTCTGGTAATGACAGCCGCACAGGTAAAAAACGCACTCTTCAAAGCATCCATGGGACCAGACGACATCCCAGGCTGTGTACTACATGAACTACAAAATTAACTAGCACCTCACTTAAGTGTCATGTTTAATCATAGCCTCACCTCAGGCTTCAGGCCCACTGAGTGGCGCACAGCTACAGTTATCCCCCTCCACAAGGGGGGATCCACCTTGGATCCTGGGAACTACTGCCCCATCAGTTTGATGAGCCTGATCTGCAAGGCCATGGAACGTATTATCATGGAACTTATAAACAAAGACATTGGCAACCTTCAGACACTGGACCCCATGCAGTTTGGGTTTGTGAAGGGAGATCTTGTCTCCTGAACCTGATTGACTTCTTCAAATCAGTCTTCAGAGCCATGGACAAGGGTAAGGTGGTTTGCACAGCCTATCATAACCTCATCAAGGCCTTTGACAGCATTCCCCACTCTGGAATCATAGATAAACTGACTAAGCTGGGCATTAATCCCTACATCACTCGATGGGTTGCGAACTGGTTTACTGACAGACCCACACTGTAAAAGTAGCCAACTCCAAATCCAGCTCCAAACAAGTGATAAGTGGAGTATCTCAGGGTTCAGTTCTTGGACCACTGTTGTTTGGCATCTATTTCTCTGAAGTATAGGCCAGCACTAAGGGACTCTGGCTAACAAAGTTCGCAGATGACTGCAAACTGGGAGCCATTACTGAATCCCCAAATGATGTGGATATCCTACAAAAGGGCATTACAGAAACAGATGCTTGGTGCCAGAGCCATGAGCTCAAGCTCAATGCCAAGAAATGTATTGTTATCCCCTTTGGGAAAAAACATGTACCCATGAATTACCATATAGGTGGCAGTACACTAAACATCAAAAGTGTGATAAGAGACTTAGGGACACAGGTGGACAGTAGTCTCACCTTCAATAACCACATCGCCAAAACAGTCAGGAAATCCTTCTATGTGGCACACCTCATCACTAAGGGCTTTTCAGCTAGAAAAAAGGAGGTCATTGTCCCACTGTACTCATCCCTCATTAAACCCATTATAGAGTACAACTCCCCATTTGGTATGTACCTCACAAGACATCTGCAACAGCTGGAAAGGCCACAGAAATACCTCACTAAAAGACTCACAGGCCTAAAGCAGATACCCTATTCTGACCATCTAAAAAAACTCCAGCTATACTCTGTGGCACATCGTCCACTCAGAGGCAATCTCTGCTTAACATACATAGCCATGTCAAACCCTGAGCTGTTGGATATGCTTCACTTAAAGAAATCCCAATCCCTCAGAGCCACACGCTCCAGGGATCTAAACCTTGTCATCACAATGAACAAAACATGCTGTAGGGATAGGTTCCTGTCCCAGAGACTCCCCATACTCTGGAATAGACTGCCCATACATGTCAAGCAGACCGCCTCCTTGGCCCTCTTCAAAAGGAACCTTGACAATTGGATGGGAGATAGGAAATTCACCCTGGGAGGTCATGTCAGTCGCCCTGCTAGACAGGGGTCCAGGGAAGTAAATATTGTGGGAAGAAATATCCGGAGAATTGTTTGGCTAGGCTTGTAGCCTAGTACCAAGCTATGAACCTATGAACCTATGAATTTAAAAAGAAAAAGTACAGAACACATTTTAATACACATTACAGATTTTTACACAACACTGGATTTGAACTATCACGCTAATGAACCTACAAACCACACTAGGAGTGTCTTATCTCTCTTTGCCACAGAACCAGCTTTGCAGCAAGAAAGCAAATTATGTGCATACAAGCAATTACCATTTCCTTCAAAGTATTAACAAGACATATACACTTGTACACTCTCATTTGTTTGTGCATGTGTGTGGCTTACATATATATAGTGGAATGATTGATCACACAACCATTTATGAATGTTTGCACAAGTGCAGCTCTGTCTTCTCTTTGTATTGTGTTTATTCTTATCTTATCTATGCTGTGCTCTCAGACTTGCTGTTTATAGTGCATTTTCTATCATTGTCTTTTAGATATATGATAAAATATATGACAGTGAAAAATATTTTTCAGCAAAAGCAGGAGTGTTTGACTACTGGTGAACAAAAATGGTAAATGTTTGCTGTTTAGCTCCATTTTAAGCTTGCTAAAGTTACTTCTACACTTTGTATGTGCATCCTGTGTGACACATGGAATGCAGGTAAAGTATTTTAAATTTCTGTTGTGTCTTTATTCTCCCTCCCACTAATCTTTCACAGTTGCAATCTATTAGCAACTAACAGTGAGGTAGTGTCTACACTTTGTTTGCAACTGTTACATGAAGTCAAATGTTTGGCATTCAGCAATTCTTTTGAGCTCACAGCTCATTTGCATCTTCAGCATGCACACAACCCAGAATCTACACTATAAAATGGTAACCATGTAGCTAGGGAACCTGAAGAGACTTGTGTATTTGGAGAAAACAGAAGATTGCTATTCCTTTGGATTTATCTGCAGAAAAGGCTTCTAATTTTGCTAAGGTTTGATTTTATTTTTCAAGTGCATTCTAGATTTTGTAATATGTTACAAAGCCAATTATATATATATTCATTAGAAAAAAGAACCTTTATCTGTATGCACTCCTACTTCACTGTTGACATAGGCATTTTTGGCAGGCATTTACATTTCTAAGTTAGACAGGCTATTAACTTCCATCACAAGTGTTATTGTTAAAATTATTTTAAAATCTTCTATGTTATTTCAGGTAAATGTTAATGCATTATATCAATGACAAAGGGTGTTATGCTTCTAAGATGGCCCAGAGACACCTCCAGGGGAGTGGTGGGCACAGTGAGAGGTTACTGGAAACATAGGCACCAGAACCATAGAGCGAGGGGGGAGGAGCACCCCCCCACACACACTTTTACAGCTGTAAAACAATGGTACAGTATTGTACATCTATATGTGCGTGTGTTCCTGCTGCCCTCACAATTTTAAAATAAAGGACAGTACCACTTTCACGGAGAGTTTACATATGCCGTCCGATTGCCCAAGTGCTTTTGCTGCTTCCAGGTAAGAGTTGCTGGGGGGGGGTATGCTGATATTTTGTGTTGACATATGCTGCTCTGAGTCCACAAACAGTGCTTTTATTCAATCCGTGGTAAGCACTTTCGTTTCTAATAGTTAGAATTTACCACAGATTGAATAAAACACTTTGTGGGCTCGGAGCAGCATTCCATTTATTATTATTGGCTTTTGTCACTGTTTTGTGGACTTGGTTACTTGTTTACATACTCTGTCCGATTGCCAAAGTGTTTTTGCTGCTGGGGCAGAGGGTTATGTTGATGTTTCCTGTTTACATATGCAGCAAAAACACTTTGACAGTCGGACAGAGTATGTGATCAGAAATAAGGATTGCTGTAATTATCTTCAGAACTACACTGTTTACAGACAGTTCATAATGTTACTGCCTCCCCTTTAGTACTTAAGAGCCACTAAAGATCAGAAATAGCCCTGCACTGTTGATAAATTTTACCGATCGTTTATTGTACTAGTCGGTGAACATTGTTAGTAATTCACTGTAGAGGCTTTCATAATTTTTGTTTTTAAATGGTTACCCCTACCGTCTGTTCATCTATAGAGTCTGCATCTGATACTTTCCCTCAGCTCTGCTCTTGTTCATTATCTGCTTCAAAGCTCACTGTCAACAGATTGTGATCATGGGATTTTAGCGTGCATATAATGCCTTGTACATGTACTCATCTCTTGCTTGACTTGAAGTTATTTTATTTTCCCTACTCATACATGTTATGCTCCAGGCTAGTTTAAGACAATTCATGGAAGGAATTGAATATAATAGAGGTTTCAGTTTTTTATCATTCTGAGGCCTTTTATATTGCTTTTTTCAAGTAACATAGAAAAACAGTTTTTCTCTTTAGGAAATGTTTAATTTAGTATGTAACAAAATGTTATTCCAGAGTTCACCTTTTTCGGTGTAATCACCCAAATTTAACAAACAAGTAACTTAATAATGTATTAAGGGAAGTTTTTTGTTTTTTGACAAATGACAGTGGACAAGGGGGTATAGCTAAAGAGTGGACATTTAACAGTATTGACAGTAATACAGACAGGTGCTACCTAATAAATGTATTGCCTTTCATTTAGCACTTTTGTCTACCTGCCTTGAAACAACATACAATAATGGCAGTAATTATTGCCAGGCTAATTAATGAGTCTATTACTCACTAATTTCACACAATTTAGTTTTAGAAGTCATTGTTTTCTTGAGTGAGTTATACTACAAAACAGTTCAACAAATGCCAAAAATGATTTTTTAAAGAAATACCAAAATGTTTACTTAATTATTGTATGGTCTGGTTTACGAAGTGTGTGCTGTTGTCACTGTAGATCCTTTCCGGAATGCTGAATCTAGGGATGATTTCTTTAACAAGTACTTTTGCCAAAGTTGCAGTATCTAGATTTTTAGTTGGAAAGGTTTCCACCCATCTGGAAAACATATCTACAATGACAAGACAATACTTCTTATTTTTACATTTATTCAACTCTATGAAATCCATACAGATAGTATGAAATGGATACGGTGGTGTAGGGAAACTCCCTTGCTGGGGCTTTAACGCCCCTTGTGCATGATGTTTATTAGAAACATGTTACATCAAGCAGAATTTTTTAGAGTAATTTAAGAATCCATATGTCGTGAACACTTGGTTCACTAGCTGTACCATCCCCCCTGTTGAGACATGGCACTGCCCATGGCTCAACAAAGCTGCATATCTAAATAAATTAGATGGCAATATCAGTTTCCCTTCTTTAAAGATGTACAGCCCCTTTTCGAGAATTGCTCCTCGTTTCACCCATCTTTGTTTTTCAGCTTGTGTAGTAAGTGTGCTTTGCAGCTGTATCAGCTCTCGCATTACCTTTTGAAATCCTGTCCTGTTGCTTGGTATGAGCTGTGCATTTACAAATAGCTAATTTCTGAGGTAACTGAATAGATTTGAAAAGATCTAAAATAAACTGTGCATGATTAATTGGTTTGCCAGTAGATGTTATCATTCCTCGATTTTTCCATTGTTGCGCAAAAACATGTACAGTAGAAAAAGCGTACTGGCTGTCAGTAAAAATGTTCACACATTTACCCTTTGCTAACGTACATGCCTGTGTCAAGGCAATCAATTCTGCTGCCTGTGCAGATAAATTGTGTGGTAAAGATTTTACTTCTATGTCAGTATCAGAAACTACTGCATATCCTACTAGGTTCTGTCCTGCAGGACCCCTTTTGCATGAGCCATCCAAGTAGTATGTCACCTCGGCATCATCCAAGGGGACATCCGTAAGATCTTTTCTAGGCAGTCTCTTTGCTCAATCACCTGCAGGCCGCTGTGTGGTGTGCCATCTGCAGGGGTTTGGAGCAAGGTAGAAGGGTTCAAAGTCGTACATCGTTCAATTGTCATATGAGGTTGGCTCAACAATATAGTAATACAGGAAAGATGCCTAGCAGGGCAAAGATATGCTACCTTCTCTTGCAGTAAAATAATCGTGACTGCATGAGGCACTCTCACTGTGAGAGGGTGGAACAAAACTACTGAGGCCAAAGCCTGTACTGCCATTGCAGCTGCAACTACTGCTCGTACACAGTGAGGTAAAGACCATGCCACTGGGTCCAGTTGTGATGAATGAGCAATAGGGCATTGCTTATCCCCATGCTGTTGTGTTAACACTGATGTCATATAACCTTGCTTACAATCTACAGTTTGGAAAAAACGTTTATGATAGTTTGGTAATCCCAAAACTAATGAGGATGCTATTAACTGTTTCAGTTTGCAGAAAGCAAATTCTGCTTCTGGTGTCCATTGTAACAAATCCTGTGCTGCCATAGGCTTCTTATAAATCAGGTTAGTCGGCAGTGCAGATTCCAAGGCATAGTTTGGAATCCAGCTCCGACAAAAATTAGTCGTACCCAGAAAGGACATCATTTCCTTCTTGGTAGTGGGTTTTGGTGCTTGCAAAATCGCTACTTTTCTGTCCTCATCTAATGTCCTACCCTCCTTGGATATTACATATCCTAGGTATTTAACTTGCTTTTTCCAAAGCTGCAGTTAATTTTTGTTTACTTTGTCCTTCAGTGGCTAAAAATTGTAATAGTGCTATGATATCTTCTTTACAATCTTGCTGGCTGGGGGCTGCTAGCAGGATATCATCAACATAAAGCAAAATCTCACTACCTCTTGGTGTGGTAAATCCCTCCATGTTGCTTGCCATTTCTTGTGAGAATATTGTTGGACTTTCACAATACCCCTGTGGTAGTCGCGTGTATGTATACCTTTTCCCCTGAAATGTGAATGCAAACCAATACTGGCTGTCAGGGTGTATCGGTATCGAAAAGAACGCATTGCTGATATCTACCACAAAAAATATTTCTGTTGAGGTTTTAAATCATTCAACAGGGTGTGTGGGTCTGGCACCGTGGGTGCCCTTGGTATTACTGCATCATTTACAACTTGTAAATCCTGGACCATACGCCATTCTCCATTCGCTTTCTTAACAGGAAATAAGGGTGTGTTACATAGTGAATCAGGAGATTCCACCAGCACCCCTTCCTTAAGTAAAGCTGCTATAATAGGTTTTATTCCTACCTCTGCATCTTTCCTTAAGGGATACTGTCTTTTTTGTGGTCTAAATGCTGACTTTGGCGTAATAGTAACTGGTCCCGCTGTACGAATAAGTCCTACATCTGATTTTCCTGTTGACCAGATAGTTTCTGGTATATTCTGTAAGGCATTCTCTTCCTCCTTCAATAGGAGTGCTAATCAGCTGTCCTTGCTAGACTGCAAGTGTACAGCTGGGTGGGTCTGAGTTATCCAATTCAACTTCTGCATTTGTATTCCCTGTTCTGACAGTTCTAACTCTATTTTTCCCATCTCGTAACTTTTTCTCCTAAGTCTATCTATTTTACATTTTTGTCCTTAGTTAAGCTAACATGTGGTAATCCATTAGATTTATAAAGTGCAAAGAACTCCTGGGGCAATGAACAGCTGGCTACACTGTTGCCTTCTGTGTCCCAGTACAGATGATGTAATATCAATCTGTTTGCACGATTTCTAAACAATTCTTGCTCATATTCCTTATCAGGTCCTGGTGTGTTACAATAATACAGGGTACAGTGCAACAGATGTTGCTTATCAATGTCAAGGGAGGGGAACTTGCTGATGGCTACGTTCATCAACTCTTCGGTCACTGCCCCTGGACCAGTCGTAACCAAGTCCTGGCTGTACCAATAAAACATTTCACCCTCCAGTTGCACTGTGAAAGTATCAAGTTGTCACTGTGCTTCCATACCCTGCATAGTCGGAACTACTGCTATACCAAATAGTTGCATAAGGTCTCTGCCCAAGAGGTTTACTGGGCATTTTGCAGAAACAACAATTTTGCTTTTCTGGGTCAATCCTGAAACAGGATCAGTTATTGCAGTATTATGGGAGAGTGGCTGCCAATACAGCTATCCATTAGCTGCTTTCACTAATATGTAATCAGGTGACTCTGAGTTCTCTGGCAGTTTGGAGGGATGTATCAGGGTCCGTGATGCCACTGAGTCACACAATAATCTGACTTCCCTCCCTTCTACCAGGAGTGTAACTTCTGGTTTTGTGTCTGCTAAATAGAGCTCTAAGCTCAATAAAGCTAAATCCAATATTTCATTTTCTTCACTATCCGTGACTTTCTGTACTTCCTCTATTTCTTCTGTCGCATTCTCTACTCTCTCTATCACATTCTCATTTGTCTCTTCTCTGCTATCCCCTTCTAGTGATTCCTGACTATCAACTAGTCAGTCCTCACCCTCCTTGTCTTCCGTGGTTGCCTTCTTGTTTTTCTTGCAATCCCTTGCCAAGTGTCCCTTTTTACCGCATTTAAAGCATTCACCCCTTTTCTTTCGCCCTTCAAAGTCCTCTGATCATTGATCAGATTGTTTGTTTCCCTGGGCATTTCTCTTGCCCTTTTTCCTGGACTGTAGTACATAAACTTCTGCTCCATCTTCTACAGAAAATACTTGGGCTTTCTTTTTATTTTTGCTATTAAAATGCCTTTCAGCATGCCTAGCATATTCAAGTAATGACTGTAATCTGCTTGTACGATGATCTACCATGTGCTTTGTAATAAAGCTGCTTATGGGTGCAATGCTGCCTTTCAAAAATGCATTCTTTAACTGCTGCTCAAATGGGGAATTGTGTGTCTGATCCTCAGGAACCTGCATTCCACAGTGGTTATTAAAGCATTCTAACAGTCTGGCATAATATCTGTCAACAGTTTCACCTTCTTGTTGGATGCATTGATTAATGCAAGTCCAGTTTGCCCTAGGCTTCCATTTCTCAGAGATTCCGTCTGTAAGGCCTTTCACTCTGTTGTCTAGCTCTGCGCTGCTATGTGGGAGGGGCCTGAGCGCAGCGTCACCGAGATTCCAGTCACCACTAATCATGTGCCAATCTGATCCCACAATTTGTCTGACTATTTTTTCTACCTCTTCTCTGCTTAAATTATAACTTAGCCTCATTCCTTGCAAATCTTCTAAAAACTTTCTAAAATTAACTTTTGGTTGTGGAATTCCCTCAGTGGATTTCCGGATGTCTTCTGGAGTCCAGGATCTATACACTCGAATAGTTGGGTCCTGACCTTCTTGTCCTGCCAGAGGATTAGGCACTTCTACAAGTGGGCACATTTCTTCTTCACTCATAGATCATGAATTCCTACTCATTTCATACAACTTAATGTCCCCTTTTGTGTTTTCTGCCTGTGTTCAAGACCTGGTCTCGATGGGATCTCTAATAAACGGTTTTGCTTTTGTAGTGTCTCTCTTTACAGTGACAGCAGGATATCGCGGGGGTGGACTTACTTGTTCACTTGCTTCATATTCTGGTAAGGGAGGTGGAGGGGCCAATGCTATTACTAGGTTACTATCCTCCTTAATTAAAAACATTTCTTTTGAATTATTATTCTTTTGCTCCCTTCGGTTTACTTCCTCAATCCACCTGTGTGCCTGAGGAATTCCTAATTGACGTTGCTTTTTTACCCGACCTTTAGAATCAGTTTTAAGCTGTTTGACAAGTGAGGATTTTTCTAATTTACCATCAAATTCATACTTATTAACCCATTTTGAATAGTACTTAATATTATCCGCACGTTGTGACTGCATGTATTTCACGTCTTCGGTTAACGACGGATTTTGGGATCTTTTTGTACAATTATTACCCATTTTGTTCTACCCTTTTAATTGTTATGTAACACCTTATTTTTAACTTGGTACCATGGATTTTGTTATAGTCTCTTCAGAATGACTGTCTACCTGCTCTGTTTTCCTGATCTATGACAAGACAGTAATCTTTTTGTCCCTGACTTATATAAACTAAGTCTTAACAAAATAATACAAACCTAGTCCCTGATCTAAAACAGAAAAAAAAAGGCAGATTCACCTTACCTGAGCCTTCATGATTGATCACCTGGTTCAAGCAAACCCATCCTTCAGTTGCAGATCAGAAAGTGGCTGGCCTCTTTTGTACGACAATTCATTCGGAGGGCTTTTCAAATAAGAAGAACCGATGTGGTTTCTTCACCGTACGGTTTCAAGCCACCTGGCCTGTCTGATCCGAGGCGAAGTGAGAGTTTCTGGTCCAAAGGACCAATCTGTAAAAGGAAAAAAATTCAAAGACCAATACACTTAAGGTTCAGTTAAGGCACTTTTAATACTTGCTGCAAGGAGACAAAAACATGCAAAGACAGGATTTTGCCTAACTACTAACAAGAAGCATGCTGGGCGGCCACGGTGGTGCAGTGGTTAGCATTGCCGCCTCACAGCAAGAGGTTCTCCGGTTCAATCCATGGCTGGGGTGCCTTCTGTGTGGAGTCTTCATGTCCTCCCTGTGGTTACGTGGGTTTCCTCTGGGTGCTCCAGTTTCCTCCCACATCCCAAAGACATGCTGCAGGTGGATTGGACACTCTACATTGGCCCTAGGTGTGCACGTGTGTGTGTGCCTTCTGTGGAAGGTTGGGCGATGGGCTGGCAACTCGACACCGTAAAACTCCACTGCCAATCAATGTGCGGACAAGGTGATCCACTGTGGTGACCCCTAACTGGGAAAAAGCCGAAAGAAGAAGAAGACTAACAAGAAGCATGCTATTCTTATACTGTTTTACAAGACATGGCCTTCTATGGCTGACGTAATCAAACACAACTTTCAGTATTGTTCTACAGCAGATGTTACTCAGATTTTCTGCTGACATGACTAGATTTGTGAGAAATTTTTGAGAAAAACAACCTGGCCTTGGTGGGCCCCCAGCCTGTTACAGGCTTCTATTGTACAGTGTTACATTTCAAGGTACTTTTCTAACTCAGATACAAGCAAATGCTGATTGCAGTTCATATTTTCAAGCAGGCTTTGTCCTAATTATCTATAGCTTCTACAGCTGTGTATTTTCTCACAGCACAAGCGGAACTTCTTGTCTAAGTTTCATAACATTTATACAAGTAGTATTGTTCTATTCCTTATTTTCTTAACGCAAGCAGAAATAATCTGCTTCTCAGTAAATTTCCAAACACAAGCAAAGATTTTAACTGACAATACAAGGTCGGAAAGCATCTGCAGTTTGTACAAATTTATGCAGTATGAAATAGAATAAATGTTTTAACCCTTTTCAAGCTCTAAATGCACTAAGCATATTACTAATACACACATTAATACATATTTTTCTGACACAATCTTCTATTTCTAGGCACAGTTTTCGTATCATACTGACCTGTGCGGGCAATGTTTGTTAGCACTACCTGAATGTTGCCACACATATTACCAGATTCCACATTAGTATTATGCACATACGTCTCACTGTGTTACTGCACACACTCTGGTCACAGCTTCACAACATTGGGATGGAGATGGGACATACTTGGCTTATTACTCTCATAACATTTTGTGGAGTTGCTAGAGTGACCGGTTTGTTCTTATAAATGTCTGACAATCAGTTGTATTTCTTATTTGCTGCCTAACAAAGTCCAAGAAACAGGTATAGAATAACTACACATACTGGTGAACCAACCCAAGATTAAACCCAGTAACAAAAGGCAAAGCACGACCATCCATATAAAAGGGTTTATTAAATCAAGATTTCGAGTTGAAACTCTTTCTTGAAAAAGAGTTTCAACTCAAAAGCTTGATGTAATAAACCCTGTTTTATTTGCTGCCTAAATGTCTGGGATAATCCCACTGATTTGACAGGGGGGACAGGGTGACAGGCAGCAGATATAGGCCAATTTACTGGACATTCTGGACATATCTGTACAGTTGTGGGATATGATTCTGCATACAGCCTACTACCACTCCCAGAATTTGAACCATGGCAGTGTGTGCTAAAAATACAACAGTTCACATCTCAGTTGAGTGTGCTATGTGGATTTTATTGGCTGTCTTTTCACTGTTTTCTGTCTAAGTCTCTCTCAGTTGTACAATATGACGTCTTGTGATTACAACAGTCGTATACAGACATTCCTACACACTTTATTTATGTAGCACAGTGTGGGTTACAGTGCTTAATACAACAGTACTATTAAGAGATTGCAACTCTACATTACCATATGATACCAGAGTAAACACATGTAGTCCAGCAATTAGACCTTTATTGTCAGGCTATTATGTTTTTATTTACATACAATATATATGAGACTGCACCTGCCATATTCTCTGGTGTATGCAGTACATACCTTAAACAATACAGGTTGTATACAGGGAATTAACGTACTACTACATTGAGATTTATTTCCTATGACAGTCATGCAAGAGTATTACTAACCTCCTTCGCATCGCAACTGCTGCAATCTACAGGCATGGGCTTCCTGGTTCACAGCTCACTTAACTGCCACTGTGACAGACATGAGGAATATTTAGCCACACCTATCCATAATATATATGAATTGGCAATTATTAAACAGGTAGTGGCCTGATACTTGCAAATGGCTGGCACATCCCCCATCCTCCTAGCCTCTTGGATTCACTGATCCAACAGATCCCACTTTCTCCACTTCAGGTTAGCACAGTGATGCTTGACATGCTCATCATTTTGGGCTATGCCAGTGGCACTGGTGAGAGCATGAGTGAGATGGTCCCAGGTTTCCTCTTTGCATTGGTAACCCTGGTACTGGCCCTGCAGCAATCTCTGGTCATGTTCTTTCACAATGAGTCCTGCCATGACTCTGGACTCCTGGATGCCCCAGCACTGTGCGTGAAAGCGCCCACCCTCTCCCATACCAGTCATCATAGTGCCTTCAGGAGGAAGTCGCAACCAGTTATGAAATGTATTCCCACCTATTGGGTTTAAATAAGGCCAATTTCTGTCAGTTTGCTGTGATTGGACAGTTTTGAAAATAATAAACCATGGGGAAACATGCTTACCTGAAGTTGGCATTGCTTAAAGGGGTATACCAATGGGCAAAATGACTTAGCTGGCCTACACATTGCTTATGCCTAGTAAGCTGGGCTGTGCAATGCTTAGTGTTGCTTAATTTTTAATTTGCATACTATTTGCTTTTTGGCATTGATTTATTATTCATTATATGTTATATATGTGTTTGGTATCCATGATTCATCTGTATGTACCACTGTATGGGGTCCTTGTGTTTATTAGGGGATTTCAACACTTTATTACAATGACACCTCACATCTGGGCTTAATGCAGTACTCCAGTTCACATATTTATATTATGTAGTAGGTTATACAACATAAAACTGTATATCGATTCCTTTCACATGTTCAGTTTGATTTTCCTATAGTGAGGATATGTCTGGTGATACCTCAATCCTATGTACTGCTGTGATGGCTTAGTGGTTAACTACTGTGACTATAGTGTACAGGGTCCTGGTTCAAGATCTGCAAAGGCTGTTTATTTTGTTTCTGGCTAAAACAGCGGCTGTTGCAAACAGAGTGATTAAGGAACTTTTAAGCAATTGTAAGCAGGTTTGCGCAACGGTAAGCAGTGCTAACCTCCGGTTAAATATGGTTACAGAGAGTTAGCTTTAATATTGCTTAACCTGTGTGTGCATTGCTTACCCCCACACAAACAGACTTAAACCCAGTTACCACTGCTTAAATATGCTTCCTCTTGATTAACAGTGCTTACTCCCGCTTTCCACCACACTAATTTAGACAGTAATGCAAAATGTTTTTTTTGGAAGGTGGTGGATTTGAAAACTATGGATTTATCATTCATTACCCGTTGTACTGTCGATTTGTATCCCTGATTCATGTGTACATATACTGTATGGGGCACTTGTGATTATCTGTGGATTTTATAACATTATGACAATGACACCTCACATCTGCATTTAATACAGTACTCCATTTCACAAATATATGTTAGTTAGTAGGTTATGCAACAAAAAATATTGTTCATAAAGTGATTTGACATGGAAAATGGAATGTAATGGTGTGGGACTCAAACCGGGAATGACTGCTCACAAGGCACATGCTCTGCCCACTACACTATTGCAGTACTGCTTCATTTGCATATATCTTGATTGTTATCCTAGTGTGTGATTTAAGCTGCAATAAACATAGTTAAGCAATGGGCAAACCCGCACACCTACAGTTAAATTTTATCTGTCTGATTAAAAAAAGAAGCTTGTTTATATTTTATATATTAACTATTGCTCTTATAAACTTGGGGGGATGTTGCTGGGGGTATGCGAACACCTATGAGCGGTCTCACTCATTCTTATTCCTAAACTGCTGTTCTTGATTGCAGGAGCATGTATATTCTGTGAGCTCTGCTCTCAGACACACACACTGCACTCGTACATGCTCCATGTCCGTTTAGGAGCTCAAGCAGCATGCATTCATTAATATGCCTGTCACGATGCCATTTTGCTACTAAATGTTTGCTTCTGTGCAGGATTAAGCTAGTCCTGTACAGAAATATAGTGAATCCGGGGGGGTAGTCTTCTCAATTCTGATGATACATTATGCAAATAACCTTTTCCATTGTTTTTCCACAAAAATAAAGTAAAGTTATGGGTTTTTATGACTCTGCATCTGTCTGGTTCCCCTATTCCTTAAATATGGGTTGAACAAGTGCATGTCTCCAATCTTAAGTTATGGGTCTTGCGACTCTGGGTTTGTCCTGTTACTCTTTCCTTAAATATGTGTTGAGCCAGAGCATGTCTTCAGTCTTAAGTTATGGGTGTCTGTGATGCTGGGTTTGTCCTGTTCCCCTGTCCCTTAATATGGGTTGAACAAATGAATGTCTCCAATTTTAAGTTATAGGACTGTGTGACTCTGGGTTTGTCCTGTTCCCTGTCCCTTCAACATGCATTGAACAAGTGCATGTCTCCAATCTTACTTTATGGGTGTCTGCGACTTTGGGTTTCTCCTATTTCTCTCCCTTAAACATGGGTTGAACAAGTGCACATCTCCAATCTTAAGTTATGAGTCTTTGTGACTGTGGGTTTGTGCTGTTCCTCTATCCCTTAAATATGGGTTGCACACGTGCACATCTCCAATCTTGGGGAATCTCCTCATACTTTAATGACCCAGTGAATAACAAATACAGTGATACTGTCATTCCTGCCAAAGTGTTCTCAGGTTATTGTTTGTAATTCTACTTCATCCCTGTACTTTGTGTCCAATTTGCGTATTTATTTTTCAATGTAATTTAATTTAATTTCAGCATCAAAGTTAACGGGATATTATTAGCAAAATTTCTCACCACCTTTGTGCAACCAAAGCTGTTCTGAATAACATTTTGTAAATGTATTTAACATATTTATTTGTTGTGTTGGAAAATTTATTTTACATTGCACACAGTTTGTTAATCTGTAGGTTTTCAGTCCTCCCACATTGTGTGTGTGTGTGTGTGTGTGTGTGTGTATACATATATATATATATATATATATATATATATATAGTTATATATATATATATATATATATATATATATATATATATATATATATATATATATATATATATTTATAGATGGATATACTGTAGATGTATATAATTTTCTATTATAGGTTCATAGGATCATAGGTTGATACTTGGCTATTGGCCCAGAGGCATTTATAAGTCTAGCTAAGAATTTCACCCATGTTCTCTCTAAGTCAACACCTGTTTCCCCTGTCCAGCAGGGAAACAGTTGGGATCCCAGGGGTATATTTTCTGTTTCCCATCTAGTCATCCAGGTTCCTTTTAAAGAGGGCTAGAGAGGTACTCTGCTTAACATTGAGTGGAAATCTATTCCACAGAAGGGGGGGTGTCTTTGGGAAAAAATCTATCCCGCCAACAAGTTCTATTAATGTTACAGACCAGGTTAAGGTCTTGCTTTTGAGTTGCATGAGTGGAATTTGTCTTATGGGTATGCAGGAACTCTGTCAAGGCTGGGTCTGAAATGGTCTTGTATGCCAGACACAGGTCACCTCTAAGCAGTCTGTATGAGCCTGAGTAGAGGGACAGGGGTTTTAGACTATCTGTATAGGATAGGTGTTTGTGACCCTGGATTTTCCTGGTCAGGAACCTCTGTTGTTTCTCAAAATGCTGCGTGTGCTTGTCAAGGTACATGCCAGAGGGGGCATTGTACTTGATAATGGGTCTGATAAGGGAGGAGTACAGGGATGTTTTGACCAACTTGTTCCTGGATGAAACACCCTTATTTATGAGGTGAGCCATATAGAAAGCCTTCCGTACAACAGATGCAATGTCATGGTCAAAAGTCAGGTTGCTAGCAACCTGTGTGCCTACATCCTTCACAACTGATTGCATGCTTAATACATTGTTATTAATCTGATAATTAGTAGGGATGACATTTTCTGCAAAGAGGATAGTGATGCATTTCTTGGCATTCAGTTTGAGGCCATATTTCTGACAGCAGTCATTAGTTTGGGTAAGGCCCTTTTGGAGGATGTTCACATCACTAGGGGAATTTAAGACAGCACCCAGCTTGCTTTCATCTGCAAACCTGGTCAGCCGCAGACCACTGGTTTTGGCTTGCACCTCAGAAAAATATATCCCAATCAGAAGAGGCTCCAAGACCGATCCTTGGGTTACACTGCTCGTTACCGGTCTACTAGAGGTGGCTTTCCCTACTTTGACTGAGTGGGTTCTATCAGTGAGCCAGTAAGCTACCCATCTGGTAACATACAGGTTGATGCCTAGCTGGGAGAGTTTATCTATTATGCCCAAGTGAGGAATAGTGTCAAAGGCTTTGGCGAGGTCAACGTAGGTGCTGTGCACCGTCTTCCCCTCATCCATGTCTTTGATGACTGTTTCAAAGAAGTTGACCAAGTTTAACAGGCATGATCTCCCTTTGACAAAATAAAACTGTGTGGGGTCAAGCTTTTGGAAGTTGCCAATGTCCTTGTTTATAAGGTCCATGATGATGCGTTCCATGGCCTTGCAGATCAGGCTAGTTAGGTTGATGGGCCTATAATTGCCTGGGTCAGTGGAAGCTCCACCTTTGTGTAGAGGGATGACAGTTGCTATCCTCCATTCAGCTAGGATGAAACTGGTGCTTAGGCTTTGGTTGAATAAGGTGTGTAATGGAGCTGAGAGCTCATGCCTGAGTTCATGCAGGATGCAGCCAGGGATGTTATCAGGTCCCATGGAGACCATTCTTTTTTCCTTTGAGAGGGCAGGTGCTGGGGATGTCCTGGTTTACTGATGGGGGACAGGGGGTGAAGTTTTCACTGAACCTGCCTGCCAGCAGGTTGACTATATCTGTGGAGTTTGTGTATTATACGCAATATGTATATGCTCAGAACACATTATTGATTACATTTAGAGGTAGTTACACAAATGAGGGTGTGGATAACAGAGTAGGACAGTACACTAATGTGATGCAGGCTAGTCAGCACCCAGATGTACTAAAAGTATAATTCCACATTGTAGGATAACAGCAGAACTGTTTGTATTGTTGAGAAAGTGAAATGACAGAAAACTATGTATACAGTGTATGGATGTTGTACTACCTGGCATAATATTATTGTACTCCATAATAAGTCACTATGGCTACATTACCCTTTAATGTTTAACTGACCCTCAGCATTATGTCAGAGATTTGCATAGACCTAAAATGTGACATCAACACACTGACCATACCTTGTGTGTACTGTTGCGGACATTTGACAAGGTGATGGCAGTCCTATCCTTGGACTGAGACAACATGTCCTTGTTTTCATTTGATGCATTCAAGTTTGGGGTATAGCACTGTAGGGCTTATCATCAGTGCATAGCAATGAGAGCAATCAGCAGAGGTAACATACTGAGTGGAAACACTGTTCTGTCACTGGCATGAAATATGCAGTCACAGCAATGAGAGCAGTCAGCAGAGGTGACATACTGAGTGGGAACACTGTTCTGTCACTGGCATGAGATCTGCAGTCTAGCTGTCTAGACAATACACTTTGTGTCAGTAGACTATTTCTCATTCAGGCCTGGGGTGTGTTTGTATGGTTTGGGTCATCCAGAAGTGTACTGGCTAGCCTTATGTAAATGTTGTTGCTCAACCATGTCCTGCTAAGTCTTCCAAGATGACAGTACTGCATCTGTATAACTTTTTAGGTTTTGTTACTTCTCTTTACTAAACACTGTGTTATGTGATGCTATCATGTAACCGATGTACAGACATGATTAATAGGTCTGTGAACTGCAATCTGCATTATTAGATATTTATCATATGTGAAATTTTTAGACATTCAAAAATGACTAGGATTTCAAGTCTGTCAGTAATACACGAAGTGGATGTTATTTTCAAACCACATGAATATAAATGTTGATTGTGTTACATACATGCATGCATACATACATAGAAAAGTAGCTATTTGTCAAAATATAGGGTTATAGATGGCATGAGATTTTTGGTTGCAGCACTTACTCTTTACTGTCTTAGTAAAAGTACCCCTGTAATTACCTACTATAATATACTCGGAATGGTACTGAAAAGTATATGGGAAATGTATAGATTGCATTTGCTTCAGCTTTCAAATGCTAATCAGTGTAAACCAGCCAACATTCAGGAAAGATGTGAAAGTTGAAAACGTTTTACCACAATGAATGATGGAAAGTAGTGAGAAAAGAAATCAAGTAGGATGGAATCACTATTAGACAAATAGTTATGGTGTGATTTCTGAAGGACAACATACAGCATCAGCTAATGAGAAAATAGTTTTAGAGCAGTGATTAGATTCAGTTCCAAAGCTGCATGACATTTTTAGAGAAAAGATGCAAAATATTTTATTATTTTAGGATATTTGGACATTTGTTAGTCAACATGTTTCTTTGCAAGGCACAACTGTCCAAAGCAATGGTGTGCTGTAAAATGAGGGAAATATGTAGGACTATAAAAGTGCACCTATATCATCACACACACACACACACACACACACACACACACACACACACACACACACACACACACACACACACACACACACACACACACACACACACACACACACACACACACACACACACACACACACACACACACACACACACACACACAAGCAACACTAACAGCACACTGTATGAAAAATAATTGATAGTGGAGGGAAAAACAATTGTAGCAACAAGCACGAAAAATACTATTGCCTAGGCTTGAATACTTATTTGCAAAAGCAGGTACATAGTAAAGTAGCTATCACTTCACTGCTAAAGAGGCTCCAGGTCTATGTGTGACAAGAAGACAGCATCTCTAGCTGAGTAAAATCCAGTCATTCAGCTAATCTAATTGCTCATGAGTGGGGGAAGGAAAATACAAAAGGACAAACTGCAGCTGCAAGTTCTAAGCATTTCCTCTAAAACCCCCCAATGAGAGTTTCTGTAATCTGACCTGCAGTATGCTAAAAAGGCTATCTGAAAACCTTGCCTCTAGCTGAACATGTGACTTACAGAGTACTAAAATGTAAACAAACTCCTCTAGCAAAAAATCTGAGCCAGTGCCCCTTTAACATGCTGTTGGCTACACTTTCAGTATGTTGTTTATAGGCCTTATTATGACAATGTTATTGCCCTTTACTGTCTGAAAATGTTGTTTCTTACTAAATCTGAGATATCCTTTAAGTGTAACTATATAATGTTATAAGTTATGTGGAGTGGAATTGTTAAACTTAGCATTGTGAATTTTTTTCTAAACCTAGACAGCTCCATCAGTTATGGACCTCTATTTAATCTTGTAAATTATTAAATAACCATTTAGCACGAAATGCAAAATAAAAAGCTCTGGTACATTTATCATGCCTTTGTTTTATTTATAGATTATGTCATTGCAATTATTTTTTTTCAGAATGCTAGGCTAGTTGCATTTTGTTTGTTAGCCCCTTAAGTTTTTTTTTTTTCATTTGGAGGAAGCTATTCTGTGTACCTGGTTTGCAGTTCAAAAAATCCTGTCTATGCCTTTGTACTGCATACATACATCATCATCTTCTTTCAGCTGTTCCCATTAGGGGTCGCCACAGTGGATCACCTGTTTCCATTTCTTCCTGTCCTCTGCATCTTGCTCTGTCACACCAACCACCTGCATGTCCTCTCTCACCAGATACATAAACCTTATCTTAGGCCTTCCTCTTTTCCTGTTACCTGGTAACTTCATCCTTAGCATCTTTTTACCAATATACTCAGCATCCCTCCTCAGCACATGTCCAAACCAATGTAATCTTGCCTCTCTGGCTTTGTCTCCAAACCTTCCAACCTGGGCTGACCCTCTAATATACTTATTCGTAATCCTGTCCACCCTCGTCACACCCAGTGCAAATCTTAACATCTTTAACTCTGCCACATCCAGCTCAAACTGTTGCCTTTTTGTCAATGCCACTGTCTCCAACCCATATAACATAGCTGGTCTCACTACCCTCTTGTAGACCTTACCTTTCACTCTTACTGGTACTCGTCTGTCACAAATCACTCCTGACACTCTTCTCCACCCACTCCATCCTGCCTGTACTCTCTTCTTCACCTCTATTTACACTCACCGTTACTCTGAACTATTGACCCCAAGTATTTAAACTCATCCACCTTCGCCACCTCTACTCCTTGCATCCTCACCATTCCTCTGTCCTCCCTCTCATTCACACACATATATTCTGTCTTAGTCCTGCTGACCTTCATTTGTCTTCTCTCTAGAGCATATCTCCATCTCTCCAGGGTGTCCTCCACCTGTTCCCTACTCTCACTACAGATCACAATGTCATCTGCAAACATCATAGTCCTTGGGGACTCCTGTCTGATCTCATCTGTCAACCTGTCCATCACCATTGCAAATAAGAAAGGGCTCAGAGTTGATCCTTGATGTAACCCCACCTCCACCTTAAATGCATCCGTCACTCCCACCGTAGACCTCACCGCTGTCACACTACCCTTGTACATATCCTGTACCACTCTTACATACTTCTCTGACACTCCTGACTTTCTCATACAATACCACAACTCCTCTCTAGGCACCCTGTCATATGCTTTCTCTAAGTCTGCAAAAACACAATGCAACTCCTTCTGACATTCTCTGTACTTCTCCATCAACACTCTCTGAGCAAACATCACATCTGTAGTACTCTTTCCCGGCATGAAACCATACTGCTGTTCACTAATCATCACGTACCTTCTTAACCTAGCTTCCACTACTCTTTCCCATAACTTCATGCTGTGACTGATCAATTTAATCCCTTTGTAGTTACTACAGCTCTGCACATCACCCTTATTCTTAATAATTGGTACCAAAACACTTTTTCTCCATTCCTCAGTCATACATAATCTACATGAAATTACCTCAGAGCAGATTCAAAAGGATTCACTAAATAATGACAGCCCTTTAAGTTTCAGTCTTCTTATCTTTCAGGAAACACATGATAACACAAAGCACTTTATTCTAGCAGATTCTACAAACAGTGTTTAAAATGTTAAAATGTGTCCCTAGTTTTGGACCTTTGTTTCCCCCCCAAAATAAATTTTGGCTTTTTCCAGATTTCTTGTACTGCAAAGTTGAAAGATTTAGTTGAGTGCCGTGGATTTTACAAGGAGCTGAGAACTTCAGGGGAAGAAAAGTTTAGTGCTGATTATACCACACTTATTTGCATTGCTAGAAGTACAAGAGGTAGTATACTTGCTCTTGATGCAGAAATCTGTGGGTTCTATTCCCACAGTATACAGATAGATTGCTGAGACTATACTGTGTTGTACTTTAAAGGGAGCAGATGCTGCAGTCCTGTGAATGTTCTTCTTTGGAGGAGTTATCTAGTAACTAAAACCAGTTTGCCATCCATTCCTTATTGCAATATTACTAGCTTATCATTTTTAATGTAACATAGACAATTCTTCAAGTGCAACAGGTACTTTATTTGTAGATGAAAAAATTGAAATATAAAATAATTGTTTGCTTGCAGCAACCTCTTCATTAGTTACAGATCCCTTTAATGTGAAATTTAGATGACTTTTACTTCTGCAGAGAATGTGCATATTTACTGATACTGGTGGATTGTAAGGACAAACGTTTGAGTAGACTTTTATGATGGCATTGTTCTGAATTGGGCAGTTTTGTCATTATCGGTTGGTTCACAAATTTTGCTTCATTGCTTATTGGAAAAAACACACTATAACAATTGTGCTATATTATACAAGTAATATAATTTAATACAATCAAGAAGGTGAATCAAAGAATGCATACATGTATGCATGGCCCTAAAAATGTGTAAGGAGCCTATGGTTTGAAAACAGCCCAGAGGTAACCTTAGTCCTCCACTGGCCAATCTGGGTTTTCATGCCGTTTCAATGAATTGAGTTCCAAGGGCAGATAAGTTTACTGCTCATGCTAAGCCTGTTTTCATTGTGAAATTGTATTTTTTGTTTAGCAAATGGCTATCAATGTTTGTGCTAGTTTATTTCAATAACTGTAATCATTGTAGAAGTAAATAATAAAACAGTATGTACACTGACAGGTTTGAACAGTGTTTATGGTAATTGAGGAGAAATAGCCAAGTAATAGAACACTGGAGTGGCTGAGGAGGGGATGGGGCTGCTGGAGTGGTAGGAGGTTGCTGCAAGAGGGGATGCTCTTTTTAGATCACTAAGTGCCCCTCTCACTCTCCACCCCACCCAGCCTTCAACAGCTTCCAGCACCTATGATTGGCAATCATATAAAATTGACTTTTCTGTTGTAAATGTGTTAAAAGCATATATACCAATTGACTTGTGTAATATTCCTTGGTTTGTACAAACTGTCATGTGCTTTTGTGCTGGGGTGGGGTGGATAACTACCATCTGTTGCCACAACAAAAGTTGTGTTTTAAGAGGTTTTCTCTTGAAAATGAGTAGTCATCCTGTTATTTCAGTGGGTAACAATACCTTACCAAAGTGGTATTCCTTGTTTGGGACCAAACATTGGTTTGGGTGTGAGTGTGATGTGGTACAACCACATAACCTTCAATTTTAATAACTGAGATATGTGTTTCGAGGACCTAATGTTGAAAATTATGTGTATATAAACAGGAATTTAATTAGATGACATTTATGTGTTGTATCCTTCTCAGTTTTATGCCAAATAGGATTACGCCCCCCCCCCAATCATACAAATGCACATAAACCCCTTTTCTGTGACACCAAAAATGATGTAATAGTGTGAATGTTCAGGTGTCATGGTGCCTTTCTGCTTGAGAGAGGAAACTGGGGGATAGGGCTACCAAATTGCATACTTGAAACTAGTTAGTGAATGACATCAATGCAGTAGGGGGTCACACCAGGATTTATGATCAGATGTGTCATCAGGCTACTGATACGATTTCATCAGCCTGGAGGACAGCAGCTGCATTTGCCCATGAACAGTTGGCTATTGGGGGAAGGGCTGCTACTAAGCCACCACTGACACAAAATGAAGAGTTCCTGTCCACTGTCAGAGATCCAGGGAGCTCAGTGGAAACTGCACACCAACATGTGGTTGATGATGGTGTTGATGTGTCTGGGAGGATAAGTATGTGCCAGAGTAAGCTTACATATGGAAATTTTTAGATTTGTTGGTATAGTAAAATATATAAAAAATAAGTAATATTTCCTGTGGAATTTTTTTATGAACATACTGATAAATGAATAGAGTTAATGATGCACCTTTTCTTTACACATGGGCTGTGGGTAGACGTGTCATCTATGCTATTCTTAAGGGACCTAAAGGCAAAATTGTGTATTCACTGTCCCCCTGTGTTATTCCAATTGTGATATTTAATTTGTGCCTTTACTTTACTTCATTTCTTCAAGAACAATCCTCTTTACCAAGTGTGGATTCATCTCCACATGGTAAGCCAAAACATTTTCTTTGATTATTGATGCCCATCTGTGAGATATACACATGTATCTTTATGTGTGATGTGGGTATAATGAGTGTATGCATTGCTGTACCATCTGTGATAGTGGGACCAGTGTTAGCTTATCATACAAATTGTTTTACATATTTAGTGCAGTATTAATTTTGTTCCTGTGTTTGTTGCTTATTATCAGAGTTGATTCTGACAGGGGAAATATAGGATTCATACCACCTTATGTCAGAGTATTGGTAGACTCTGATTATGATGGTGGTCAGAGGCACAGGTGGGGGAGGTGCAGAGATTTAATCTGACATTGAGGTAGACATTCACCCAGCTCCTATATTTCCCTCAGACAAAATCAATAGGTCTATGTATAGCTATTCCAGTGAGCCCTCAGATATTGGACAGACAGAGGGTGAGACACTTGATCAGGGTAATGTGGCTACTGTGGTTTACGTGCTGGATGAATCTGGCCATAGTCAAAGTGTGGATGATGAGCAATACAAGAGGATTGTAGGCATGTTTTGAGGAGGCCTGCTGTCCACCCTTCACCTGATACTAGTATGCCATTCATGCCATTCAGTGTATGTTTATGGCTACCATGGAGGTGCAGGCATGTTCCACTAGGGCCTCCAAGGACATGCTTAGGGTTATAGATGTGGCACAGGCTGACATGTATGACTGCCTTCACTGTGTGGCCGATTCAATGGATTGAGTGAATGATACAATGAAACAGGTAATGCCTGCGATGGAATGTCTGCTGGGAGGGGGGAAGTATTCATGTGAATGTAGGTCAGCATCATCATCATCTGATGTTAGCCAACGTAGGCATGCCCGATCATGTTCTTGTAGTTGGACTACTTCCACTGCTCCATCAGTGGTTGAGGTGTTTATACTCAGATTTGGTAGGCCATGGGGTCATTATCCTGGGCATACTCATGAGGAGAGCTCATTTAGCAAAAACAGTCACATTCAGGTATCAGCATTACATCTGACATACCTCTCAACCTGGAAACATCAAAAATATGGACAATGCCCATGAAAAATAGATACAAATCTGTACGCTGATTAACATCTAATTTGCACACATGATTGCGTAACCCCACCCACTCCAATGGAGTTGTGGGATAACAACTTTCTATTGCAAACTGAAAAACAGACAACCAAAATATGGCACTAGAGTCTCCCTGCAGCCATTCCAATGTCCCATTACCTGGCTATTTCGCCCCATTTACCATAAACACTAATGTGTGCATACTGCTTTACTTCTACAATGATTATTTGGATTTTATTTTACATTTTGAAGCACAACAATGCACAAACACTAACAGGCATCTGCTAAACAAAGCAATACTGTCTCACCATGAAAACAGACTTGGCATTAAAACTTCTCTGCCCTTGAAATTCACATTCATTGAAACAGCATTGCTACCCACACCACATGCAAAGAAAATGCATCTGGCCAATGGTGGATAAAAATTACTTTTGGCCTGTTTTCAAATCGTTGGTCCCTTGCACACAAAACAAGAAACATACATGTGTTATTTTCTTTGATACACCTTCTTGACTTTATTAAGTTATATTCCTTGTATAATACAGCACACTTGTTAGACAGAGTGCATTTTAAATTTATTGTTTGAACATTTTTCCAGTAGGCTGTACTGTAGGCAATGAAACAAAATGCATGAACCAATAATGACAAAACTGCCCAATTCAGAACATTTCTATCATAAAAGTCTACTTCCACACCCACACTATAAATAGAATGATAGTAGTGTAAGCCATAGACATCTTGCACAACTTCTCGCACTTATTTTCAATTTCTTTTTTTGGGGGGGGGGGTAAAATGTCAAAAACCAGGGACACATTTTAAAAATTGCTTGTATAATTTTGGAAAGTTGCTAGAATAAAATGTTGTATTACCACCATGCATTTTACTGGCAAGTCTTGAACCCAGGACCCCATGCACTACCACAATGCCAAATCAGCAGGTTCCTGAAAAATAGGAAGACTGAAACTTAATAGCTATCATTTAGTGAATTCAGTTCTCACTTCTCACCATAGTTCTCAACCTCTTAGCACAAAAACCTAGACAAAGCCAATAATGGGGGAATACAAATTCAGTTCTCACTTCTCACTCACCATAGCTCTCAACTCTTAGCACAAAAAAACCTGGACAAACAACAAAGCCAATAATGGGGAATACAAATTCTGTTCTCACTTCTCACCATAGCTCTCAACTCTTAGCACAAAAAATCTGGACAAAGCTCACAAATCGTGGTGGCTAGGGATTTTGGGCTCTTTGTACCCAGGGTTTGAGCCTGAATACCTCTAGCCACCAGGTGTATTAAATGGGGGCATTCACACACACACACACACACACACACACACACACACACACACACACACACACACACACACACACACACACACACACACACACACACACACACACACACACACACACACACACACACACACACACACTCCTTACCATAAAGCTTTAAACTTCACATTAGCAACAATAAAGTGTTTAACAGTTTTACTACTGCATTAAAATTAATTGTGCCTTTTTTATTTTGTATTAGTTTTGTTAATTTTTGATAGCTCAACAATAAGATAACTCAAAAGAGTAATATAAACTAGCAAATGTTAAGAACTACCTTACCAAAGTAATCATGTAGCCATACTAGCAAGTGATTTAGAAAACAGTCACACATTTCTGTTAATGTATCACTTGAAGCATACTGTGCTGCATAAACTGAAACAGTGAGGTAAGAAAAACTATTTCTGACAGTAAAGTCTAAGAAGGCATTTGTTCTAAAGATGATTTCTGTTAACAAAGGGGTATTACTCTGTTGACAGCTCTGACACAGGCATACGGACACAAGCACCAAAGTTAAACATCGTAGAACAAGCAGGACAGCAGTCTGATTTGGCAACATTCACTTTTCCCTTGCTTTGAGGTTTGTGGCTCAACCCTTAAAACCTTTGTTTGACTTCAGGAAGGAAAAGCCTATCCAGATGTGTGACCACAAAATTGCTGTAGTTTGAAAACTGACACTGTTAAGAGGTCACATGCATTATGAAGATAGCTCTGGGGTCCCTAACAAGAATTTCAAGTTATTATTTCTTTCTTGCAGGCAATCAGGGGAGTGTGGCAATAACTTCCTCTTCCTTTTCAGCTTAAAACATGCTGGCATGTGCACATTAAAAAAAACAAAATAGGAAGTAACATAGACATTAAGTCTGCTAAGTGACTGACAAGCTGGAAACCAGGAAAAGGATATCACATTTTAAGCTAGTGTCAGCACAGCAAGCAAGAGAAGAAAGTCTGGCAAACAGTTGTTGGTGCTGTGAAAAAGGACTGCATCTACAAAGGAAGAGAGTCCAGGAAGTTCTGTGTATATCTGTTTTGTAGCAGAGATCACTGCTGTGGCTCCT
This sequence comes from Protopterus annectens, assembly GCF_019279795.1. Classification (NCBI taxonomy): domain Eukaryota; kingdom Metazoa; phylum Chordata; order Ceratodontiformes; family Protopteridae; genus Protopterus; species Protopterus annectens. The sequence goes on along the minus strand of NC_056726.1, from coordinate 1,140,132,292 downwards.
CTGCAGACTAGAGTGAACGCAAACATATGAACTGAAAAAAAAATAATGAAACATATAATTTTGTTGAATAATTATAGATATGCAAAGATGTACACAAGTAACATGGAAAAATTACCTGCAAATTAAAACATCATTGTTTTTATAAGTCTAATAAAAAGTATGGCAACACACAAACCAGGCAGTATATTGAAGAATTCAACCATATAATACTAGTTAAAAGCTTTTAATGAAGGAGGTAAACACTTTCACATAACAGCTTCATCAGACCAAACAACCTCCAGGGTGGTGTAGTCCATTTAAATACAGTGCATCAACCAATCAACATGTAGACAGTTTAATTGCATTAATTTAAAGTGGAACTAGCCACAATTTCAATATAAAATCATTCAAGTATAACAAGAAATAAAAACATATATAATATATAAAATATAAAACTTGCATATATATATATATATATATATATATATATATATATATATATTTATACACAAAGAAACCTATGTGGTGTATAGGAGTATGCGTCAGCTAACATCCTTGAATGGTATATATTGTTTTATTTTATTTTACTGACAGTTTCCTTGATTTTAAAGTGGGCTTAATAGAGGCTCTTTCATTTAAGCCCTTCCCTCTATCTGCCCTAAGTCTTATAATCCATTTGACTTCCTTGCTCTCAGTTATTTTCCTAATATCTCCTTCTCGAATTGTGGGTGTAACCCTATCTATGACCATAAACCTAAACCCATGATCATTTTGTGATGTCACCACATGTTTCGTTAGGTCATTGTTGGCTGACCTTATTCTCATATTGTAAACATGTTCTCTCATCCTCTCTCTTTGAGGGACCTGTCCATTTTGCCAATGTAAAATGATTCATATATTATGTACTTGCAAGGTAAACCACATGAGATGTCTTCCAGTTGGCATTGATCCTAAATATATATTGTTACCCTGTATCTGGATGTATAAATGACCCAGTATTATCAACATAACAACAAAAATTGCAATAACCACATGGTTGCTTACCAATGGCTCTTTCAATGCATCTACTACTCTCCTAAGGATGACATAAAAGCCTTTTTGGGTTATGTTTATTTTTAAAAAGGAAGGTTCATAGGTTAGTACTAAGCTAACTGCCCTTGCGAGCCATTTTAAGCCTAGCCAGTTATCTCTTGTGAGATTCAAACCCTGTACGTTGTGTTTGTAAGGCAAACACCTTACCATTAGGCCACCCTCCCAAGATATTCCCCTACCACTCTCCTAACTTCTGGATCTGTAATCAGCACCCACCAATTCTTATTGATAATGTCCATGATCGGTTTAATGTGTCTAGTGTAAAACATGGGTATTTTAACCTGATTAGATTAACTTATTATTATGGTAAGTTGTGTCATCACTTGTAGGAGAATAATACGGTCTAACTCTATCTAGCCTAAGGCTATCAAGTTCTACAAGTTTCCTCTCTATCTAATGAGGTTTATAACCCCTGTCATTCAACCTCTTTTTTAGATCAACCAACTCTTTATGGAATCCATCTTCAGTGGCATTCAGTCTTGAAGCTCTCATCCCTTGCTCCCTAATAACATTTCTAAATGTATACTGGGGATGCATGCTTTCTCTATACAACAGAGTGTTCTTATAACACTGTTTCCTGTATACCCCAGTACTGATATAACCATTCCTAAGTCGTTCCACATAGACATCCAAGTATTCTATCCTGTCACTAAAGTAATTGTTTTTATAACCTGTCTGCATAATTTTGCTGTCTTTTTTTTTTTTACTAAGAAATCCCTCCTTTCCTCTATGTATCTTAAATTATTATCTGTAGCCTCAACTGGTTTGATTAGCCTGCCTGCTTTCCTTTGACCTTGTCTTTTATTTTTATGAATGTTACACATCCTGGCATATATAATATACTTTTTTCTGTATGCCCAATTTTCTTTTTATTGTTTTTTCCATCTTTTACTGCCTTCTCTTCCATTGACCACCAAGCTTTTATCCACACACACACACACACACACACACACACACACACACACACATACACACACACACACACACACAAACACACACACCGGTCTATGATTCCCCCAAATAAAACAAGTGCTACAAATAATCCTTTTGATAGTAGAGTTTCCCGCTTGTGAACAGTGCTGACAATAATCCATTCATTAGTAGACTTTCCTGCTCGCATTCCAGCCAGGCCAGCCAGAAATTATGTGTGCACAACGTGAGCTCCGTGAGCTCAGTTCTGACTGGCTGGTAACCCTGACTGAGCTGACGTCATCATGCACGTGCCACTCGGGAATCATGGCACCCCTTCATTTGCACCCCAAAACTCGGTAAAATCTGAGTAATTCAGTATGGTTGGGAGGTAAGATATTTGACCATGGGCATGGTTGTGCCATTGCAACTCCTGGCAGAGCCAGTTCTTGCAGTTGGACGAGATGATGATGAACTGTTATCTCTACCATGCACAGCTCACATCTGTCCAACATGTCAGGATGTACAGCTAGCACAGAGCTTGGCTGAGTTCTTGCAAACATTCATACATGTTTCACCTTGAGTGCCCATACAAACACACACACGTAGCATGTATATTGGTAATTTGTGAGGCTTGCAATTCATTCTGTCTTGGTGGCCATTTGGCATTTATCTAAATTTCTGTTGACTTGTCTTTCTTACTCATATGCACTCATTAATTTCTGTATCAGCCTAGGCCTCCTGTCCCCCAAACAACACCCTGTGCAAATGATGATGACTGTGCCATATCCCTGTTTCTGTCTTTTTTATTTAGGGATATACAAGTCTTTTGTGTGATGCACAGGGTGCATAGCTGACTGAGTGCTTAATATATATATATATATATATATATATATATATATATATATATATATATATATATATATATATATATATATATATTCATGATGCTCTCTTGAAAATTGTACTGCTTTCTTTGATGCATGAGGTCTATTAGTTGATAAGGAGCACACATCTATTGACATAAGTCAGTCCTGGCATGTATTGGTGTCATTGCTGCAAAATTCACCTACCTTCTACTTATGTACATTAGCAAGTAACAGTATTCAGGGATCTGCCATTCATTTTGTTCTTAGCCATTTATTTCCTATTCCAGGTTAAACACTTACTTTGATAGTTCAGCAGCTACAAGTGTTTTAATTCTGAAATGATTCTGTGCGGTAAGTAAAGGTTGTGAGCATTGCCTAGCATCAATTATGCTGCATGTATGTGCATAGCATGAAAGGTGTGCACTCTTAGGTGGTGAGCATGTGTGCTATCCATTGCCTCATGGCCAGTGTGAGGGCACATTGTGCACACCTATTTCTACCAACATCCACAACGGTTGGTGGTTCCCCATCTGACTCGTCATCTACATGTGGCTATGGTGATCTGGCCAGTGGTGGTGGGATGTGTGCCTCTTCCCTTTGTGTTCCTGTTAAATGTGTTTTCTGAGGATAATGTTTTGAAGGGAAGCAGAGACAGTGAAAATTTCAGCACAAGCACAGGGATTGTACTGCATGGCTCCACCAGATGTATCCAGGAGTGGAACCATGACTTCAGCAGCCAAAACACACTCTCTGTAATATTTATTGTTTGAGCATGTGCCTCATTATAGCATTCTTCAATGTGTGTGTGTGTGTGTGTGTGTGTGTGTGTGTGTGTGTGTGTGTGTGTGTGTGTGTGTGTGTGTGTGTGTGTGTGTGTGTGTATTTCTATTTCTGATGGGTGTCATCAGCCATGGTTTGAGTGCATACCTTGCGTCACCCAGTAAATGACTTTGTAGGATAATCCAACTTGAAAACCTCTGATAGAGTTGAGAGTTGTGCCAGGTATGGGAGTCATGGTAGCTGCTGGGGTTGCTAGCACATACATTAAGGACAATTACCTTAGTGTTACAATGACCTAACAATTAATGGAATGTGAGCCCTTTCTGTTTAGGTACACCCTTCGCTGTTCCCCACTTGGTGATTTGATCTCAATGTGCATGCAGTCTATGGCACCCAGAGCTGCAGTAAATCGTGCTACAGGGTAGAAACCCTGCATAGTTGTAACTCTGTCCTCAGGTGTATGGAGAAAATGTATGTAATCACCGGCATGTTGTAGCATAGCATTCAGGAATTGATGGAAGATCCTGGATGCTGATGTCTGTAACAGCTGAATCTCAATCCACCCTGTAATGCTCTACAGTTTCCACCTCATGCAGACCATGAAAAGTTAATGGGATCTAAACACCCTTCTCTTTCTTTGAGGTCTATTAGCCTCAGCAACAGCATATACTTAGCCCTGTTGCACATACGTGTGCAGAAAAGCAACAGCAGCACCTAACATTCCTTCCATGTAGAGTAGTTTTTGTGGCTGTACTCCAAAAAGTTTTGGAATTTGAGGCCAAAACCTGCACTGAGTGTACATGATTGCTTTATAGCTTGCTGAATAGCTATTCCATCTTGGATTGGTTGATTAGCATACAATTCAGCTGCTTATGCTGTAATTAGCATGCCATGATGTTTACTGTGTTTGCGTGGCTCTACACGCAGTGTACAGCTGCTTAATAAATACAAATCAGATTGCTACCATGTAGGCTTTATTGATTCTAGCCCAGTATATATAAAATGCTACTAAAAATTTAAAATTCATGTTGTTCTCCACAAGAAAAAGATTATTATGAGGGAAAATAAAAGTAATTCTCTACTGCTTAGTTTGGGCTAAAATACATAAAAATGAAAAGTATAGAAGCTGTTCAAAGTGACAGTTTTAAACAAAAACTCAACAATGTTCTGCATGAAACACATCCACCTCCTATGTAATGTGCCTATATATGGTATCGGGACCCTCACACTTTACAATGATAGACATGTAGGTATGTGAGGTGCAAGTGATACATTGATGTGAAATAGGTAGATTTGTACAAATGTGTTAACAGTGTCACTTTATGTTATGTGATGCATACCCAAGGTTGTAGTCGGAGATATTGTCACAAACCTTTTTTTAACTGAGTACAAAATCTTAAGAAGAATACACATTTATACACACAGATGGGTCTGGATAGTACCACCAATACTTAGCTGGAGGCAATAGACTACCTGCTAGCTGACAGATTTAGATCAAACTTCATCTCCCCTGTTCCTACTGGACATCACCCAAAGTATACATGCAAACATTACTCAGCATATTTTTACAAGACGCAGCTGATCTGTGCATTCTCTAAGGCTAGAAACATGGCAACAGTGAGCCCTAATAATATCCCAGGTTGCATTGTCAATAAACTAAAACATGATCTAGCAGACACAGTTGGATCCCTACTTAACCACAGCCTCCAGACTAGCTATTTTCTGGCAGAATGGTGGACGGTAATAGTTATCTGTCTGAGCAAGGGGGAGACAATCAACCAAATCAGAGAATTATAGACCAATAAGTCTGACTAGCCTAATCTATAAGCCAATAGAAAGAATCATCATGGACCTTGTCAACAAGAACATAGATATACTCATGACTGTGTAACCAACCAATTTATGATATTTTAAGGCTATATTATGTCTGTTAAATCTGGTAGACTTCTTCAAGAAAATCACCAAGGTCATGGATGAGGGAAACAATGTGCATCCCACAAAATTTGACTTGGTTAAGGCATTTGATGCAATTCCACACTCAGGTATAACAGAGAAACTGCCTCAACTAGCCATAAACCACTACATCACAAAGTAGGTAGCTCAATGAATCACCAACTGGACACATATTGTCAACGTGTTTGAATTCACGTCTAGCAAGAGACCAGTGACCAGTGCAGTGCATAGGTAGGTAGGTAGGTACTAGGCTATCGGCCCAAGGGCCTACGTAAGCCTAGCCAAGCAGTACCACAGGGTTTGTATTAGCCAGTTTCCTGTTTGGAATTTAATTCACAGAGTCAAGGCATACTTAGACAGCATTTGAAACTTTGTGGATGACTGCAAATTGTCAACAATCCTTGACTCCAGTTACAGTATTGATATATTGCAGAATGTATTAATGCACACAAATGCTTACTGCCAGAACCATGGAGACACACTAAATGTCTGAATAACATAATTATTTCCTTTTGTAAAGCAAATACCAAAGCTAATTACAGTATAGACAGCACACCTCGATGAGTACACAACAGTGGTATGTGATCTGGGTACTCAGATGAATAGTATTTGTAAGTTTGACCATAATGTGTCCACAGTGGTGACAAATCCCTTCTATGTGGCACAGCTCAAGATTGTGGGTATATCATCCAGCTCAAATGACATTATATTTCCATTGTACTCTGCCCTCATCACAACACTAATTTAAAGCAATGCACCCTTTTTCATGTAATTCACCACACATTTGCAACAGTTGGAGCAACACCAGAGATTTTGTACAATGGTGTAAAAGACAAATCCTACATGGAAAAACTGAAACCCATATCAGTGTATTCTGCCCTTACAGAATACTAAGGGCTGATTTTTGTCTGGCCTGCAGGCAATTTATAATCCAGCCCAGATGGAAATGTTACACATTGGTAAAGCAAACTGCATGATGGTCACTAATTCCAACTATGGTAATAGCCTCTGATATAATAAATCATGTTGGAGAGATAGAAATGTCTACCCCTTCTCTAGAACTAGCTTCCCATTCATGTAAAGCAAAGGCCTTTCCTGACCCTATTCAAGTCCAACCTATATCAATGGATAGTTAATGCTAATTGTACTCCTGGTGTTGTCTGCCCATGTCCCTCATGGATAGAGTCAGTTGGTCTTAGATAACATAGCATAGGTTCATAACTCTGTGAACTTTGTTCACAAAGCTTGTTAAAATTGTGAAAATAATTATAAATATGGCTAGGATTTTATGTCATCTTGGAACATTAGCCTAGTACTCTCCCAAGAAGTTATGGAGTCCAACTGTATCCTAGGTCCAGCTATATCGTGACTGCACAGCATCATGGATGTACCAGTACCTCACATCAGTGTTATCAGTTCATAGGTTCATAGGTGTGTATTAGGCTAATGGCCCAGGAGCCTTTACAATCCTAGCCCATAGAAGTTCCTTGGCATCATGCCGCCTGACATTAGTTCCCAGTGCCTCTATCAAGTAGAGCCACTGGAGTGATCCCTGAAGTGAACTTTCTATTACCCATCCACTCATTAAGATTTTGTTTGAAGCGGGACAGTGAGGTGCTCTGCTTGACATGTATGGGAAGTCTATTCCAGAGCATGGGCAGTCTCTGGGTGAGGAACCTGTCTCTCCAGCATGTTCTGTTGATTGTGGTAATGAGGTTGAGGTCTCAGGAGCATGTGGTGTGGGTGGATTGGGATTTCTTTAGATGTAGCATTTCTAACAGAGCTGGGTTAGACATGGCTTTGTAACTCAAGTAGACATCACCTCTAAGTAGTCGATATAAGACCGAGAATAACTGGAGTCTTTTGAGTCTGTCCATGTAGGACATGTGTTTAATGCCTAGGATCCTCTTTATGAGGTACTTCTGTGGTCTCTCCGCCTGTTGCAGTTGTCTAGTGAGGTACATGCCAAGTGAAGCATTATACTTGATGATTGGTCTAATGAGGGAAGAGTAGAGAGAGATGACCTCTTTCTTCCTGGATGAAAAACCCTTGGTAATGAGACGTGCCACGTAGAAGGACTTTCTGACCACAGTATCAATGTGGTGGTTGAAGGAGAGGATGCTGTCAACATGCATCCCCAGATCTCTTATAACACCTTCAGTGTTCAGTGGGCTCCCATCGATGTGGTAATTAGTGGGAACTGAGTTTTTACCAAAAGGGATCATGACACATTTTTTGGCATTAAACTTAAGGCCATGGTTTTGACACCAGTCATTGGTCTCCGTAAGGCCTTTCTGTAGGATGTCTGCATCACTTGGGGATTTAATAATGGCTCCCAGATTGCAGTCATCTGAGAACTTTGTCAGCTAGATTCCCTTTGTGTTGGCCTGGACTTCTGAGAAGTAGATGCCGGACAGGACAGGACCCAGGGCTGATCCCTGTGGGACTCCACTCATGATTGGTCAGCAGTCTGACTTGGAGTCCGCTACTTTCACACTGTATGCTCTATCTGTGAGCCAATTTGCAACCCACCTAGAGATAAAGGAGTTGATGCCTAGTTTGGTGAGTTTATCAATAATTCCTGAGTGAGAAATGGTATCAAAGACCTTGGCCAGATCGAGGTAGGCTGTATGCACTGCCTTACCTTCATCCACAACAGGGGTGTAGCTAGGATTTTCAAATTTGTACTGACAGCTCTCAAACTGCTACCCCCCTCCCCAGCCAAGCTACGGCCATTCTCGTAATTCACGGTTCGCTCTTTTAGTGTCGATGAAGAGGCATTCGCTGTAATGCCTCTTCAGTAATATAATATAAATTCACTCAAACTCGGTTCCTTGAATTGAAAATTAACCTGAAATGTCAGTTCTTTGAAAAATGCAGCATGGTAGCTGGGGTAGAGACTTTATGCTTTTGTTTTCTGTAACTAAGGTACAAGTTTTGAGCTTGAGTAAATTACTAACCACCTGCTACCACTAACTAGGATGTTTCATTCACACACACACCCCTACCTACCTCTTAGTGCAAGAAATATGGACAAAGCCTAAAATAAACAGGGACAGATATTAAATAATGTTCTCGTGAACTTAGAAAGTTGCTAGAATAACAGGATTTGTGCTAGTATGAATTTTTCCAAAGGACATGAAGTCTGTAGCTCAAATGTCTGTCATTATTTAGCAACTTCAGCCTTCAATGATTTTCTAGAAAATCACAAAATTTATGAGGAACAGAAAAAATATGGGGCAAAAATCTGGACATTCTGCAAAATGTGGACAGTTGAGAGGTATACTACCTACCACACACACAACCTCTCAACCTCTTACAGCAACAAACTCATAAATAAAACTGAGGCAAAGGCCCAAAAATAAGGACATTTTTTTTAAATATTGCTCTTATAAACTTAGAAAGATAATAGAATAGTAGTAGGTCTTGCATCAGTATGAATTTTCTGAAAGGTATGAAATCTGAAACTGAAATGTCTGCATTATTTTCTAACTTCAGTCTTTAACAATTTGCCACTAATTTGCCAGAAAACTGCAATTTTATGAAAAACGGACCAAAAATGTGATGCAAAAATATAAAATTGCCAGACAATACAGCTGGGAACCTGTCAAAGGAGGGGCACCATTTTAATATGAGCACAGTTAACTTAGAGCAGCTGACAAAATTAGAGAATCTACATGCATTTCTAAAATAAAAGTAATGTATAACTCTGATCATTACAGTTATTTATAAAAGTACAGTAAACCCTCTATGTTTTCTTCCAAAATTGCTATTTTGTGGAGGGATCATTAGGGGAAGAGCAACATTTTGAGCCAAAATCAGGGACATTTGAGGTTTGGCTATGCCTAATTCTATAAAGCAATTTATTTGCATGTACCTCTCAACCTGTTAATGCAATAAATCTGGACAAGGCCAAATATATTGAGGGAACATATAAACAGTACTAAAATTGCTATTGTATAAACTGGGACAGTTGATAGAACAGGTCTTATTTTAGCATGCATTTTTCTGAAGGTTATAAAGTCTGAAACTAGTGTCATTTAGTGACTTAATTCCTAAATTATTTGCCAGAAAACCACAAACTGAGAAACAAACCAAAAATAAGAAGCAAAAAATCTATTCATTCTTTGAAAATCTGGACAGTTGGGAGATATAGTTCAGCTGGGGCTGTCTAAGTTTGCCGCCCTTCCCCCTCACAAAACCATGGTCGAATGGAGCCTCCCCCTGCAGCCATTCCAATGATCCATTACTTTGCTATTTCACTCCATTTACCATAAACACTAATGTGCATACTGATTTACTTCTATGATGATTTGAACTTCATTTGAAAGTTTTATTTTGCATTTTACAGCACAAACACTAAGACATCTGCTAAACAAACTTGGCATTAAAATTTCTCTGCCCTTGAAACTCATTCATTGAAACATTAAAACCCACATTCAAAGAAAAATACATTTTACCTGTGGCAGATAAAAATTAATTCTGGGCTGCTTTTAAATCATAGGCCCCTTACATATGAAACATACATGTGCTCTTTGATACGCCTTCCTATTGCTTTGAACATTTTTCCAGTAAACAATGAAACAAAACTGCCCAATTCAGAACATTTCCATCATAAAAGTGTAGTCAAACTTCTACAGTCCACCATTATCAGTAAATAATATGCACAATCTCTGAAGTAGTAAAAAAAGTCATCTAAATAATTCCACGTTAAATAAATCTAACTAATGAAGAGGTTGTTGCTAGCAATCACCTTTATATTTCATGACTTCGCCGAAAAATAAAGTGTCTGATGCCCCTGAGGAATAAATTGCCTAAATTACATTAATAATAAGCTAGTAATATTGCAATAGGAAATGGATGGCAAACAGATAACAGGCTCATAGTTAGTGTCTTAACTTTCAGTACAGCAGCATTCACCCCTTATGGGAGTAGAACCAACAACCTTCTGCATTAAAAGCAAGTACACAACATTTTGTGCTACTAGCAACGTGAGCTGACTTAGCATAATCAGCACTAAACTTCTCTTCCCCTGCAGCTCTCAGCTCCTTGTAAAATCTACACAATACTCAACTACATCTCAACTTCGCAGCACAAGAAGTCTGGAAAAAGCCAAATTTATTGGGGTGGGTCAAAAGGGCAAAAAACAGGAACACATTAAACACTGCTTGTATAATCTTGGAAAGCTGCTAAAATAAAATGCTGTGTTACCATCATACATTTTACTGCCAAGGTCACTGTGCAAAATAGTCAGAACAACATACCACTATGCCAAATCACCTGCTTTGTGAAAGAGAGGAAGACTGAAACTTAAATGGCTATCATTTAATGAATTCAGTTCTCACCATAGCTGTCAACCTCTTAGCACAAAACACCTGGACAAACCCAGTAATGAGGGAATACAGCCCTCAAACATATTCAGTGAATTCAGTTCTTGCCATAGCTGTCAACCTTAGCACAAAAAACCTGGACAAAGCCAATAACAGGGTATTACAGTCCCAAAAATAAGGACAAATTTCAAATAGTCATAAACTTAAAAAATTGCTATAAAAAGGTTGTGTTACTATATATTTATTGCTAGAATAAAAAGTTGTTTTACTATGTCACAAACACAGGGATAAGATGCAGACTCTACACAGAAGGCACCCCAGCCAAGAATCAAACCAGAAAACCTAGAGCTGTGAGGCAACAATACTGCCACTGCACCATCAAATATGTAAGGAAGCAAACATTCAGAAATCTGAAGTCTGAAATTTAAATGCCTGTCAATTTGTTAATCAGGGCAGTCTGACTTGGAACAAAAAAAAAAAACAATTCTCAGCAGAGGCCCAGGAAAAAATAATGCAGACGTGTCTTTGTAACATGGGAGGACACAAAAGCAAACCCACACAAACACAGGGAGAAGATACAGACCCCCCCCCCCCACAAAGAAGGCACCCCAACCAAGAACCAAACCCAAGAACCTACAGCTGTGAGGCATCAATGCTACATTGCTACCACTGCACCATCAAATTTCAAGCATTGCAATATTTAAACACCACAGATACGAGGAATAGAATAGATCAGATCAAATATGAGGCAAAAATCTGCAATTTTTTTACAAATGGTGGTGGGTAGGGAATTCAGGTCTTTAACACCTGCTTACAAGGTACAGGGTTCAAGCCTGAGGTATTCCCTACCACACCACCATGAGTAATTACCAGTACATCCCATCCCATCCCACCTGGGGCATTTTCACACACACACACACTGAGGACAACTACAAATATTATTATTCTCACTCTTAGATTACAGAAATGTTGAACACAGAAAATGAGTTGGTACAAAATAGGATGACGAATTCATACCCGATAACTGTTTCCTAAAAGTTATTCAGTCTCAGTAACCATTTTAAACTTGCTACTGCTAGCCAGCTTCATTTTCAGATAAAACGTGTTTCTGGCTAAACTACTGTAACGTTTTCCATTTAGCGAGTACAGAGTGGTAAGCAGTATCTGATCACATACCGAGCTAAAGGTTAATGGTAGGTGGCCCATGATACGATTCAGAAGTTTGTTGGACTTTGAAGTTACATTGGGTTAAAACAAAAACAGCTGACTCTTCTGAGTTTCATACTTTTTTTTTTTTTTTTACATTACAGATTCTTAGACTTAAAGCTGTGAATCATTAGCCATTTACATCAGTATGAATATCTCTAGACCAGCTGTAACAAAGTGTGCCTTCAATAGTATAACAGTATCTTACAGCATTAACTTTTTACTGCACTTTTTAACAGCCATGAAAATGGTTGGGAAGATTCTGACAGATACGGACTGCATAGAAACATTTCCCTTTTCACTGAGGGATAAAGTTTTGTGAGAGTAGGATGTTGACTTCATATGTGTGACCCCAAAATGCATTGCTCATTAAAGCAGAATTATAGAACTGCTATATTGGTGAATTTGACAAAAAATGCTATAACGTAAATGTCATTTAAATTTTTTAAAAAACTTTACTGGTGTCTTTGGATGCACCAATTATGAATAGTTTGGAAAAGGAATATGTTTATGTGACAAAGTTCTGAATCTGATTTCATGGAGCACAGGCGTAATTAATTGAATGTGAATGAATCACAGGTCTGAGTACCATAATCTAAATGAGGTGATGAGCGATTTGCAGTATGTAGCTGCAGCAGTCTTACCATCTTCCTTCTGCTAAAACATATTCTTCCATTACACTGCTGCTGTCAGTTCCTAAACATTTTGAAGCATAGCTGTCAACACTAACCATTTTGTAAATTGTATATTCCTTGGAACATGTAGTGACACACACACACACACACACACACACACACACACACACACACACACACACACACACACACACACACACACACACACACACACACACACACACACACACCATATTACTCACCAGAAGACCCTTCTACAGAACGTCCTTGAAGTGAGACCAACATCCTCCCGCTCGACCAACATAACATGTACATCCTCACCAACCCTCGGTTGCAAGACCCAGAACATCCTTGAAGTCCAACATAACGTGTACATCCTCCCGCTCGAAATGCATTTGAACTGGCAGCCGGAAATACATGCGCAGTGAGCGGTGAGCTCCATTCCGACTGGCTGCCCTGATGAGCTGACGTCATCGTGCAGTAAAGCGCGAAAAAACAAAAAAAGTGAACATTTAAAAAGCTACCCCCCTTCTAAATAAGTTGTACTGAATTCAGTACAGTGCGTATGCCTCCCGACGTCCCTGCACAACCCTGGTGACTGACTCAAAGAAGTCAACCAGGTTGAGCAGGCATGATCTCCCTTTCACAAAGCCAGATTACATGGGGTCTATAGTTTGGGGATTTACTAAATCTTTGTTAAGGTCCATGATGATGCGCTCCATTGCTTTACATACCAGACTCATCAGGCTAATGGGGCAATAATTCCCAGGGTCTGTAGTTGCTCCCCCTTTATGGAGAGGGATGACTGTAACAGTGCACCATTCAGTAGGGACAAAGCCTGAGGTGAGGCAGTGACTGAACAGGGCACACAGATGTGGTGCCAGTTCACTTTGCAGTTCATGTAGAACACAGGAAGGGATATTATCTGGTCCCATGGTCCCATAGGCTTTGGACAATGAAGCTTTAACCTGTACTACTCTAATGCTGGATTCCTGGCATTCTTCTGGTATTGTGATTGGTCATTTAGGGGGAGCGAGAGGGGTAAAGTTGGCACTGAATCTGTCGGCCAGTATATTGGCAATATCTGTTGGGTCAGTATAGGAGGAACCATTGTGCAGTAACTCAGAGCAAATCTGGGTATTGCCATAGAGTTTCTTGATATAACTATAGAAGGCTTTGTGACCGTTTTTAGTGTCTGCCACAATTATGCCTTCATAGCTGGTTTTAAAGGATTTGATGAGGGATCTCAACTTTTTGTTGAGGCTAATAAGGGAGTTTTTCCAGTCTTGGGATTTCACCTTATAGGTCCATAGGTTCATAGGTAGGTACTAGGCTATCGACCCAAGGGCCTACGTAAGCCTAGCCAACAAGGTTCTCTGGCTTATGCCACCCAAGAAAGTTATTTTCCTGTGCCACTGTCGAGCAGAGATGCAAGTGATCCCCGGGGTGTATTTCCTATTTCCTATCCACTCATCAAGATTTTTCTTGAAGAGTGCTAATGAAGAACTTTGCTTGACATAGATGGGTAGCCTGCTCTAGAGTATGGGAAGTCTCTGGGACAGGAATCTATCCCTCCAGCCTGTCCTGTTTATTGTGGAGACTCTAGGTTTAGGTCCCTAGAGTGTGTAGTTCAGTGGGATTGGGATTACTTTAGGTGTAGCATGTCCAACAGCTCTGGGTTTGACATAGCTTTATATGTTAGGCAGAGATCACCTCAGAGTAGGCGATATGCTACGGAGTAAAGCTGGAGTTTTTTTGATGCGGTCAGTGTAGGGCATTTTTTTGAGGCCAGTAATCCTCTTTGTGAGGTACTTCTGTGGCCTTTCCAGCTGCTGCAGATGTCTTGTGAGGTACATTACAAAAGGGGTATTGTACTCTATAATGGTTCTAATGGGTGTCGAGTAGAGGGGAACAATGACCTCTTTTTTCCTGGATGAGAACCCTTTTATGATGAGGTGTGCCATGTAGAAGGACTTCCTGACTACTGTGGCGATGTGACTATCAAAGGAGAGACTACTGTCCACCTGGGTCCCAAGGTCTCTTATCACACATTCGGTGTTAAGTAGATTGTTACCTATGTGGTAGTTCATGGGTACAGAGTTTTTACCAAAGGGGATGACACTGCACTTTTTGGCATTGAACCTGAGGGCATGGCTCTGACACCAGGCATCTGTCTCAGCGAGGCCTTTCTGTAGGATGTCCACATCATTTGGGGACTTGACTATGACTCCTAGTTTGCAGTCATCTGTGAACTTCGTTAGCCAAAGGCCTTCTGTGTTAGCCTGTACTTCAGAGAAGTAGATACCAAACAGGAGAGGTCCCAGGACGGAACCCTGTGGTACTCCACTTGTCACTGCTTTGAGGTCAGATTTGGAGTCTGCAACTTTTACAGTTTGGGTTCTGTCAGTGAGCCAGTTGGCAACCCATCTTGTGATGTAGGATTTATACCTAGTTTAGTGAGTTTAGCTATAATTACAGAATAGGGGATGGTGTCAAAAGCCTTGGCGAGGTCAAGATAGGCTGTGTGAACCACCTTACCCTCATCTACGGCTTTGGTGACTGCCTCAAAGAAGTCAATCAGGTTCAGGAGGCATGATCTGCCTTTCACAAACCTGAACTGGGTGGGATCCAGAGTTTGGAGGTTACCAATGTCTTTGTTTATGAGTTCCATGATGATACGTTCCATGACCTTGCAGACCAGGCTCGTCAGGCTAATAGGTCGATAGTTCCCAGGATCAGTAGTGGCTCCCCCTTTGTGGAGTGGGATAACTGTTGCTGTACACCATTCAGTGGGCACAAAGCCTGATGTGAGGCTATTATTCAACATAGTGCTTAAGTGGGGAGCCAGTTCATTCTGAAGTTCATGTAAAATGCAGCCTGGGATGTTGTCCGGTCCCATGGATGCTGTGTTTTGGCCTTAGAGAGTGCAGCTTTTACCTGTGTAGTTGTGATTACAGGGACTCTGCATTCTTCCTGTATAGATATGGACCCTTTAGGCAGTGAGAGGGGGGGTAAAGTTAGCACTGAACCTATCTGCCAGGATGTTGGCAATATCAGTTGGTTCTGTAATTTTCTTGCCTTTGTGCTGTAACTCAGAGCAGATCTGGGTGTTGCCATCGAGATTCTTGACATAGCTATAGAATGATTTGTGGTCGTCCTTGGAATTAGTGGCAATTTTGTTTTCAGAGCTAGCTTTGGAGGATCTTATAAGTGATCTCAGCTTCTTACTGAGGCTGACCAGGGAGCTCCACCACTTATGAGATTTTACTCTCTTTTGCAACAGTTTCTTCCTTCTGTTGTACAGTTTGTTTATGGTAGGGGACCATCAGATTGGTTTCCTTTTTTTGGAGGATAGCATCTTGGTTCTGTTTAGGATAGCATGATCCATGCACTCGTGAAGTGCTTATAGAGTGCATTTGTGTAGGATTTAGCAGTTGTAACTGTATTGTCCATCTGCATGGGTGTCATGAAGTTCACCACTTCTGTCTTAAGCATGAAGTTGGCTTTGGAGAAATTTTTTACTGTGGTTTCCTTAATGAGGGGTGGGGGCAGGATGTGGATATCAAGGGTGATTAGCTTATGGTCGGATCGGATCAACGAGGAGTTGACTTCAGGTGTGGAACACCGGTCGCTCATGTTGGTAATGACTAGGTCTAGAATATTGAGCTAAGGAGTTGGTACACGAGTAGTTTTCCCATTTAATGGTGAGGTAGTTGAAGTCACCCATTATTAGGGTGTTTGGTTGAACCCTAATATTTTCCAGTACATCAAGAAAAGAGGAGTGGGAATCCTGGGGCATGGTGGGGGATCTGTAGCAAGCTACAATTTGGATTGCAGTTTTGCCCAAAGTTAGTTGCACTTGAATAACCTTGGATGCATTATGCTGAGCAACTAGCCTGGAGGTGTGGCTATCCTTAATGAATATGGACACACCTCCGCCTTTGGTGTTTCGGTACAGGTTACATGGCCGAAAAGTGTGGTATGAGTTATAGCCTGGTAGTGCAGAGGTGCTCTCTGGAGCCTTGAACCAGGTCTCAGTCACTGCACAGATATCGATGTTCTCCATTTTAAGGAGTGCCTCGAGTGAGTGCATTTTGAGATTTAGACTTCTAGCATTGAGTAGCATTACCTTCAGTTTTTGCTTGCCTGTTCCTGTTATGGTGGTGAATTTGTTATTTGAACCATGCCTAAAAAAGGCACTATAGGGGCAGCAAGAGCCTTAGCCAGTATCCAGAATCCCAGGTGCAACAGGTGCAGGCCATCTGTGGCAAAGCATCTTGGTCTGTCGACCATGTCATCCCAAGCAGAGAGATACTGGATCCCCTTAGAATGACACTAGAAGCTTAGCCAATTGTTGAAGTCAATCATTTTGTCCTTGTACTGCGGTATTATTCTGGGCGATGGCAGAAAGCTACTCAGGGTCATACCTGCCTGGGCTACAAGATCGGAGAGCTCTTCCATTTTTTTTTTAATGTAGTCCAGGGAGGTACATCTCAGGTCATTCACACCAACATGGACAATGACAGAATCATATTTGTCCTTGTTGTGGAGTGACCTGAGTGCGTGGGTTATGTGGCGGATCCTGGCACCCAACAGGCAGCTGACAGTAACCTTCTCCTTTTTTCCAGCTTGGTGAGTGGGACATCAGTGTGCCTGACTATAGAGTCACCTATGACTAGTGTGCTGGGTACGTTGTTTTGCCTTATTGGCTGTGGTTGAGTGGCACACTGAGTCTGTGGGCTACGTGTCATTTGGGTTGTGTTAGGGCATGGAGGTTGCTTGCATTTCTGCTTTGGAGGACTCTGTTGCTTAGACAGATTATTATTGAGAGCCTCCGAATGTTTTTGTGTTAGTATGTGTTGATTTTGGTGGTGTAGTTTAGTGAGATTATGTGATGAGTGTGGTGTGGTGCAAACGTTTACCTTCTCCTCATGTCTGTCAAGTTCAGTCTTGGTTGGAGAGAGCTTTACCTCCAGTTTGGCTAGATAAGTGCATCTGTCTCAAGTTGTAGTGTTGGTTGGTAGCAGGAGAGTCTGTGTACATGAGGCAATTTTTACCTTTTTTCTGCACCAGTTCCTTCCTTCTGTTGTAGAGTTTATTAATGGCAGGAGGCCACCAGATTGGCTTGCTATTTTAAAGGAGAGTGTCTTTGTTCTGTTGGGTATGGTTAGTTCCATGCATTTATGTACGTATTCATACAGTGCATTTGTCTATGATTCAGCAGTCATGCTGCTATTTTCCATTGGCATGGATGCCGCAAAGTTAGCCACCTCCATTTTTAGTGTCCAAAGTCAGCTTTGGAGAAGTTTTTCAAGGTGATTACCTTTGTGGGGGGTGTGGGTGTGATCCACAGTGATTAGTTTATGGTCAGATCTGACCAGGGAAGGAATGACTATTGGTGTAGAGGAAGGTTCGCCCATGTTAGTAACAGCCAGTTCAAGCATGTTGCTTCCTCTAGTGGGGGTCAGAATGAGCTGGTCCAGCACATTGAAATTGATGAATTCCAGGAAGTGTTGGGCCAGTGTATTGATGCTTGAGTAGTTTTCCCAGTTGATGGAGGGGTAGTTGAAGTCTCCTAGTAAGAGAGTGTTGGGTTGGACCTTGATAGATTCCAGGGTGCTTAGGAACATGGAGTGAGAGTCTAGAGATATGGTTGGGGACCTATAGCAGACTATGACCTGGATCACCATCTTACCAAATGTTAGTTGTACCTGAAGTATCTCAGATGTGTTATGCTGGGCTACTAGTCTGGAGGTGTACATATCCTTTATGAATATGGAGACACCACCACCTTTGGAGCTTTGGGCCATGTTTCAGGGCCAAAAGGTGTGGAATGAGTTATAGCCTAGTAGCACAGGGGTGATTTCTGCCGTTTTAAACCAGGTCTCCATTACAGCACAAATGTCAATGTTCTCCAGTTTGAGGAGTGCTTCAAGCAAGTGCATCTTGAAATTTAGACTTCTAGCATTGAGAAGCATGACCCTCAGATTATATTTATTTATAGTTGTTATGGTGGTAATTTGGTCTTTGGAACACCACTTAAAAAGGCACTATAGGGGTGGCAAGACCCTTAGCCAGTTCTCAGAAACCCAGGAGTGACATATGCAGGCCATCTCTGGCAAAGCATTGAGGTCTGTCAGTCATGTCATCCCAAGCAGACAGATACTGGATCCCCTTAGAATGACACCAGAAACTTAGACAATTGCTGAAGTCAACCAATTTTTGTTTGTACTGCGCTATCATTCTGGGTGATGGTAGGATACTGCTGAGGGCTAGTGTCATACCTGCCTGGGCTACATAATCCGAGAGCTTCACCATATCTCTTTTCATGTAGCACAGGGAGGTGCATCTCAGGTCATTTACACCCACATGGACAATGACAGAGTGCGTGTGTTATGTGTCAGATTCTGGCACCTGATAGACAGCTGACTGTTACCTTCTCCTTATTCAACCTAGTGATTGGGAATTCTGTGTGCCTCACTATTGAGTCACCTATGATTAATGTATTGGGCAAGATGTTTTGCCTTAGGGGCTTAGGTTGAGGGTCACACTGTGAAGGTAAGCTATGTGTCCTGTGGTCTGTGCTGTGTTGTGGTGATCAAGTATGTTTCTGTCTTGGAGGTCTCTGCTGTCTTGGTAAATTTCTATTGAGAGCCTCTGCAAAGGTTGGTGTGTGGTTTGTGTTTTTATGTGACAGCTGTGATAGTGGGTGTTCTGGAGGGCTATGTGTTCCATGTGGTGTAGTGCAGGTGTTGACGTTCTCTTCTTGACCAGCCAGTTCAGTCTTGGCGGGAGAGGGCATAGCTTCCAATTTGGTGATATAAGTGCATCTCTGACAAGTCTGAGTGCTGGGAGGTAAGAGGAGAGGGTTGTCTGTGTACACAAGGCAGTTGCCACACTGCTTCAGAAAGCCCAAGTGCGCCAGGCTAATAGGAGAAAGCACATGGAACTGCCATTTAATCATGCCAGGAAGTTGGTCATAACTTCTAAGTACTGGAGCTATTTCTGTGAAGCATGACTAGTGCTGATGCCATTTAGGTGTGCTACAATAGTTACTACAAAAACCTGTTGAAGTGCAAAGTGATTGGGCTATTTGAAGTGCAAGAGAGAAGAACTAGCAGGATCTAAGAGAAAAACTGAAGAGCAGACTTTCTGGCACCAGTAATAATTTACCTCAACCTGGCACCGTTGCATGGAGCTTAAACAAGTGCAAACATGTACAAACATGGGCTTTTAAACCAGAAAGTTGAAAGAGATGGAAAAACTGCACAAACAGCCAATAAACTACAATTTCTGGGCCAGAAACCATTCTTCTTGTGGTAAATAGGCTACCTAATGCTTACCACTCCCACTGATAAGCTAGAAGGGTTTCCCTCGAACACTGAAAGGCTTGGGGAGCTCAGAAGCTTACAAACAGTCCTGGATACAGCAAATCTGTATCTGGACTAGACTTGTTACAGGAAAGGCAGGAAACAAGTGCAAACGCAGTATTAGTACTTAATAGTTTGCATGAACAAATATGCATGCATGTCAAGATTTCAAGGAAGTATAAGGGTTAGGAGGTTGGCCTAATGGTTAAGGTGTTTGCCTTGCAAACACAAGATGCAAGGTTCGAGTCTCACAAGAAATTTCGATTTCACACTGAACTGATCGAAGGAAGGACACTGAGGAAACTCAGAGCTATAATATATAACATTAAGTATCCTGTTTTTTGTTTATTTTGTTCTTTATTTCTTTGTTATTTATAGCACTTTGTGTACTGTGTATTTTTCTAGCTAGTTTCACTGTGTGTGAGGTATTAACTGGAAATTGTTCACTTTTATTAAGCATCTGTTGGGTTGTTTGTTTCTGATAACTTGTTGCAGTTAAACTCTTTTTCTAGAGGCTCATTTAGCTGTTTAAAACTTTCATTTAAAGGCTCACTGCTGCTTTTCAGCTGTGAAACATTTCTGCAGTTTGTTCTAAGTAGTGGGGATATTTGTAGCATTTCCATATTCAAGCTTGTATTTGGGCCTAGTGTTTGTGGAGGCTGTGTGTCTGAGCACATATTCAGGGACATCTTGGTTTAGCCAAAGCCATCAGGGATTTCAGTGACTGAGAACTGTTTGAGGTCATTGTCTGACTAAGGTCACCTGGACTACAGCTTAGACTAAGCACCTCATTAATTCTGTTGAGATTTCTTTCTTAAAAGCTGTCTCAGGTTTCAACTTTCTGTTACCTAAGAAATTCATTTGTGAGTGTTCTGCCATTTCACACTGAACTGATCGAAGGAAGGACACTGAGGAAACTACGAGCTATAATATATAACATTAAGTATCCTGTTTTTTGTTTATTTTGTTCTTTATTTCTTTGTTATTTATAGCACTTTGTGTACTGTGTATTTTTCTAGCTAGTTTCACTGTGTATGAGGTATTAACTGGAAATTGTCCACTTTTATTAAGCATCTGTTGGGTTGTTTGTTTCTGATAACTTGTTGCAGTTAAACTCTTTTTCTAGAGGCTCCTTTAGCTGTTTAAAACTTTCATTTAAAGGCTCACTGCTGCTTTTCAGCTGTGAGAAACATTTCTGCAGTTTGTTTCCCACCCTCCCTGTTGGTATAGTGTTTTTATAGTTGGTGGCTTTGCAGTTGCCCACCCCTAGTGTAAATTTGATCTGGGACCCTCCTCCTAGTCTAGTGTCATTACCTCATTCTACCCAGTACAGGGAAAACATTTGAGAAGGCCAATCAGCTTATTTTCAGCTACTCCTTTCTCTCTTTCCACTTAAATAATAAAAAAATATCTGCTTTTACAGTTTTGTGTTTCTTCCTACTTTATTTTGCTTTTGCATCATGTTAAAAGTACTCAATTGCATTTATTACTGCTTGCTGCAACTCATTCTAAGCCTTTTAGTTTAAGCACTTGGGCTTCAGACCAGTTGTTTTACATTAAGAAGGTTTGTGGTCTGCACTGTAGTGGCAGAACAGGTAGCTTACATCCTTCTAAGTCGGGAACTGCTGATTGAGGGCTCAGGGCCTGTTATTCTAAAAGAGTATTAATTCCGGTTTAAGCACTTGGGCTTCAGGCCAGTTATTTTACATTAAGAGGGTTCGTGGTCTGCACTCTTGTGGGAGTAGAGGCTGGACTCTGCCCTTCTGAGCTGGGAATTTCTGGTTAAAGGCTTATAGTGCCTGCATATTTGAACTGCTTCTTACTGAAATTGGTACACCTTGTTTGCTGTAGCATAGACTAGATCCAGGCCTGCTGAATCTAGCTTTGTTTGTATGCTTGCTGTTTGTTTGCTTGTTATTTCCCTGAAATGCTAATTCCACCTAAAACGCAGCTTTTCAGCACTTCTGTGGATCCCTAGTGATATCTGCATTGCTTACTGTACTTATTTCCTTGTTTCACTTGAAAGAAAGTTACTGTTTCTCATTTTTGCATTTAAGTTACCTGTAACACATTGCATTTAAGTTACCTGGCACTTGCTCACTAAGTCAGCACTAAAAAATTAAAAGCACTACACCCTCACAAACTCCCCTTGAGTACCTTGTTCCCCATTGGCCCTTTTTTTCAATTATAAAGGAATTCCCAATACTATTCTAGCATGTCCCAAGGTCAGTTGTCAATCTCCTCTCCAGTCCAGCTGGTGAATCTGGGAATCTTGAGGCAATGTTATAACTGCCTCATGTACACAGACAACCCTCTCCTCCTCCCAACAAATTCCAACACAAGTGAGAGATGCAACCATATAGCCAAGGCTAAGCTCTCTCAACTCAGTACTGGCGTAACCAGTCAGGAGGAGAAGGAAACCACACTCACTACAATTCCAATCACACATAGACCTACCACAACAGCAAACCAAACACATAAACACACAAAAACATACTCGGAGGCTCTAAATAAAAATCTGCCAAAGCAGCAGATACCTCCAAATCAGACACCCAAGCAACCGCTACCCCAAAACAAAACATGTGCAACACATAGCTCACAAAGCCAGTGTGCCAAACAGTCACAGCCCTTAAGGCTAAACAACACACCTGATACACTTGTAATAGGTGACTCTATCGTCAGGCACACTGACGTCCCACTCACCAGGCTGAACAAGGAGAAGGTCATGGTAAGCTGCCTGTTGGGCGCTAGGATACGCCACATAACACAAGCACTCAGGTCACTCCAAGGCAAGTACAAATTTGACTCAGTCATTGTCCATGCTGGTGTGAATGACCTGAGATGTACCTCCCTGGACTACATGAAAAGAGACATAGAGGAGCTCTCTGAGCATGTAGCCCTGGCCGGTATGACTCTGACCTTGATTAGCATCTTACCCTCACCAAGAATGATGCCACAATATGAAGACAAGATGATCAATTTCAACAATTGGCTTAAGTATTGATGTCATTCAAATGGGATCCAATGCCTGTCAGCCTGGGATGACATGCTCGACAAGCCACGATGCTTTGCTAGGGACGGCTTGCACCTGTCACTCCTGGGCTTTCAGATATTGGCAAAGGCTCTTGCAACCCCCATAGTGCCTTTTTTAGGCAAGGCTCAAAAGACAAGCCCACCTCCATAGGTATCACAAGGGATAAAAAACTAAGAGTAATGCTACTCAATGCCAGAAGTCTAAACCTCAAGATGCAAGCACTCAAAACTCTCCTTAGCATGGAGAACATTGATATCTGTGCAGTAACAGAAACCTGGTTCAAGGCTCCCGAGAGCACTCCAGCACTACCAGGTTATACCTCATACCATGCTTTTCAGCCCCAAAACTTGGACCGAACCACAAAAGGAGGCGGAGTATCAATATTCATCAAAGATACCCACACCTCCAGGTTGGTGGCACAGCATGAAGCATCAGAGACTATCCATGTGCAACTAACAGTGGGTAAAACTGCCTTCCAGTTTATAGCCTGCTACAGACCACCCTCCCAAACCCAGGAACCCCACTCAGCCTTCCTAAGAACACTGGAAAATATGAAGGTCTCTCCAAACACCATTATATTGGACGACTTCAACTACCCAAACATAGACTGGGAACATTACTCTAGCTCTAACACCCTAGCCCAAAGGTTCCTAGAATTTATAAACTCATAAGCTATGGAACAACTTGTTACCAATCCCACAAGAGGGGAAAACATACTGGACCTGATCATCACCAACATGGGGACTCTATGCTCCAGACCAGAAGTGTATCCCTCACTGGTAAGAACAGAACATAAACTAATCTCACTGGATATGCACATCCCAACCCCAACCCCTGCCCAGAAAACCACAGTGAAAAACTTCTCTAAAGCAAATTTCACACTCCTCCAAACTGAGGTTGAATCCTTCAAAGCCCCCGGGCCTGTGGAAAATACGGCCCAGACCCCAGAATCCTTTATAAACGCATTCTATGAACACCTTCAGGAATGCATGGATCATGCAATCCCAAATAAAACCAAGACCCAATCTTCCATAGGCAGATGTCCTGTCTGGTGGACCCCATACATAAACAAACTATACAATAGAAGGAGGAAGCTACTATATGATAGAGCAAAATCCCAAAAAGGGAAGGCATCTCTGATCAGTATTAGCAAAAAACTATGGGCACTCATAAAATCGTCTAAGGCCAGCTTCGAGAGAAAAATTGCATAGGACACTAAGGATAATCACAAGGCTGGGTGGGAATTCCCAGATATGTTCAGAATTAGTCCAAAATGACAAAAAAATACACCGAACCCACAGACATTGCCAACATCCTAGCCGACAGGTTCAGAGCAAACTTCTCCCCCCCCTCCCCACCAAAAGGGCAAATATCTATCCCAGCAGAGTGCTGCCCCCCTGACATCTCAGATGCTCAGGTAAGAGCCGCCCTCTCCAAAGCAAAAAACATAGCATCAATGGGACCAGACGGTGTCCCAGGCTGCATCCTACATGAACTCCAAGAATAGCTAAACCCAAACATAAAACTACTGTTCAATCTCAGCCTTACTACAGGAAATGTACCCAAAGAGTGGCGTACAGCAACAGTGGTCCCTCTCCACAAAGGTGGTGCCTCAACGGATCCTGGAAACTATCGCCCCATAAGCCTGACTAGCTTGGTCTGCAAAGCTATGAAAAGGATCATCATGGACCTCATAAATAAAGATATTGGGGACCTACAGACACTGGATCCTAACCAGTTCAGCTTTGTTAAGGGCAGATCCTGCCTCTTAAACCTGGTCAATTTCTTTGAAACAGTCACCAAGGCCATTGACGAGGGGAAGGTGGTCAACACAGCCTACCTGGACCTCTCAAAAGCCTTCGATACAATACCCCACTCAGGCATTATAGATAAGCTCACCAGCTTAAATATAAACCCCTATGTCACTAGATGGGTTGCAAACTGGCACAAGGACAGAACCCACATGGTTAGAATTGCTGGAGCCATGTCAGACTCCAAACTAGTTACAAGTGGTGTCCCACAAGGCTCAGTCCTGGGACCTCTCTTGTTCGGTATATATTTCTCGGAGGTACAGGCCAACACAGAAGGACTGTGGCTGTCCAAGTTCACAGATGACTGCAAACTGGGCACCATAATCTACTCTCAAGCCGACACAAGCATCCTCCAAAAGGGCCTCATAGAAACAGACAACTGGTGCCAGAGCCATGGCCTCAAGCTAAACGCCAAAAAGTGTATAGTCATCCTCTTTATCAAAAACAAAGTGCCCACAAATTACCACATAGGTGGTAATCCATTAAGTACAGAAGAAGTAATTAGGGACCTGGGGACCCAAGTTGATAGCAATCTCTCATTTGACAACCACGTGGCCAAAGTGGTTAGAAAAACATGTTATATAGCCCACCTAATCATGAAGGGATTCACATCTAGATCAGGGGAGGTCATTGTGCCTCTTTACTCATCCCTCATCAGGCCCATAATTGAGTACAATGCCCTTTTGGAATGTACCTTACCAGACACCTGCAGCAACTGGAAAGACCCCAAAAGTACCTCACCAAGAGGATCAAAGGGCTCAAACAGATGCCATATGCTGCCCGGTTAAAGAAACTCCAGCTCTACTCAGTGGCATACCGTCTGCTCAGAGGCGAACTGTGCCTGGCGTATAAAGCCATGTCCAACCGGAATTAATGAACATGCTGCACCTCAGAAAATCCAAATCCCATCGAGCTCGTGCTCGAGACTTGAACCTCAGCACTGAAATAAATAGGACATGCTGGAGGGTCAGATTCATAACCCAGTGACTCCCTTCCCTCTGGAATAAAATCCCAGTCCAGGTTAGGCAGAGTCCCTCATTGACTCTCTTCAAGAGGAATCTTGATGAGTGGATGGGAGATCGTAGGTTTACCCCGGGTATCACTTCTGTGTCACTGTTAGACAGAGGCACAGTATACTAACCTCGAAAAAGAGCATAACAAAATTAATTTAAAATGGGTGGCGAAAGCCAAACACACTCTGGATAGGCTTATAAATGCCCTAGGGTAGATAGCCTAGTATGAACCTATGAACCTATGAAGAAATAATTGGCTAGGCTTCAAATGGCTTGCAAGGGCAGTTAGCCTAGTACTATGAACCTATAATATTTTCAATGGCAATGTCAGGGGGACAGTGATCGTATGGCACATGTCTTGAGGTCTGAAATGTGTTTATAGAGTGTACTCCATGCATTGCTTGTTATGTGAACAAAATATCACAGTGACAGCTTCCTTACTCATTGACACTAGACTTTACGTTGCTGTAGTTTCTCTGCACATGGGCATAGTTGATGCTTTGCCAACAGTCCCACATAGTACTGTACCATATCCATTACTATTACATGTGACAGATGCATGCATTACACAGCTATGTGTAGTGAATCCACTAGTAATACTGTGTATTTTGTAAGTGTTGTTATGCTTATGGCTGATACCTATATCATCCAGGGATGCTTTAGTCAAGTGCATTACATTTGGCAGAGTGAGCTTGCACACATCTTGACACTCATACAGAACTATTCTTTGGTATACATACCAATTAGGAATTGACACTGTAGACTTCCCTTCAAGGTGTTGTACAAGATGTATATGTGCTACGCCTTTCTGTGTTTCGCCCGGTAAATATGCAGAAATTGACAACACTGATGGCATGAGTTTGATTCTTGCACATTTGGCTTGTGGCTTATGTGTTATGAAAACCTCTAAAATGGCCAGGATTGTCACAGAATGCAATTGCAATTGCACTGTCCCCCTTAACCCCTCCAAACACAGTTTTTTTTTTTGAAAAGGAGTGGTGAATTTATGCAAGATCCTTAATTCACCCTATAAGAATATTTAGTTCTCTTATGCCAATCATTCCAGCACACAAACACCAATCTCGTCCTCCTTTGTTTTGACCCAGTCTCTTGCCCCCCATTCATGTCTCCACTAATATAGTTGCCCACAACCCCCCCAATCATCATCTATTCCAACAGTCCCAAAGTCCAATAAGCTACCTAGATTTTTTGTCCAGTCGCTGCACTACTCCCTAGCATTTTGCCTATTGCATCCCTATTCAACATGCACTCACCACTGGCCCCAGCCCACCAATCGCCACACTTTCCCAATGGCTCTGATGCCCAATGTTTTATCAAAGTTAGTCATCCAATTGCCATACTCCCCTCTTGCTCTCTACCTATCATAGCCATCTTTG
This sequence comes from Protopterus annectens, assembly GCF_019279795.1. Lineage (NCBI taxonomy): Eukaryota > Metazoa > Chordata > Ceratodontiformes > Protopteridae > Protopterus > Protopterus annectens. The sequence continues at coordinate 1,140,104,914 of NC_056726.1, read as the reverse complement.
ACATGAGCTCTCCTTTGGCCCCCCCTCCACTGTCCACAGTCCCTCCTAGCCTATCACTATTTTAAAGAATGATTCTTTAAAGTATGATGCTTCATTTTAAAACCATGGCAGTATCCTCATTCACAAAAATTCTCAAAAGTCTTATACCCCAATA
>NC_056726.1:1139999760-1140099760 GCF_019279795.1 Protopterus annectens | reverse complement strand
GTGGTAAGCACAGTGATTTCTTAAGGAAATCCCAAAAAATCTCCCAAGTTGCTGAATTGTCTGATTGACAAAATGTGTCCCATTGTCACTATAGATTCTTTCCGGTATGCCAAATCTAGGAATTATTTCCTTTACTAGGGCCTTTGCCACTGTTGCTGCATCCGGATTCCTGGTTGGAAAAGCTTCTACCCATTTTGAAAACATATCTATGATCACTAAACAGTATTTCTTTCCTTCACATTTATTCAACTCTATGAAGTCCATACAAATAGTATGGAACGGATATGGTGGTGTAGGAAACTCCTTGCTTGTTTTAAATGCTCCTTGTGCATGGTGCTTGTTACAAGTATGACAAGCTGCACAAAATTTTATTGTATAATTTATGTATCCATATGTTTGGAATATTCTATTTACTAACTGTACCATCCCCCCTGTTGAGACATGGCTCTGCCCATGGCTCAACAAAGCTGCATATCTAAATAAATTAGACGGCAATATTGTTTTTTTTCCTTTGGAAATGTACAGTCCATTTTCAAAAATTGCACCTTGTTTTACCCATTTTTGTTTTTCTGCTTTTGTAGTAAGCATTTGCATTGTTTTTAACATGTCTAAATCTAAAATCTCAAAGGGTTGTAATTCCTCATTTGAAAACAAAGTCTCTGAGTCTGAGGCAGCTTGCTTTGCAGCTGCATCAGCCCGAGCATTACCTTTTGAAATCTTATCCTGTTGTTTAGTATGAGTTGCACATTTACAAATAGCTACTTTGGTAGGCAACTGAATAGATTCTAATAGCTCCAAAATAAATTGCACATGATTAATAGTTTTTTTACTGGATGTAATCATTCCTCTATTTTCTTCATTGTTGTGCAAACACATGCACTGTAGAAAAAGCATACTGACTATCAGTATATATGTTCACTTTCTTGCCTTCTACTAAAGTACATGCTCCTGTCAAAGCTACCAGTTCTGCTACTTGAGCATACAAGTTGTGTGGTAAAGTTTGTGCTTTTAAAATTTCAGTGTCTGTAACTACTGCATACCCCACCAGATTCTTCCCTGTAGGACCCCTTCTGCATGAGCCATCCACGTAATATGTCACCTCAGCATCATTCAAGGGCATATCTGTAAGATCTTGTCTAGGTAGAGCTAACTGTTCATAGGAGGTTGACTCAGCAGTATGGTCATACATGAAAGATGTCTAGCAGGAGAAAGGTATGCAACTTTTTTTTTTTTTTTTTTTTGTAGCAGAATTATTGCAACCGCATGAGGCATTCTCAATGTGAGAGGGTGGAACAACACTACTGAGGCTGAAGCCTGCACTGCCATTGCTGCTGCAACTACTGCTTGTACACAGTGAGGCAAAGATTGCACCACTGGGTCTAACTGTGATGAATAGTAAGCTATGGGGCATTGCTTATCCCCATGCTGTTGCTTTAATACTGATGTCATGTACCCTTGCTTATAATCTACGGTCTGAAAGAACCGTTTGTGATAATTTGGAAGTCCTAAAACTAATGAAGAAGCTATTAACTGCTTTAACCTGCAGAAAGCCATTTCTGCTTCTGTTCTCCATTGTAAAATAATTTGGTACCCAGCTCCAACAAAAATTAGTTGTACCTAAGAAAGACATTATTTCTTTCTTAGTTGTTGGTTTGGGTGCTTGCAAAATTGCTGTTTTTTTCCTCTTCTCTTTTTCCCTTTCCCTTTATCTAGTATTCTACCTCTATTGGATATCACATATCCCAGGTATCTAACCTGTTTTTTCCAAAGTTGTAACTTACTTTTGTTTACTTTGTGTCCTTGTATTACTAAAAATTTTAATAATGCTACTGTATCCACCCTGCACTGTTGCTGGGTGCTGCTAGCAAGATGTCATTTACATAAAGTAAAATTTGACTACCTTCTGGGGTAATCCCTGCCAGGTTGCTAGCCATTTTTTTTGTGCAAATATTATTGGGCTCTCACAATATCCCTGTGGTAGTTGAGTATATGTATACCTTTTACCCTGAAATGTAAATGCAAACCAATATTGACTATCAGGATGTATAGGTATTGAAAAGAAAGCATTGCTTATATCTACCACAGTAAAATACTTCTGTTGTGGCTTTAAATCATTCAACAAGGTATGTGGGTCTGGCACCGTAGGTGCTCTAGGTATTACTGCATTATTTACAGCTTATAAATCTTGTACCATCTGCCATTTCCCGTTCGCTTTTTTTAACAGGAAATAGGGGTGTATCACATGGTGAATCAGGAGATTCTACCAGTACTCCTTTTTGAGTAATGCTGCTATTATAGGCTTAATTCCTACTTCTGCATCCTTTCTCAAAAGGTATTGTCTTTTCTGTGGTCTAAAAGCTGACTTTGGGGTAATTGTAACTGGTCCTGCTGTTTGAATAAGCCCTACATCTAACTTGCCTGTTGACCACAGAGTTGTTGGAATTTTACACAAGGCCTCTTCTTTTTCTTTTAATAAAATGCTAATCAGCTGTCCTCACTAGATTGCAAGTGTACAGCTGTATGTGTCTGTGTCATCCAATTTAGACTTTGTTTTTGTATCCCTTGTCCTGTCATTTTTAAATCAGTCTGTTTTCCCATTTTGTTACCTTTTTTTTAAGTCTGCCCATTTAACACTTTTGTTTTTGTCAAGCTGACATGTGGCAGTCTATTGGACTTATACAATCTCATGAATTCCTGAGGTAATGAACAGCTTACTACACTGTTTCCCTCAGTATCCCAACATAAAGTTTGTAATATTAATCTGTCAGCAGGATTTTTTTTTTTGAACAATTCTTGCTTATATTTCTTATCAGGTCCTGGTGTGCTACAGTAGTACAGAGTACAATGTAACAAGTGCTGCTGATCAGTGTCAAGGAGGGTACCTTACTGATGGCTACGCTCATCAGTTCTTTGGTTACTGCCCCTGGACCAGTCATAACTAGGTCCTGGCTGTACCAATAATAGGCTCTACCCTCTGATCACACCACAAAAGCATCCATTTGTCTTTGTGCTTTCATACCCTGCATGGTAGGAACTACTGCTATGCCAAATATCTGCACAAGGTCTCTTCCCAGTAAGTTTACTGGATATTTTGCAGAAACTACAATTTTACTGTTTTGAGTCATACCTGAAACAGGGTCAGTTATTGCTACATTATGGGAGAGTGGTTCCCTGTATAGCTGTCCATTTGCTGCTTTTACTAATATATAATCAGGTGATTCAGAATGTTTTGGTAACTTGGAGGGTGTATCAAAGTCCGTGACGCTCCTGAGTCACACAGGAATTTGACTTCCCTTCCCTCCACCAGAAGTGTTACTTCTGGCTTTGTATCTGCTAGGTAGAGCTCCAGGCTCAACAATGCTAAATCTAAAATTTTATTTCCATTTTTATCCTCTACATCTGTTTGTACTTCCTTTATTCCCTCTACTACATTTACATTTTCTTTTTGTTTATTAACCTTTCCTGATGATTTTTGGTTATTATCACTATCATATAGTCAGTCCTCATCTCCTTTATCTTCTGTCATTGCTTTCTTATTTTGTTTACAGTCCCTAGCTAGATGCCCTTTTTTCCTGACTGCAATACAAATACTTCAGCTCCGTCTTCAGCAGTGAAGACTTGTGCCCTTTCTTTTTTTTTTACTATTAAAGTGTCTTTCAGTACGTCTAGCATACTCAAGTAAGGCTTGCAGCCTGCTTGTTCAGTGATCTATCATATGCTTTGTAATAAATCTACTGACAGAGGCAATGCAACCTTTTAAAAATGCATTTTTTTAATTGTTGTTTAAAGCATTCTAATAATCTAGCATAATATCCATCTATTGTCTCATTTTCCTGTTGTATGCATTAATTAATGCAAGTCCAGTCTGCTCTAAGTTTCCATTTCTCAGAGATTCTGTCTGTCAGACCTTTCACTCTGTTGTCTAAAAATGTTTCAGAATTTTCTAAGCTTCTGTTTTTCTACAATTTGCTTCCTCAATCCACCTGTGTGCTTGAGGTATGCTTAGTTGGTGCTGTTTAAGGAGTTTAACTAGTGAAAGTTTATCTAGTTTACTATCAAATTCATAGTTGTTAACACATTTTGTATAATATCTCACATTATCTGCTCGCTGCAATTGCATATACTTCACATTATCCGTTAGGGGCGGATCTCATGATCTCTCAGTGCACTGATTTCCCATGTCTTAAAAAGACTGTTACGTAACCCTTCTCTTGTACCATGTGGTATCTTCTTCCCTATATCCACAGTAGTGTCTAGAATGACTGTTTACTTTGCTTTGTTATTCCCTGATCTATGACCAAAGATACAATACTTGCTCTCTCTCCCTGCTATCACAAACCTTAGCAATAGCACAGTGTAACCTGGTCCCTGATCTAAAACAAAGACAAAGAGGGAAATTCTTCTTACCTGAGCCTCCCGTTTATGACTGCATATTTTTCTTCTTGGGGCCCAGTCTTCCGCTTTTCAGCCACAGATCAGAAAGTGGACAGCCTCTTTACACACAACAATTCAGTCGGAGGTCTTTTCACTTCAAGAAGAACCATTTTGTTTTGGCAGCTTCTCCTGCGCAGATTTATTACCACCCATGCACTCTGACCTGCAGCTTACCATAGGAATTCCGGTCCGAAGGACCAAAATGTTAAATAAATTGTTAAAATCAGACTGTAAAAATCATTAGGCATTTCAAAATGACAGTCAATAACACAGAAGGCTCAAGTTCTATAACGTTTCTTTACTCGTGTACACAAGGAGGCAAAAAACCATACATAACATGTATAGAGTTTTGACTAATTACATTCAGGAAATACCCTCAATTATATACCATTTGCAATCAGCTTTTGCCCACCTTACTGACGTGGTCAGTCACAGGGCATTTACATCACTATAGTCCATAATACTTCATTCATAAGAAGATGCTTAGGTAATGTTTTTGGAAACTTTCCCATGAGAATAACATAGCCTTGCGAGGCACCTGGTCCATCATAACGTCTTCCTGTAGATGTTACTTTTTTCAAGGATCTTAGATTAGTTCGAATACAATGGTCAAGTCTTTTCTTAATACGTTCCTTTGTCTCTCTGGCTACCAGCTGTACACTATCTCTGATAGTGTTCACAAGGCCATCCTTCTCGGTGGAAGGAAGAAAGATATACATGCATACATATTTATTTCTCTCTAACCCAGCAGATTATAGATGCCGAAAGACATAAGCTTGCTGAGCTGGCTACTGCCAGGGTCAGAGGTTAACCATACTGCAGCTGGTTTCAAGCAATTATATGTAAGATCATTTCTACTGCCATATTGTTAAATAGAATCAAATGCATTACATATTATACTGTTTCTAAACTTCACACTACATATATGTTTAAGTACATATTCTTCTAATAGTTTATATATGTCTAAGTACATATTCTCCTAACATTCTGTATATGTTTAAGTACATATTTTTCTAACAGTCTGTATATGTTTAAGTACATATTTTTCTAACAACATGGTTCCCCTTTACAATCCTGAAATACTGAAATCTCGAATTTCAGTATCTTGGGACCATAAAGGCGAAAACCAAAAATGTCGAAAGTGCATAAGCGCGAATTCGAATATCTCAAATCCGCACTTATGCAGTGCAGCAACGAGACGGACGTGTTTAGCCGGGATGTGTTATGGAAGTGAAGGTAAGTGAGTGTATGTGACTGTTTTTGTAAGTTGTGCATGTGGGATAGGGTAGGGAGGTGAAAGTATGAGTGTGAATGTTGGATGAGTTTGTGTATGTGTGATGTGTTTGTATATGTGTGTGTGTGTGTGTGTGTGTGTGTGTGTGTGTGTGTGTGTGTGTGTGTGTGTGTGTGTGTGTGTGAATGAATGTGCCTGAGTAATCGATTACTTTACTGTTAGTGCAATCTCAGAGCTGGTATATGTAAGTAGGGGTGGTGCGGGGGAGCACAACCCCCCACATGGGGGGGTGCAGGGGGGATTGCCCCCCTGCGTAGATGTAGTGCAGGATTGTGTAGTTTGTGTGTTGTAGTTTGAATGGTGTGAGTGTTGTGTGGTGTATGGTTTGTGTATGTTTGGGATTTTATTTTTCGTGGTTGTGTGTTTCGGGATTGTGGGCTGTTTGACTTTATAGTTTCAAGATACTGAAATTCGAGATTTCAGTATTTCGAGATTATAAAGGGGAACTATCTATATATATATCTATATCTATATATATATCTTGCTTTTTTCCCACTTTTCTGAGAGTTAAAAAAGTTCAGTTACAGGCTTGCTGTTCCTGAACTGTTTGAAAGTTTCTGTGAGGCCATTTTTGCTTGGGCTGAGGGAGGGTCTCTGTGTTTATCAGTGGCAGTGACTAACATTGAGCAGCTTCCCTGCCCCCCGGAGAGGTGGTTACTGACTTGAAACTGTAGTTTTATTGGCCACTAGGGGTCATTTCCATAACTCCTTCATTTGTCCTCAGAGGAGTGGTTTAGGGCAGTGACTTGTGGTTTGTTGGCCAATTTGGGTCATTTCCTGTCTTTTCCAGCCCCCTGCTATAAAGCACGCTTTAGCGCGATTTAGCCCAATTTAGCCCGATTTAGCGCGGAGTTGCTACTGTTGCACACTAGGGCAGCGCCGGTTAAGCAGGTTTAAACTATTCGGGCTACCTAAAGTCCACTCTTCAAATTTTCCCTTAAAACTACCTTCCTCGAACTATACTACTGATCTAATCAGCGTATCCTATAATTAAAAAGATCATCTCTACTTGACTATTCTCTATCTGTTAAACGTAGCACTTGCTCCTACAGTACTTATTACCTTGATACGGCACTCTTGTCATAGATAGTACCCCAAAAAGGCAACCCCCCATTTCTCGGTCACCCACGCCCCGAATTTTTTAAAGTTTTTTGTCTATTCCTTCTAGCATGTCGAGGGATCAGTTGCTAGTGTCCTCTCCTGCTCAGCTGGTGAACCTGGGAATATTGAGGCAATGTTACAATTGCCTCATGTACACAGACAACCCTCTCCTCCTCCCACAAAACACAAATACATGCGAGAGATGCAACTACACGGCCAAACTGGAGGCTGAGCTCTCTCAACATAGGACTGGCAAGACCAGTCAGGAGGAGAAGGTTACCACACACACTATAGACCCAGTCTCACATATTACCATTACAACCTCAAATCATACACATAAACACACAAAGACATACTCGAGGCTCTGATCAAAAATCTACCAAAACAGCAGAGGCCACCAAAGCAGACACCCAAACAACCACCACCTCAGAACACAACACCTGCAACACATAGACCTCACAGTCAGAGTGTCAAACAGTCACAGCCCTTAAGGCCAAACACAATGCCAGACACACTAGTCATTGGTGACTCCATAGTCAGACACACTGACGTCCGCTCACCAGACTGAGTAAGGAGAAGGTCACAGTAAGCTGCCTGTCGGGCTAGAATCCACATAACGCAAGCACTCAGGTCTCTCAACAGCAGGTACAAATATGATTCAGTCATTGTCCACGCTGGTGTAAACGACCTGAGACGCACCTCCTTGGACTACATGAAAAGAGACATTGAGGAGCTCTCTGATTATGTAGCCCAGACAGGTATGACCCTGACCTTGAGCAGTATCCTACCTTCACCAAGAATGATGCCACAATACAGAGATAAGATGATCAGCTTTAACAATTGGCTTAAACACTGGTGTCATTCAAAGGGGATCCAGTGTCTGTCTGCCTGGGATGACATGCTGGACAAGCCACGCTGCTTCAAGGGATGGCTTGCACCTGTCACCCTGGGATTCCGGATATTGGCAAAGGCTCTTGCCACCCCATAGTGCCTTTTTAGGCAAGGCTCAAATTCTAAACCTACCACCCTAGAACACAAAAAAGGAAAAAAACTAAGGGTAATGCTGCTCAATGCCAGCAGTCTAAATCTCAAAATGCACGCACTCGAGGCCCTTCTCAGTATGGAGAACATCGATGTCTGTGCTGTGACAGAAACCTGGTTCAAGGCTCCTGAGAGCACCCCAGCGCTATCAGGTTTTACCTCATATCATGCTCCGCCCCAAAATCTGGACAATACCAAGAAAGGAGGGTATCCATATTCATCAAGGACACCCACACCTCAAGACTGGTGGCAACGCACGATGCATCGGAGACCATCCAGGTGCAATTAACCATAGGCAAGACTGCTCTGCAAATTGTAGCATGTTACAGGCCACCTCACAAACTCAGGAACCTCACATGGCCTTCCTGAAAACACTAGAGGGGATAAATGTATCACCAAACACCATCATACTAGGTGACTTCAATTACCCTAATATAGACTGGGAACACTACTCAAGCCCAAACACCCTAGCCCAAAAGTTCCTGGAATTCATAAACTCAAATGCCATGGAACAACTAGTCACCATCCCCACAAGAGGAGATAACATACTTGATCTCATCATCACGAACATGGGAGCACAATGTTCAACACCGGAGGTGTACCCCTCACTGGTGAGATCAGACCACAAACTAATCTCGCTGGAGGTCCTCATCCCACCCCACCTGAAATAAAAAAGACCACAGTAAAGAACTTCTCAAAAGCCGACTTCACACTTCTAAAGACTAGTGTGGTCTCCTTTAAGGCCCCGAGTCAGTAGGAAAACAGTACTCAAGCCGCTGAATCACTTACAAATGCCTTCTACCAGCACCTGCAGGACTGCATGGATAAGGCAATCCCAAGCAAAACAAAGGCTCTTTGTACCAAAGGCAAGCGTCCAGTCTGGTGGACCCCAGCCATAAACAAACTCTACAACAAAAGGAGGAAGCTACTACAAGATAGAGCAAAATCCTTAAAAGGTAAGACACCCTTGATCACTATAAGTAAAAACTAAGAGCTCTCATAAAATCATCCAAAGCAAATTTCGAGAGAAAAATAGCTAAAGACTCAAAAGACAATCATAAGGCCTTCTTTAGCTATGTTAGAAACCTGGGAGGAAACTCCCAGATATGCTCAGAGCTAGTTCAAAATGATGTGAAGATTACTGATCCTACAGACATTGCCAACATACTGGCTGACAGGTTCAGTGCAAACTTCTCCCTCCCCAAAAGGAGAGATATCTATACCAAACGATTGCAGCCCCCAAACATCTCCAGCCCAAGTGAGAACTGCTCTCTCCAAAGCAAAAAACACAGCATCCATGGGACCTGATGGTGTTCCCGGCTGTGTGCTCCATGAACTCAATGAGGAATTAAACCCACAGCTAGGACAGCTGTTTAATCAAAGTCTTACCTCTGGATACGTACCAGGGAGTGGCGCACTGCAACTGTGGTACCACTTCACAAAGGCGGTGCCTCCACCGACCCTGAAATTACCGCCCATTAGCTTGACAAGCCTTATCTGCAAAGCCATGGAGAGGATCATAATGGACCTCATAAATAAAGACATAGGGAATTTGCAGACTTTGGATCCAACCCAGTTTGGCTTTGTCAAAGGCAGATCATGCCTTTTAAACTTGGTTGACTTTTCAAACAGTCACCAAAGCCATTGATGAGGGAAAGGCAGTCCATACAGCCTACCTCGATCTGGCTAAGGCCTTCGATACAATACCCCATTCGGGTATCATTGAAAAACTCATCAGCTTAAATGTCAACCCATACATCACAAGATGGGTTGCAAACTGGCTGAGTGACAGAACCCACAGGCTCAGAGCTGCTGGCGCCATGTCAGACTCAAAGCCTGTCACAAGTGGTGTCCCACAGGGCTCAGTCCTGGGCCCACTCTTGTTTGGCATCTACTTTTCCGAAGTACAAGCAAACACAGGAGGGTTATGGCTGACAAAGATTGCAGATGACAGCAAACTGGGCCATAGTAGAAAACACATCTGACACAGATATCCTTCAGAAGGGTCTCACAGAAATGGATAACTGGTGCCAGAGCCACGGCCTAAAGTTAAATGCCAAAAATGCATAGTCATACCCTTCGGGAAAAACAAGGTTACCCCTAGCTACCAAATAGGTGGCAATCCACTGAGCACAGAAGAAGTTATCAGGGACCTGGGGACCCAGGTTGATAGTAGTCTGTCATTCGACACCCATGTAGCTAAAGTAGTTAGGAAGACCTTCTACATTGCCCACCTTATCATGAAGGGATTCTCATCTAGATCAAGGGAGGTCATAGTCTCCTTTACTCATCACTCATCAGACCAATGATTGAGTACAATGCCCCATTCGAATGTATCTGACCCGACACTTGCAGCAGCTGGAGAGGCCACAAAAGTTCCTCACCAAAAGGATAAAGGGTCTCAAAAATCTGTCCTATGCTGCCCGACTGAAAGAACTCCAGCTCTATTCAGTCAACACGCTTGCTCAGAGGTGACCTTTGCCTAACATACAAGGCCATGTCAAACCCAGATTTGATGAATATGCTTCACCTCAAAAAATCTAGATCCATCAGAGCCACAAGGGAGGGAGACTTAAACCTTGACACGGCTATTAATAGGACGTGCTGGAGGGATAGATTCATCACCCAAAGACTCCCTATGCTGTGGAACAAAATCCCGGTACATGTGAGGCAGAGCACCTCGCTGGCCTTGTTCAAGAGAAATCTTGACCAATGGATGGGAGATCGCAGATATACCCCAGGGATTACCTCAGTGTCACTGCTCGACAGAGGCACAGCAAAATAATGGGTATAGTTCCCCATACTAAAGGGGTGGCGTAAGCCACAAAACGATGGGCTAGGCTTGTAAATGCCCTCGGGCAGATAGCCTAGTATGAACCTATGAACCTATGAACCTATATGTAGGTACATATACACACACACACACACACATATATATATATATATATATATATATATATATATATATATATATATATATATATATATATATGCATATATAGGTTTGTGTGTGTGTGTGTGTGTGTGTGTGTATATACCTATATATATATATCTATATACATATATATATATCTATATATATATATATATATATATATATATATATATATATATATATATGAGTATTGACCACTAGAGTGACTGTGTACCTGCACCGACATCTGTTCGACACCATTTGGTTGACAGGTCTGTGAGATCAACAATTCGCAGGTAGAGGAATAATCCCTTCTGCTGGAGATTATGCAGTTTCAGAGTTAGTATTAATTAGCATGAAGTGTGAGGGATGCAGGGTGGCTTGCTCCCAGAGAACTTGTCTTTGGTTTAGTTTGCTCCATGGTAATTCTCAGAGCATATGCAGAACATGTGAGCCCTTGTTATTTCAACATTTTTATGTCTATCACTGGTGTGGATGCACAGTAAAGTGTAGTTCTAGTACCCTATACCCAGACATATATATATGCAGCAGCTGGAAAGGACACAGAAGTACCTCACAAAGAGGATTACTGGCCTCAAACAAATGCCCTACACTGACCGCCTCAAAAAAAAAAAAACAACTTTACTCCATAGCATATTGCCTACTCTGAGGTGATCTTTGCCTAACATATAAAGCTATGTCAAACCCAGAGCTGTTGGACATGCTACACCTAAAGAAATCCCAATCCCACTGAGCTACACACTCTAGGGACCTAAACCTTGTCACCACAATAAACAGGACATGCTGGAGGGATAGATTCCTGTCCCAGAGACTTCCTTTACTCTGGAACAAGCTATCCGTCTATGTCTAGCAAAATTCTTTATTATTATACCTGCTGAATCTAGCTTTGTTTATATGCTTGTTGTTTGTTTGCTTGTTATTTCCCTGGAATGCTAATTCCACCTAATACGCGGCTTCTCAGTGCTTCTGTGGATCACTAGTGATATCTGCATTGCTTACTGTACTTATTTCCTTGTTTCACTTGAAAGAAAGTTACTGTTTGTCATTTTTGCATTTAAGTTACCTGTAACACATTGCACTTAAGTTACCTGGCACTTGCTCAGTAAAGCAATTATATAAGTCAGCACTAAAAATTGAAAGCACTACACCCTCACTCCCCACTGGCCCTTGTTTTCAATTATAAAGGAATTCCCAATATTCTTCTAGCATGTCCAAAGGTCAGTTGTCAATCTCCTCTCCGGTCCAGCTGGTGAATCTGGGAATCTTGAGGCAATGTTACAACTGCCTCATGTACACAGACAACCCTCTCCTCCTCCCAACAAATTCCAACACATGTGAGAGATGCAACCATATAGCCAAACTGGAGGCTAAGCTCTATCAACTCAGTACTGGCATAACCAGTCAGGAGGAGAAGGAAACCACACTCACTACAATTCCAGTCTCACATAGACCTACCACGACAGCAAACCAAACACATAATCACACAAAAACATACTTGGAGGCTCTAAATAAAGATCTGCCTAAGCAGCAGAGACCTCCAAAGCAGACGTCCAAGCAACCGCTACCCCAAAACAAAACACATGCAACACATATCTCACAAAGCCAGTGTGCCGAACAGTCACAGCCCTTAAGACTAAACAACACACCTGATACACTTGTAATAGGTGACTCTATCATCAGGCACACTGACGTCCCGCTCACCAGGCTGAACAAGGAGAGGGTTATGGTGAGCAGCCTGTCGGGCGCTAGGATCCGCCACATAACACAAGCACTCAGGTCACTCCAAGGCAAGTACAAATATGACTCAGTCATTGTCCATGTTGGTGTGAATGACCTGAGACATACCTCCCTATACTACATGAAAAGAGACATAGAGGAGCTCTCTGAGCATGTAGCCCAGGCCGGTATGACCCTGACCTTGAGTAGCATCTTACCCTCACCAAGAATGATGCCACAATATGAAGACAAGATGGTCAATTTCAACAATTGGCTTAAGTACTGGTGTCATTCAAAGGGGATCCAATGCCTGTCAGCTTGGGATGATATGCTCAACAAGCCACGATGCTTCGCTAGGGATGGCTTGCACCTGTCACCCCTGGGCTTTCGGATATTGGCAAAGGCTCTTGCTACCCACATAGTGCCTTTTTTAGGCAAGGCTCAAAAGACAAACCCACCTCCATAGGTATCACAAGGGATAAGAAACTAAGAGTAATGCTACTCAATGCCAGAAGTCTAAACCTCAAGATGCACTTTTCGAAACTCTCCTTAGCATGGAGAACATCGATATCTGTGCAGTAACAGAAACCTGGTTCAGGGCTCCCGAGACCACCCCAGCACTACCAGGTTATACCTCATACCATGCTTTTCGGCCCCAAAACTTGGACCAAACCACAAAAGGAGGGGGGGTATTGATATTCATCAAAGATACCCACAGTCATGGTTGGTGGCAAAGCATGAAGCATCAGAGACTATCCATGTGCAACTAACAGTGGGTAAAACTGCCTTCCAGTTTATAGCCTGCTAGAGACCACCCTCACAAACCCAGGAACTCCATTCGGCTTTCCTGAGAACACTGGAAAATATGAAGGTCTCTCTAAACACCATTATATTGGACGACTTCAACTACCCAAACATAGACTGGGAGCATTACTCTAGCTCCAACACCCTAGCCCAAAGGTTCCTAGAATTTATAAACTCAAATGCTATGGAACAACTTGTTACCACTCCCACAAGAGGGGAAAACATACTGGACCTGATCATCACCAACATGGGGACTCTATGCTCCAGACCAGAAGTGTATCCCTCACTGGTAAGATCAGACCATAAACTAATCTCACTGGATATTCACATCCCGACCCCACCCCCTGCCCAGAAAACCACAGTGAAAAATTTCTCTAAAGCAAATTTTGCACTCCTCAAAACCGAGGTGGAATCCTTCAAAGCCCCCGGGCCTGTGGAAAATATGCCCAGACCGCAGAATCCTTTATAAACGCATTCTATGAACACCTTCAGGAATGCATGGATCATGCGATCCCAAATAAAACCAAGACCCAGTCCTCCAAAGGCAGACCTCCTGTCTGGTGGACCCCAGCCATAAACAAACTATACAATAGAAGGAGGAAGCTACTAAATGATAGAGCAAAATCCCAAAAAGGGAAGGCATCACTGATCAGTATTAGCAAAAAACTACGGGCACTCGTAAAATTGTCTAAGGCCAGCTTCGAGAGAAAAATTGCACAGGACACCAAGGATAACCACACGGCTTTCTTTAGTTATGTTAGGAACTTGGCTGGAAATTCCCAGATATGCTCAGAATTAGTCCAAAATGACAAAAAATACACTGAACCCACAGACATTGCCAACATCCTAGCTGACAGGTTCAGTGCAAACTCCCCCCCCCCACCAAAAGGGCAAATATCTATCCCAGCAGAGTGCTTCCCCCCTGACATCTCAGATGTTCAGGTAAGAGCCGCCCTCTCCAAAGCAAAAAACACAGCATCAATGGGACCAGACGGTGTCCCAGGCTGCGTCCTACATGAACTCCAAGAAGAGCTAAACCCAAACATAAAACTACTGTTCAATCTCAGCCTTACTATAGGATATGTGCCCAAAGAGTGGCGTACAGCAATAGTGGTCCCTCTCCATAAAGGTGGTGCCTCAACGGATCCTGGAAACTATCGCCCCATAAGCCTGACTAGCTTGGTCTGCAAAGCTATGGAAAGGATCATCATGGACCTCATAAATAAAGATATTGGGGACCTACAGACACTGGATCCTACCCAGTTCGGCTTTGTTAAGGGCAGATCCTGCCTCTTAAACCTGGTTGATTTCCTTGAAACAGTCACCAAGGCCATTGACGAGGGGAAGGTGGTCCACACAGCCTACCTGGACCTTGCAAAAGCCTTCGATACAATACCCCACTCTGGCATTATAGATAAGCTCACCAGCTTAAATATAAAAACCTATGTCACTAGATGGATTGCAAATTGGCTCAAGGACAGAACCCACATGGTTAGAATTGCTGGAGCCATGTCAGACTCCAAACCAGTTACAAGTGGTGTCCCACAAGACTCAGTCCTGGGACCTCTCTTTTTCAGTATATATTTCTTGGAGATACAGGCCAACACGGAAGGACTGTGGCTGACCAAGTTCGCAGATGACTGCAAACTGGGCAACATAATCGACTCTCCAGCCGACACAAGAATCCTCCAAAAGGGCCTCATAGAAACAGACAATTGGTGCCAGAGCCATGGCCTCAAGCTAAATGCCAAAAAGTGTATAGTCATCCCCTTTGGCAAAAACAAAGTGCCCACAAATTACCACATAGATGGTAATCCATTAAGTACAGAAGAAGTAATTAGGGACCTGGGGACCCAAGTTGATAGCAATCTCTCATTTGACAACCACGTGGCCAAAGTGGTTAGAAAAACATTTTATATAGCCCACCTAATCATGAAGGGATTCACATCTAGATCAGGGGTGGTCATCGTGCCTCTTTACTCATCCCTCATCAGGCCCATAATTGAGTACAATGCCCCTTTTGGGATGTACCTTACCAGACACCTGCAGCAACTGGAAAGATCCCAAAAGTACCTCACCAAGAGGATGAAAGGCCTCAAACAGATGCCATATGCTGCCCAGTTAAAGAAACTCCAGCTCTACTCAGTGGCATACTGCCTGTTCAGAGGCGATCTGTGCCTGACGTATAAAACCATGTCCAACCCGGAATTAATGGACATGCTGCACCTCAGAAAATCCAAATCCCATCGAGCTACGCGCTCGAGAGACTTGAACCTCAGCACTGAAATAAATAGGACATGCTGGAGGGACAGATTCATAACCCAGAGGCTTCCTTCACTCTGGAATAAAATCCCAGTCCAGGTTAGGCAGAGTCCCTCATTGACTCTCTTCAAGAGGAATCTTGATGAGTGGATGGGAGATCGTAGGTTTACCCCGGGTATCACTTCTTTGTCACTGCTAGACAGAGGCACAGTATACTAACCTCGAAAAAGGGCATAGCAAAATAAATTTAAAATGGGTGGCGAAAGCCAAACACATTCTGGCTAGGCTTATAAATGCCCTAGGGCAGATAGCCTAGTATGAACCTATGAACCTATGAACCTATTAGCACTCTTCAAGAAAAATCTTGATCAGTGGATGGGAAATAGGAAATACACCCCGGGGATCACTTCTGTGTCTCTGCTCGACAGTGGCACAGGAAAATAACTTTCTTGGGTGGTGTAAGCTATGGAACCTTGCTGGCTAGGTTTATGTAGGCCATTGGGCCAATAGCCTACTACCTACCTAGTGCCTACCTATGAACCTATATATGTATATATGGTTCTACCTCACTTCAACGACACGCCGGAACATCGACACGGAAATCGCGAGCCCCAGAAGATCAACAGCGCAGAAGACCGACACGACGGGACCTAGAAGATCGACAAGCAGAAGACCGACCCGACGGATGAAAGCACCGATGCCAAGGATGCCGAAATGGGAAAAGGCTGTGTAAGTATGCGGTAGTGACGGACGTTAGGGTGCGAGTAAGGTAAGTGTGGATAGAGGTGGGTTAAGTGAGTTAGGGTTAGGGAGCGGGTCAGGTAAGTGTGCGGTAGTGATTGTGTTTGGGTTAGGGGCGGGATAAGTGAGTTAGGGTTAGGGAGCGGGTCAGGTAAGTGTGCGGTAGTGATTGTGTTTGGGTTAGGGGCGGGATAAGTGAGTTAGGGCTAGGGAGCGGGTCAGGTAAGTGTGCGGTAGTGATTGTGTTTGGGTTAGGGGCGGGATAAGTGAGTTAGGGTTAGGGAGCGGGTCAGGTAAGTGCGGTAGTGACGGACCTTAGGGTTAGGGTTTGGGTTAAGGTTGTAGGTAGTTGTGTATGTGAGGTTTAGTGTGGGTTTGCAGGGATTTTGGTGTGCTTGTGTTGTGTATGTGGTTTTTGGACGGGGAATGTGTTTTGTTTGTTGATTGTGGTGTGTGAAGTGTATGAGGTTTCGTGTTTGTGTACCGTCGGTTATTTCGTTGTCGGGCATGTGGAATTTCGTGTTTTTGTACTGTCGGTTATGTGGTTTCGGTGATTGCGTTGTCGGTGTTTTGGTGTTTCGTTTATGTGAGGTAGAACCGTATATATATATATATATATATATATATATATATATATATATATATACATATATACACACACACACACACACACACACACACACACACACACACACACACACACACACACACAAACACACACACACACACATACTCGTGTGTGTTACAATATTTTAAACATATTCCTGCGGATTCTATACACTCTGGGGGGAGTTTAATAAAGCCTACATGGATTGATTTTTCCATGTAGACATAGTGGCATGGCCCCAACATGGAAAACGGCAGCAGTGCGATCCAGTAAACAGAGCAGAGGGCCATGCACAAGTGTGCAGACAAAGTGTCCGCAGAATGCAAATCATCTCATAAGGAGGTGAACTTCATGCAAATGAGGTCAAATGAGGGTGCTGGAGCAATCCAGCAAGCATATAGGTAGATGAGCAGACCCGTGTTAGTGTCCGAAGTATATACGGAAAATTACTGTGTGCAAGAAAGCAAAAATTGAACAGGGGCTATAAATCCCATTTAGAAGGTCAGAGATTGCATATTAGGGACAGATATGTGCAAAACTATGCCCTGCATGTGCAAGAAATGCATAATAATAAAAAATATATATTTTTAATAGCCATATCATATTTCCGCTACATGCAGCAGCACACAAACATGCTGTTATTCAAAAAAAAAAATATTAAAAACTGTAAAATCCAAAAACAAGACATATGTGAGAATAAAGCATTATTAGGCCTTACAAGCAGTGTGTATAATGGTAGATTTCAGTGGTTGCAAAGGAGGCAGGCCCAGGAATAGTGAAGTATTCAGGTTTGTCCATGGATCAGTATGCAAATGAGCTGAGGTTACTGAATAGCAAAAATGGGCTGCTGCGTCCACAGAGAAAATTGGTGTAGCCCTTCAACCATGTTGGTGTCCACAGAAGGGGTAGCTGGCATCAAAAAGGGGTGTCTCACATTATGTTTAAGTGAATTGGAGCTGGGCATCACCCGTTTGCACGGCACACCAATCAGCTAAGGGGGGGTGTCCAATGCTGCTAAGCTTTGTTTAGCTGTGGGGCACATTTTTTAGCTGGTTTAAGCTATGTTGAGCTTGCCAGTGCAATGGGGTGTGTCCAGACTGCTAAGCAGTGTTTAGACTAGCAGCACGTATTTGCACATCATGCCACACTGCTTAGCAGGAAAGGTATTTAAAAAAAAAGGTAATAGCCTCGGAAAGCCAATCATGTATAAATTACTGTTAAGTCCTGTTCTACAGAAACTGGGCCATTCATACCCCTCATTGATATACCTGACAGGTGGAATAAGCCAATCACATAGGCTGCATCTGCAGCACACCACTATAAATTATGCATTCACCCTACAATCAGATTTTTCTCCCCATACTCTGCACCATTGGAGTACAGACTTGGGAATTTTAACTGACAGAATGCTAGGGGCTGCTGCTGCTCTGCTACATCTGTATGTGCTAGAGGCTGAGGTCAGTGATGATGCTGATGCTAACAATAGGCCTAGACTGAGAAGGAGATGAATGTTCAGGCCCAGGGTAACCTTCCAAGAGCTACATGAGCTGGAGATAGTAGAGTGCTACAGGGTAGACAGGAACATACTACAAGAACTCACCGAGTTTTGCCGGCCTCAACTCAGACCAAGAGCCAACAGAGGAGAACCCATCCCATTGGAAACAAAGTTATGTGTAGCTCTTAGAATACTAGCTACATTTACTTTTCAAAGACCAACTGGGAACATGATGGGGTTCTCACAGGCAGCTGCATCCAGGGTACTCAACCAGTTCCTGGCTGCCATGCAAACACATGCCAGTGAGCACATTTATTTACCCCGCACTCCTGAGAAGACAGCCAGTGGTATGCATCTCTTCCACCATGTAGCATACTACCCTGAGGTACTGGGTGCCATAAAATGCACTCATGTGCACATCAAAGTACTACCCAGTGAGGAGGGTAGAGTCTACATCAACCACAAGGAGTATCACTCCATCAACTGCCAGGTTGTGTGCAATACCCAGGGCATTATCATGAGTATGTGTGCCAGCAGCCCTGGCACTTATCATGACTCCCATATCTGGTACGCATCACAGCTGTTCTAGATGGTTGCCAGGGGGACATCCCATACGGCCATCAACTGGGGGGATGCTGGCTATGCACTGGAACCACGGATGATGACACCCATCGGAAATGCACACACACACACCTACCAAAGAATGTTATAATAAGGCACATGCACAAACTACAAATATTATAGAGTGTGTGTTTGGGCTGATGAAGTCATGGTTCTACTGTCTTGATATATCTGATGGAACCCTTCAGTACTTTCCAGCCAAATCTGCACAGATGTTTACAGTATATGCCTTGCTACACAATATGATCCTGCAGAAACAGCTGTGGTAGGAACATCACAGGGAAGGGGTACACCACCCCCACCAGTGCCATGATCACCACAGCCACAACCACAGGGGGACTCAGAGGAGGAACCCCCTGAGACTTTCCTTCTAGGCAGATATAGGTATGCCCAGTATGCCCTGGTCTTTGCAAAGAGTCAATGCATTGCACATGCACTGACAACCTAAGTTCTTAGGGACTGACACCTCACTCTGACTCACATACATAGTAAAAAAGATGCCAGCCATACCACACAGCCTGTACCTTACCATGTATTGGCTGTGTACTTCATGCATCTGACAGAGTCAGCCCTGAAGCACTGTTATCTAAACTGCTGCAGGCACAATGTAAGTCACTCTTCTTTACAACAAATGTATGGGGTACTAGACAATGGTAGCATATGTATGGACCTGCTGCATGTATGCAAGGGAATAGAGTGGGCTACTGTCAAATACTGGCTACCCCATAATATGCAGTAGGACACAAGGCAGCTAAACCCACTGCACTATGCGAGGGAAATGACAAACAGCGGGGTTATATGATGGATGCATGACTGTCAATGCTAGAGTCCCCTACCCCCAACACATCCATGTTCCCATACAACTGAGTAACAGTATGTTTCCAATGTTATAATATAACCTTATTATAGGTTATAATAGTTGGTATTAAACAACATGAGTAACCACTGCAGCATCCCTATGGTATCATCCTCTCTGGTAAGATCCAACCATAAAGCTGTGACTTTCGAAGTCAGCATCACCCACAATATCCTTCTAGCTAGGGCGACGGGTCAGACATAAAAACTTCTCCACAGTTGATTACAGCCTCCTGGGGGAATGGTATAAACAACTTCACAGACCCTCCCCCTCTGTAGGAACTGGCACCAATATCCAAAACTACAACAAACCACTATATGAGCATTTGTATAGATGCATGGAATCAGGAAAACCTGACAGGACTAAATCATCCTCTGCAAGGATAAGTAAACCTGTCTGGTGGACATCTACAATAAATAAATTGTATAATAAGAGGAATAAACTGCTGTTCAAGACCAAGAAATAACAGGTGCCCAATTGGAAGCAATGTCTCCTTAGCCTGAACAAGCAAATAAGAGCAGTACTGAAATCCTTCTTTGCAAACTTTGAGTCCAAATTGGCAACATCTACTACAGACAATCATAAGTCCTTCTTCATGTATGTCCGCAACCTCAAAGGAAACACCTGGATCTGTTCAGAAGTGGTAGTCATGTACAACACATAAACAAATGCCGTAGATGTTGAAAACTTGCTGGCTGACAGATTCAGTGAAAACGTCACCCTTCTATCTCTCCCCATCAATAGATCAGGACATCACCAGTACCGGCCACCTTCCCCTTATATCTAGGGAACAGGTCATCACTGCCCTCTGAAAGGCAAAAAAATTCAGGCCATCCCAGGCTGCATCCTACATGAACTCAAGCATGAACTTGCAGCACCATCAGGCTCCCTATTTAACCAAACCTGAGTACCAGCTTTTTCCCAGGTGAGTGTAGGAGAGCCACAGTCATACCTTTACACTAAAGTGGACCATCCACCGATTCAGGAAATTGTTGACCCATTAGCCTAACTAGCTGGATATGCAAGGCCATGAAACAGACTATTATCGACCTCATCAACAAGGACATTGGCAACCTTCAAACACTCTATCCCACACAGTTTGGCTTTGTCAAGTGGAGATCACGCCTGTTAAATGTGGTTGACTTTTTTTAGACAGTCACCAAAGCCATAGACAAGGGGAAGACAGTGCACACCATGTACCTTGACCTGGCCAAAGTCTTTGACACTATTCCCCACTTGGTCATAATAGATAAACTTTTCAACTAGGCATCAATCCATATGTTACCAGATGGGGAACAAGCTGCCGTACTGATAGAGCCCACCTAGTCGATATAGGGGAAGCCACCTCAAGCAGTAGACTGGTAACAAGTGACATACCCCAGAGTTCTGTCTTGGGGCCACTGTTATTTGAGATATACTTTCTGAGGTGTAGGCAAAACCAGTGGACTATGGCTGACCAAGTTTGCAGACAACTACATGCTGGGTGCTGTCACCAAATCCCCTAATGATGTGGACATCCTCCACGAGGGTCTCACTCAGACAAATGAGTGGTGCCAGAAACATGGCCTCAAGCTGAATACCACAAAATGCATCATTATTCCCTTTGGGGAGAGTGATGTCCCCACAAATTATCACATTAATAACAATGTCCTAAGCATGCAATCAGTCATGAGGGATTTGGGGACACAGGTTGATAGCAACCTGACTTTTGACCACCATGTTGCTTCCATTGTATGAAAAGGCTTCTACATGGCCCACCTCATAAGTAAGGGTATCTAAGCCAGGGACAAGTAGGTCATAACATACCTGTATTCTTCCCTTATAAGGCCCATTATTGAGTACAATGTCCCTTTTGGAATGTACCTTGCAAAGCACATGCAGTAGCTGGAGAGTCCACAGAGGTTCCTCACCATGAGAATCCAGGTGTTCAAACATCTACCATACACAGATAGGCTAAAAGCCCTACCCCTGTACTCACTTTCATATAGACTCCTCAGAGGTGACCTCTGTCTGGCATACAAGGTGATCACAGACCCCACCTTGATGGGACTGCTGCATATCTGGAAGTCAAGCTCCAGTCAAGTAACCCGCATGCGCACCCTCAACCTGGTCTGTGACATCAACAGAACTTGTTGGTGGGATAGATTTGTGTCCCAGAGACTCCCCCATCTGTGGAATAGACTGCTTCTCCATGTCTAGCAGAGTACCTCTTTGCCCCTTTTTAAGCACAACCTGGGTAACTGGATGGGAAACAGAAAATACACCCTTGGGATTCCACCTGTGTCCCTTCTGTACTGGGGCATCAGGTGCTGACTTGTATAAACATGGGCTAAACTCTTGGCTAGGCTTATAAAGCCTCAGGGCCAATAGCCTAGTAACCTCCGATGAGCCTATGAATACCGGTTATGGCCATGTGTGTTGTGACAGAATGTTTTGATATGTCTCCACTCCCATCAGTGCAGTCTACTGGGGTGTGTCCCCTATGGGCAACATGCCAGTATCATGTTATACAGCCGCCGTCTGACAAATAGATGAGTGTTACTACAAGTATATGGAGACAGTCCAGCAACATCCATGTGACACAATGACAGACAGTACTGCATAATTGCTGTAGGATATCTTCCCTGTAGGTGCCCAACTTCTACAGTACACAGATGTTTGTGAACTGTGTACATGTGCCTTAAATATGTGGACTCTTTGCCAGAAAAATGTGGATGTCTGCCAAATAGTTTGACAATAGGTAATGGTTGTACTCACTATGTGGGGAATCTGGCTGTCATACTCCAGAACCCTCAGAAAACAGTTATGGTACAGTAATCTCTGGTGCTGTATTCATTTCTTACTTTGTATGCTCAATATGTACACTGTGTCGCTGAGGTTGGGCCTTTGTCCCCCCACTACTACTGGCTATGACTTGAAGTCCTGCTGTAGGGGGTCACCAGGTATGCTAGCCATAGATCTCAAATAAAGAGATATGGATGTTGAGTTTACAGTGACCTAGCCAGGGTACATTAGGGATAGTCAGGGACATCTGTACAATACTTTAACTATTCCTGTGTGACATAGGCTGGGAGCGTGGCCTAATGGTTAAGGTGTTTGCCTTACAAACACAAGGTTCCAGGTTCAAGTCTCACAAGGGATAATTGGCTAGGCTTACAATGGCTCACAAGGGCAGTTATCCTAGTACTAACCTATGAACCTATTCACAGACTGAGAGGAACTGAATAACAGTACATCATGTGATATGCCAGCTGTGTCCACCATTACTTATTGTCACTATTGTCTTACACACAATCCAGTAGCATTTGTACAGGAGCTGACCATTGTAGGAGGGACTCAGAGGGCCAGAGCTATGATCTACATCACAGCAGACAGAGTTGAAAGGGAAGCCTGTAGGTGCTGGACAGCTGACTATCAACAACATGTCATTCCAAGATATGTACTACAGGCCTACTGTTGTTATCCCTATTCCCCATAACTGCATCCTCTCATCTGCGTCCCATTACATGAGAACTTCTATTACTTACCTGTTAGAGTGCTATACTCCTTTTTGTGCAGAAATCCTGAAATATAATGCTTTTAATATCGCAGTCTGTCTTTGTAAAGCAAGTCACAGACCTGATTACCATAGGCAGCAGCTTGCCTTTTGTAGGTAATGCTCATGAACAGGTGATTGCCTGTGCACCAATTTGTGGCTCAGACTTGCTAATTGCATCTAGAACAGCTGGGTTGCACTTTCATTAGCCAATGGCATGGCACAACAGTGTTATATTTAAGGCCTTCATGTAGACCTTGGCCCCTTTCCTAGTCTGTGAGATGGACATTATCGAGGTGTGACGACTACAACATCACAAAGGGTAGGTAAAAATACTGTCCACTGTTGAGATTTATGTGTTTTGTCCACAGTTTTGCATGCTATGTTTGGACATTGTGAAAGGGCTTGGATTATGTGGCAGTTTAGTGTTAAACAATGTGGGTTGAGGTCAGTAAGGGGGAAGACAGATGTGAGTGGCATACGTCATATACATCAGAATATGCATGCTGCTGCAGTAGCTGCTGGTCTAGCAGCTGTGTATGTTTGTAGGGGAAGACTGTGACACATGTCACTGTTGCTTGACCTGTGACCACACCCCTTTATGTATGGGTGTTGTGTGGATCTCTTGTTCTAGGTGGTTGTGAGGTATGGTAGGTCTGTGGCAGGTAGCTGATCATACTGCCACATATGATGCAGGCTGCAGCTGCTGTGTTTTGCCCAAGAGTTATACTGGGGAGTGTGAACACATTGGAGGACAGCAAGCTATATATGTCAGTGAGGGAGCAGTATCAGTTCTGTTGTTACAGCATAGCCAGGGTGAGGGTACCCATAACAGTCCAGGTGAGGCATGTGCTTCAGGTATATATGTTATGTAATAGTGCCATTTAGAGAGTGGTAGGCGACATTTAGGAAGCTTATACATATTTGTGCAGTGTATCCCAACCTATAGGCCTTTGAAGTGCTAATATGAGTAGCAGTGAATGCAGTGGCACCAACCAGTTCTGCTTAAAATTGTAGGACTCAGTCATTTATTTGTTGTATTCACAAGCATATACTTGAAGTGCAACAGACTGGAATTGAACCCATGACTGTGGGTGGCAAAATGTACAGCATGCTAGGAATATATTAGACTGAGCTACAGATTCAACACTATAGCACATGTATTTGCAAGATATATGTTCATAGGTTCATAGGTTGGTACTAGACTATTGGCCCTAGGGCCTATACAAGCCTAGCCATAACAATTCCCTGGCTATTTCTTCCCACACTATTTACTTCCCTGGACCCCTGTTTAGCAGGGCGACTGATGTGATCTCCGGGGTCAATTTCCTTTGTCCCATCCAATCATCAAGGTTCCTTTTGAAGACGGCTAAAGAGGCGCTCTGCATGACATGTATGGGCAGTCTTTTCCAGAGTCTGGGAAGTCTCTGGATCAGGAACCTATCCCTCCAGCATATTTTGTTTATTGTGATGACAAGGTTTAGATCCCTGGAGCATGTGGCTCTGAGGGATTGGGATTTCTTTAAATGTAGCATGTCCAACAGCTCTGGGTTTGACATGGCCTTGTATGTTAAGCAGAGATCGTCTCGGAGTAGACGATATGTGATAGAGTATAGCTGGAGTTTTTTAAGGTGGTCAGCATAGGGCATCTACTTTAGGCCTGTGATTCTTTTAGTGAGGTATTTCTGTGGCCTTTCCAGTTGTTGCAGATGTCTTGAGAGGTACATACCAAATGGGGTGTTGTATTCTATAATGGGTCTAATGAGGGATGACTACAGTGGGACAATGACCTCCTTTTTTTCTGGATGAAAAGCCCTTAGTGATGAGGTGTGCCACATAGAACTGTATGCATACAGTCTGTTATACAGGATTCACATAAGTCTGTGTGTTCGGATGGGTATGACATGTGACACTGAACTGTCTGTCATGATTTTCTAACCTCAGTCTGTACTGACTTGCCAGTACTTCATCACACAGAATAGGTTTTGTAACAACCATGCCAAAAGTAGGTGGCACAGCTATCAATATTCTGTACAGTTGTCAGCTATACCTGATATCCTAGGCCTCACATCCATCCATCAATATTTATTTGGCTCTGTACTGGTTTGGTGTCTGCATCACAGTCACAAGTACACTGTCAATTTTCCCATTATATGTACAAGCAGTTTGTCACTGGCAATCAGGATATGTTTATGGAAACACCTTTTGTAATGCTGAGCTATGTGGCCTAGTGAGCTAGTGCACTATATTGTAGTTGACAAGGTCCTGGGTTTGAGACTTTGCAGGGGTAACTATTTTGCAGGTGTGCCTACAGTATCAGAAGGTGATTAAAGCAGTTTTAAATTGGTTTGCACAGTTCCCCACTTTACTCACGTTAATTCCAAAAAAAGAAATGAAAAACGGGGTGATCGGAAAGTTGTGAAATGGGGGCATGCAGGGGGATAATGTGAAAGGCAAGTAGGGATATGCAGGACATGTGTAGAAAATGACCATAGCTCTCCATTTCTTGTACAGCAACAGCTGTGTAGGTTGTAGAGAATTTGGAATTTGGAGCCTCACATCCCAGATAGACAGATGAGGGTAACATAACTATACTGATTAATTGAAAGTGTCAAACAGTAACAAACCAGCGCACACAAATAGTCCGGAAAGTAAATGAAGGCTCGACTCCCAAATCAACCTGAACGCTCTGTTTAATTCAAATGCACAAATACAATCAGCGTTTTCGCCACACTAGAAAGGTAGCTTCATCAGAGGTACAAAATAACGCGGGAACTGCAGTTTAAATAACAGCTGTTTAACAGAAATGAGGCTAAGTTTCTTTTTGACCAATGTGAATGCAGTTTGTAAAAACACACGTCACCCACTAAGTTGTTTGTCTAACTGAAATCCATCTAGGTTTATAAATCTAAAAGAAAACAAGTTCCCTAAAAAACTACATAGTAGTTTACACTTTTATAAAAAAATCCTAACAACAAAGGCAAAACATTCCCTAAAAGGTGTGCATAGTAGCTTACGCTTTTATAAAAAATATATAAAATAACCCATTAAAACACAAACAATATATTTCACTTAAATACTTGCACTACCTTGTGTAAACTGTTGTGTCTATAAAACGACTAAGAATAACCATCATGTTATTTAGTTTTGTTTTAAACACAGCTAGTAGTGACTAAGTAAGCCCACAAGAAACTGAATGATAAATACATTAAAACAATGAAAACCTAAGTGAAACCTCAAATTGTATCAAACGTGGTAACTAGAAGTTCACTTATAGGTGTCCCCTAGGAAAATACCTAGGGGTACCACTATCATTTTACCTCAAGTATGACTTAAGCTTCAAGTAAGGTGCTATGTTGCAGCTTTCGTTCAAGCCAGGCGGGTAAAAAGCGTCCAGCTTCAGCTGCCAAAGAAGCTCTTTAGTTTCCAGCAGCAGGGGTGTAGGGCCCCCCCTGTTAGGAGTTGGTAAATGGTCAATACCCGTAAACAAAAAAGCGTGTTCAGGGTATGCGTCAATATGTTTAGCTAAAGCGTTCTCATTCTTCTTATTTCTGATAGCGTAAACATGTTGGTAAATCCTGTGCCTAAACCTCCTGTCGGTCTTCCCGACATAGAAGGCTGGACAACAAGTGCAACAAGCAATATATATGATTGACTTTGTGTTGCAATTTATTCTATGCCTGATGGTAAATTTATTTTGACCCTTTACAGAAAAAACACTACCTGTTTTGATGTAATTACAGTAGTTACAAGAACCACAAGTGAAAGACCCCTTAGTTCTAGAAGAATTAGCTCCAACGGTACTAGTTTGGAGGAGGTCCTTTATATTACTACCCCTCCTAAAAACCATCATAGGTTTGTCACCCAGTTTGTTAAGTAACAAACTGTTACTAGAAATGAAGGTCCAATTCTTGAACAAAATGTCTTGGATCTCAAAGGAGTTCAAATTGTATGTGGTTATAAAACTACATGGAAACTCCTTATTTAAAGTATTTTCCATACTCACAGCAAAGGGACTTGGGTTCACGTTAACAGTCCCAGATGATTCAACAATAACAGACTCCGATGAAGCCATACCAAGAAGTGGTTTATAAAAACCACTATTCCTTTTATGCCTGACTTCTGTGGTCAAATCATCTATCAGAGGCTGTGGGTACCCCCGATTTTTGAACAAGCTCTTCAAATTATCACATTCAGATAAGAAATCCTCAAGCTCACTGCACATACGGGCAGCCCTCACGAGCTGCCCCTTTACTATAGCTCTTTTTTGTTTAGGGGGATGTGAACTAGAGTAATGAAGGAAAGAGTTCACATAAGTGTCTTTCCTGAAAATTCTTGATCTAAATGAGCATGGAGTACTGTGGTGTTCATAGTGTAGTTTATATGGGAAATGCTGTTTTATAAGTTGTATAGCATTTAGGAGTGTTGTTATTGCTTTTCCCATTTGCACAGTGTTAAGTGACAAGGAAAAGAGGCTCTCTACTTAAATGTGAAAATAGTAATATTTCTTTTAGTTTGCCTTCCTCTGTGCAAACATACTATGGAAACAAAAAGATCTGTAAGTGTATCTTTTTTAAATTGACAATGTTTCTTTATTCTCTGCAGGTGTTGTGGAACTGTATGTGTCGTGTATTTATGCTGACCACCACTCAACACCACTTAGCATGTTGGTGTGATGGAAGGCAAAATACGTAACAATGTGTCTTTTTGAAATTGACAATGTCTCATTACTGTCTGCAGCATTATGCCACGTTTGTGCAGAGGTGAAAAATCTAAAAATGAGACAGGCAAAGCTCCACATGCATTCTCATTTTAAAATGTTTTTATTAGTTTTTATCATTAAAAGAAAAATGTGATACTTGAATCATGATCTACATGTCCTACATGGTGTTTGATTCATCATGTTTAACAGGTGTGCTACACACAGTTGATTAACAGCTTCTAATTTGTGCTCTCCTTATCATAGAAGCAACTTCCATTAATTGTAAAATATTTATCTGATTTGCTGTATTTGCATTAAGCCATGTGACACACAAATATTATTATTTTTTTAAAGACAACATTGCAAAATACATTTTAACACATTACACACTTTTACACAACTGTGGATTTGAAATATCATGCTAATCAACTACAAAACACACTAGGAGTATCTTATATCTCTTTGACACAGAAACAACTTTGCAGCAGGAAAGCAAATCATGTTCATACAAGCAAGTTCCATTTCCTCCACAGTATTAACAAGACATATACACTTGTACACTCTTGTTTTTTTTGTGCATGTGGTTTACATATTTAGTGCAATGAGTGATAACACAATCATTTAAGACTATGCACCAATGTAGTTCTGTCTTCTCTTTTGCATTGTGTTCATTCTTTTCTTATTTATGCTGCATTCTCAGCTATGCAGTTTATAGGGAATTTTGTATCATTGTCCTTTAAATCTATCATAAAAATACAAAACATTGAAAAGCATTTTTCAGCAAAGGTAGGAGAGTTCGGCAATTAGTGAACAAAAATGATAAATGTGTGCTGTTTAGCTCCATTCTAAAGTTTGCTAAAGTTACTTGTACACTTTATAAGCATATCCTGGGTGACACACCCAATACATGTAATGCAGTCTAAATTGCTGTTGCATCTTCCTTCTAAATTGCTGTTGCATCTTCCTTCTTCCTCCCATTATTCATTCACAGTTGTAATCCATTACAACTAACAGTGAGGTAGTACCTACACTATGTTTACACCTACTACACAAACTCAAAAGTTTGGAATTCAGCAATTCTAATGAATTCACACCTTATTTACATCTTCACAGTGCTCAAGAGGCCTGAATCTACATTATAAAAAGTTAACTGTGTAGTTAGGGAACTTGAAGGAGAAATGATTTGTGTATTTGGAGAAAATAGAAGATTGCTATTAGTTTTGATTTATATGCAGAGAAGCCTTCTACTCTTGCTAAGGTCTGATTGTATTTTTCAAGCACATTCTAATTTTGCAATGTTACAAACAAATCATATATATATATATATATATATATATATATATATATATATATACACACACACACACACACACACACACACACACACACACACACACACACACACACACACACAGTAGAAAATGAACTTTTATTTGTATGTTCTTCCTATAGTTCACTGTTGACACAGGCATTTTTGGCATGCATTTACATTTCTCAGACAGGTTATTAACTTTCATTACAAGGGTTATTGTTAAAAATATTGTTAAAATTGTTATCTTACAATCGTCAATGTTATTTCAGGGAACTGTAATGCACTATGTCAATGACACAGGGTGTTAGGCTTCTAAGATGGCCCAGAGACACCTCCAGGGGAGTGTTGAGCACAGTGAGAGGTTCATAGGTTCATAGGTAAATAGGTTCATAGGTGAGTTCTAGGCTAACAGCCCTGGAGCCAACACAAGCCTAGCCCAAGAACATATCCAGATGTCCTGTTGACAGACGTTAGTGCCTTGTACCCCTATTGAGCAAGGCTGCTGAAATGTTGAGAATGAGCTGTTGCAGGAAAGGGCAAATTCCCTTGTAAGTCTCAGCAAAAAATGAGATCCCTCATCAAAGCCTCCAAAGCTACTTATGAAAACAAAATTACATCAGATGTTAAAGATAACTACAAGGCATTCTTTAGTTACATCAAGAACCTGCATAACAATATGCAGGGGTGCTTGGAGCTACTACACAATGGCACCACTTGTACTAAGCCTACAGATATTGCAAAAATCTTGGCAGACAGGTTTAGTGCAAACTTTACCCCCCTTACCCCCAAAAGGGCCCATCCCAATACCCAAAGAATGTCAAATCCCTAATATCATGGCTGCTCTGGTAGAAGCTGCACTATCCAAATCAAAAGAGCTCTAGTTTTTGATAGTGCTATTTGCAGTTTGTGTGACTACAATGATAGCTGCAAGAGGTTCTGAGTAAGTGCTGGGTTTAGAGGTCTGATTTGAGTGTTCAGAGATGAATGCTAGTAAGATCTAAGGGAAAACCTAAAGAGCAGACTTTAAGGCGGCACAGGTGATAGTTTACCCTAGCTTACGGTACTGTGCGATGTGCAAATCTGTGTAAACATGAGTTTTTAAGTCAAAAAGTTGAAAGGGATAGAAGCAGCCCTAAATGGCTAATACAAACCAATTCCTGAGCTGGAAACCACTCCTCTTAGTGATAGATAGGCTGCTCAGTGCTTACCACTCCCACTGATAAGCAGAAAGACTTTCTTCTATCTCTGCAAGGTCTGGACAACTCAGAACACGTGGACCAACTCATTCTCACCCCCCACCAGATGCAGAAACATTCTCAATCTGGTCAACACAAACATGTTGTGGTGGTTGTGTTTGGGTGAGTATCTGGTTATCATACAAAATTTACTTTTCTATTGTAAATGCATACACATCGTTGGAATTGTGTTGAAACCATATATGACAATTAAATTATGTGGTATTCCTTGTTTTGTACAAACTTTAATTTGCTTGTTATTTTGGGGGTGGGGAAGCCAAGTACCAAGTGTGTGTTACCACAACAAATGTTGTGTTTCAAGAGGTTTTCTCTTGAAAATGTGCAGTCATCCTTTTATTTCAGTGGAAAAAAAGTACATTACTAAAGTAGAACAAAAACTGGTTTGTGTGTGTGATATTCTACAATCATTTAACCTTTAATATTAATAACTGAAATGTGCATCTCCAATGTTTAATGATGAGAAATATGTGTATATAAGCAGGAATTTACTTATGTGATATTCATGGGTGTGATATTTACAGATGTGATATTTACGTGTTGTATTCTTCTCTGTTTTATGTGATATAGGACTATGGGATCCAGGTGTATAAATTGGGTTTCTATCAGCATTTCGAATGTTGAAAATGCCGAATTTAATTTAATCAAACTGAAATGTTCGAAATCTCAAAAGAGTGAACTGACGGAACATCGATTTCTTTCCCATGGAAAGAAATCAGTAGGCTGTCACCGGAGTTTGCCATTTCCTCCACTGTGGTGCTGTCTCGGATTTGGTATATTTAATAGAGGGGTGTGGGGGTAAAGCCCCCCACTTCTGTCAGTGTTTAAAGTATTGAAAATATTTCTTCTTTTTGCAGGGAACACAGATTTCTTTCCCTGGGAAAGAAATCGATGTTCCGTCAGTTCGCTCTTCTGAGATTTCGAACATTTCAGTTCGATTAAATTGCTTTTGGCATTTTCAGCATTCGATATGCTGATATAGACCCTATAAATCCATGTAAAATCCTTTCAGTGGCTCTGAAAGTTATGTAATAGTGCAGGCGTTCAGGCGTCATAGTGCCTTTCTGCTTCAGAGAGGACAGGGGGGGAATGGCTGCCAGAATGCACATTTGGAACCAGATAGTCAATGATGTGAGTGCAGCAGGGCATTGCTCCAGGACCTATGATCAGGTGCATCATAGGGCCACTGATATGATTTTATTAGTCCGGAGGAGAGCAACTGCAGTTGCCCATGTACAGTATGTGTGGGAAGGCCTGATACCGAGCCACCACTGACACCTAATGAAGTGTTCCTGTCCACTGTCAAATCCAGAGAGCTCAGTGAAAACTGCACACTAACATGTAATTGATATCAGTGCTGATGTGTCTGGGAGGACAGGTATACACCAAGAGGAGCTTCTAGGACAGTTTACATATGGCAAGTTTTAAGATTTGCTTGTACAGTAAAATATAGAAAAATGTAAGTAATAATTCCTGTGGATTTTTTATGAAGCTATTGATAAATTAATAGACTTAATAACACATTTGTTCATTACACATGGGCTGTGGGTATATGTGTCAGCCAAGTTTCAGTTAAAACTACTCTTAACGGCCCTATAGGCAAAATTGTGTATTCATTGTCCCCTGTGTTATTGCAGTTGTGATGACTGTATTCTTACCTTGATTCATTCCTTCCAGGACCATCCTCCCTACCAAGTGTGGAGTCAAGTGCACATTTTAAGCCAAACATTGTTCTTTGATTACTGATAACCATTTGTCAGATGTATGCATTTGTCTGTATGTATGAAGTTGGTGCAATGAGGGTATGTTTTGCTTAGACCATCTGCAATAGTGTCACCAGTATTATTTTTTTATTATATAAATTCTTTTAAATATTTTAGTGTTTGTTACTTATTATCACAGGTGATCCTGTCAGTGAAAGTGTATGACTCTTACCACCTGATGACAAAGTATCAGACTCTGATGATGATGGTGGCCAAACAGAGGCACAGTCGGGGATGCAGAGTTTGAATCTGACACTGAGGTTGAAATTCAGCCTTCCACTGTATTTCCCTCAGTTACAATCATTAGACCTATACAAACCTAGTCCACTGAGCCTTCAGATAGTGGCCAGATGGAAGGTGACACACTTGATCAGGGTACTGTGTTTACTGTCCCTTCAGTGCCAGTTGACTCTGGCCACAGCCAAAGTGTGGGTGAGGTGTTACACAGGAAGGTTTTTAGGGGTGCTCAGAGGAGGTCTACTGTCCATCCTCCACCTAATCCTGGTTTGTCATTATGTTTAGGACTGCCAGGGAGATACAGCCCACATGCTTAAAGTTGTAGATGTGGCACAGGCTGACATGTGTGATTGCCTCAACCATGTGGCCATTTCAATGGATCCAGTGCCAGTCAATGACATGATGGAATGGGCAGTCACTGTGACGGAATATCTGCTGGAAGAGGGACAGTATCCATGTGGAAATAGGTCAGCATCATCATCTGATGTTAGCCAATGTGGCTATCCCTGATCATACTCCTGTAGTGATACTACTTCCACTGTTCTGTCAATGACTGAGGTGTCCACACCCAGATGTGGTAGGACATGGGATTGTGGTCCTGGGTGTACTCATGAGGAGAACTTGTCCAGCAGACATCAGTCACATTGTGGTAGTAGCAGCACATCTGACCATGGGCATGGATGTGCAAGTGTAATGCCTGGCAGAGCCAGTTCCCATGGTCGGGGGGGGTGGCGATGATACCAGTTACCTCTACCATGCACATCTCACACCTGTCTGACATGCCAGGTTGTAGAGCTTAGCAGAGAGCTTGGCTTTTATTTTTCAGATACACACGTTTCACCTTGAGTGCTCATAAGGACATACACACACATAACAGGTACATGGGTCATTCATGAGACTTTATTTATTTATTTATTTATCATTTGTTAACCGGGAAAATCCGACTTGGAATGAGACAAATTTTCAATGGAGGCCCTGGGAGAAAGGCTCCAGACGCATGTCTTTGTAACTCGACTTGCAACTCATTCTTTCTCAGTGGCCATTTGATAATTTATCTAAACTTCTGCCTGTCTGCTCATCTTTCTTACTCACATGTGCTCACTATCTTTTGTGTCAGGCTTGAGCTCTTGCCCCCCTCCCCCCAACAACACCCTGTGCAAATGATGATAAATATGCCATATCCTTGATACTATCTTTTGGATTCAGGGACACATGCCTTTTGTCTGATGTCCAGGGTGCATAGCTGACTGAGTAGTTAGTATATTTGTGTTTGTGATGCTCTTTCAAAAACTGTACTGCTATCTTACACGTTTTTGCATTGTGTGTATCTTTGATGCATGAGGCCTATTAGTTGATAGAGAATATATCTATTGATATAAGTCATTGTTGTCAAATACTGATGTAATTGCTGTAAAATTCACCCACCTTCTACTTAGGTACACTAGCAAGTAACAATATGCAACTATCTGCCATTCATTTGTGTTTTTAGCTATTTATTTTTCTATTCCAGGTTCTACATTTACCTTGATAGTCCAGCGGTTACAAGTGTTTTAATTCAGGGTTGACCCTGTGTGATGCTAGCAGCACACAGCTATTACATGAGTAAGTAAAGGCTGTGAGCATTGTTTGGCATCAATTTCACTGTATGTATGCATGCATGCACATATGATGAAAGCTGTACCCCCATAGGTGGTGAGCATGTGTGCTATCCATTACCTGTTGGACAGGGGAAAGACATATTGTGCATGCCTACATCTACCTACACCTACAGCAGCTGGTGGTTCCCCCACTGACTCCTCACTTGAGTGTGGCTGTGGTGACCTTGCCAGTGGGGTTGGGATGTGTGACCCCCCCCCCCTTGTGTTCCTGTTGAAGCTGTTTTCTCAATTCTCAGGATAATATTGTGAAGGATAGCACAGACAGTGAAAATTTTAGCACAACTATGGGGATTATACTGCAGGGTTCCCCGTGATGTATCTATGGACCAGAAATGTGACTTCAGCAGCTCAAACACATGTTCTGTGACATTTCTTTTTTGAGTGTGTGCCTCATTATACTGTTCATCAGTGTGTGTGTGTGTGTGTGTGTGTGTGTGTGTGTGTATGTGTGTGCGCATTTCTGATGAGCATCATCAGCCACAGTTTGAGTGCATAGCCTGCATCACCCAGTAAATGACCTTGAGGAATATCCCTCCCCTAGAAAACCTCTGACAGAGTTGAGAGTTGTGGCAGATATGGGAGTAGTGGTAACTGCCAGGGATGTCAGAACACACATTCAGGATGATTTCCTTAGCATTACACATCACCTGGCAGTTAATGGACTGAAAGCCCTTTCTTTTTATGTAAACCCTTCCCTGTTCCCCAGGTGGTGCTTTGATTTCAATGTGTATGCAGTCTATGGCCTAGACTATGGCCAGGACTTCATAGAAGTGTACTACAGGGTAGAATTCCTGCACAACTGTAGCTCTGTTCTCAGGTATACTGGAAAAATGTATGTAGTCACTGGCATGTTGTAGCATAGCATTCAGGAATTGATGAAGTATCCTGGATGCTGATGCCTGTGACACCCCCAGCATATCCCCTGTTGGTCTCTGGAAGGTTCTTGTTTCAAATAAATGTTCATATCTCTGGAACCACAAGGGGTTATAAAAGAGGTATAAATGGCAAACTCTTCAGCACAAACTATTTTTATAGTGGTAATTTTCTTTAGGTTCTAGGTCTTAAACCAAATTTTATAAGTCATAGTAAAAACAACAACTATTACTTTTGTAATATCTTGCAAACGACTTACAATATTGCAACAACCACTCGAGTTACCCACATACTGTCAGCAGCATTTTATAAATTAATATCACAAAGACAACCTTTAATATCTATTTATCTTTGTGCAATAAAAAAGTGTAGTATCAAAACACGTAGGAACATCCAGTAAACCACAGTAGAAGATAAATACCAAACGAAACACGCTGACAGCACTTGTAGAGGACAAACCATTTAATTGGAGATAAAAAATGAGCGCTTTCGCGTGGACATCCACGCTGAAGCGTGGATGTCCACGCGAAAGCGCTCATTTTTTATCTCCAATTAAATGGTTTCTCCTCTACAAGTGCTGTCAGCATGTTTCGTTTGGTATTTATCTTCTACTGTGGTTTACTGGATGTTCCTACGTGTTTTGATACTACACTTTTTTATTGCACTCTGCTTTTGAAGTTTTTGGTGCAGTATCATTCAGCAGGATCGCTGCCTCTACACACATCTATTTATCTTTACTAGACAGAGGTCATATATTAATGCAGTTGAGTTCGCCATTGTGTAAGCTTTAAGATGAAATCTTTTAAAACCTTGTAGATATTATGGTTTTGAAATTATTGACACAAATATGAACAAGTGATATTTGACGTCTAGAGGTGTCAGTAGGAGTTAACTGCAAATGCACCTGGAGGCATCACTCGGATGCAATGAGTTAGTTTCCACAGGTATTGGTTCGCCTCTGCTTTTTCTTTGCTCTGAGTTGAGGACACGGAGGTTGTAGAGTTCCAGTAGTGTGTCTCTATCCACTCTGTAGCACTCTACAATTTCCCCTTGATGCAGGCCATGACAAGTTACATGAGGTCTAAACACCCTTCTTCTTGGCCAAGGTCTATTCGCAACAGTAACAGCACAGATTTGGGCCTGTTGCATATACACATGAAGAACAGCAACAGCAGCTCCAAACATTCTTTCTGTGTAGAGTAGTTTCTGTGGCTGTATTCCAATAGGTTTTGGAAATCGGGGCCTGAACCTGCACCAAGTGTACATGATTACTTTATACTTTGTTGAGTAGCTCCACCATCTTGGATTGGTTGATTAGCATACAATTCAGCTGCCTATGCTGTAATTAGCATGCCATGATGTTTACAGTGTTTGCGCAGCTCTACATAGCATGTTGAGCTGCTTGCTGAATACAAATCAGCTCGCTGCCATGTGAGCATCATGCCACGACTCTCACATGGTTTTAGCACACCCTGTAGGCTTTATTGAATTTAGCCCATTATTTTATCATGTAGTATGTTTTTTTTCTGCAAATTAACTGCATGTGATTCAAAATACTGTTATTACCAAATTTACCTGTGTCATGTCAGTAAAGGGTTTCAGGACTAGAACACCTAACTAATTAGAGTAAATAAAAAAAGTAATCAGGTTTAGTCCTAGCTCTCATACAAAGTCAAAACTCATGAAACAGCTCTGCCCCCCCCCCCCCCTCAACACCACACTTCAACACCTCCAGTAATTGGTGTTAGTTTTCTTACCTTGAGAATATAGATGAGCTGGGATATGGTACCATTTAAGAATAAGTCTTAAGTGATCCTATATCACAGACTACCTTCTGATACAACTTAACTTTCATCAAACTTTCTTCCAGTCTTCTGAACTAATAGAGATCCCTTTTGCATATTCATGTCATACATCTATCTATCAATATATATATATATATATATATCAAAAGTTTGAAGGACAGTACAACTTCTTTTTTACCCATGGTCTTTATAGGTATGATGGTATCCGGGGCTTTGCATTTTCATAGCAGTGATCTGCAAAGAGTGGGGCTACAAGGTTATACAAATCCAGGATGACTACAGAAATGTGGAGGACTTTTTGCGAACACTGTCCCTATTGGAAATGCACAGTGTGATAAATGCATAAGAGATAAAGGGACAGCTACTATGCTGTTAAGGGGCTTTACATGTATGCACATGAGTTTGATTCATAGACATGAATATATAATTATATCATCTGCATACAAAGTGTGCAAATAGCGCTGAAGTTTCTCCAAAAAGCAGCAGGTTTCAGTCCGAATACAGAGATGTGAGGGGAGCTGAGTTGGTTCTTCTGCATACCTGGGCAGTTTTTGAAGGGCTTGCTTGGGGAAATGTTTTATTTTAGTGCTTGTGCATACCTGGACATAATGCTGAAGGGGTCACTTGGGTGTATATTTCATTTTAGTGCTTGTGTATACTAGGGCATGTTACTGAAGGGGTCACTTGGATGAATGTTTCATTTTGGTGCTTGTGCATATTATGGCACATTTCTGAAGGTGTTGCTTGGATAAATGTTTCATTTCAGTGCTTGTGCATGCTAGGAAATTTTACTGAAGGGGTTGCTGGGGCAAAATAATTCATTTGTGTATCAGGGAAGTTTGTGCATACATGGTCAGACCACTGAATTGATTGCTGGGAAAAAAAAAAAAATATTGTGCCATTTTAGTGCTTGTGCATACATAATACTAATGAAGGGGTTGCTGGGGGAAATAATTAATTTGTGTGTGAGGGTGATTGTACAGGGTCTATATCACATTGTCGAACTTTTAAAAGTTCGAGCACCATATGGTCGACACCATATGTTCAAACTTTAAAAGTTTGAAAATGTAATATAAAAAAAAAAAACACAAAAAAGCTACCTGAAGGTTGCAAGCAGACCCCCTGCACCCCACACCCACCTGCTACTTAAATATACCAACTCCGAGATCGCACTACATTGCAGGAAAGGGAAAGCTTCCCTTACGGAGATCTCCATTGAAACGTTCAAAGTTTTACAAGTTTGAATATATGGTTTGGAGCATATGACTTTTGAACTTGTAAAAGTTCAACATCGTGAATGGGACCCATTTGTACATACTTGAGCAAACAGTTTCACTGATTGCAACTCTAATATAAGAGCCATAGCACCACATTTAGGAATGGATGTGCGTTCCACAGGGATGTTGGACTATGAATTGCAAAACTGCCTTATTCTCCTACTACAGTTTACAACATTTTTCATTTGCATCTCATTATTTTTAGACCTTGCACATTACCATAAATGGCCTCTATGAATCACATCTTTGCTAAGCCCACTTTTAAGCATCAGGAATACCCCATCATATTTCTGCAAGCAACTACGAATACCAGCCACAATTCCCTATGTTTCTGTTAGTCTCATGCCTAAGTAAAGACTTCCTGTCCACTATCTATGGATAGAATAGAATAGAATAGAATAGTACTAGGCTAACTGCCCTTGTGAGCCATTTTAAGCCTAGCCAATTATCCCTTGTGAGACTCAAACCCTGCACCTTGTCTTTGTAAGGTAAACACCTTAACCATTAGGCTACCCTCCCAACCGATCTTCATTTACAGTTCCTGGTTAAACACGCATAAGCTTGTGAGTATCCATACCCCTTAGACTTTTCTGGTAAGTCTGCCATCATTTTTAGTGACTAACTCTAAAGGCTTTTTAATCTTGTTTACATGAGTCAAGTCTTCAATACTGCTCTCTTCACAAATCTGAATGCCATATCATGTTGGGCATTATGATTGTGTGGTAACTCCAAATGTTTTGGTCACTTAATTCAATCCACTGTAAGTCATCCTGTTTTAACAAATTTAACCTCTAGCTCTAGGACCTTATTAAGTCAGCAAGCTCTGGTGCTCCTCTATAGGAACAAACAGTTTATCACTAAACATACTAAACAAACCATTGCAAGGACTCATCTCCTATCCATCCTTCTCTATGCTTCCCCTATCTTGACTAATCTCTGCCAAACAGATCTAAATAAAATGGAATATTATTATAACAGGATTGCCAAGTTTGCTACTGATGCTTCTTATAGGTCTTATCACTGTCTGTCCCTTAAGCAGCTCAATTGGCTTGAGTTGCCTCAAATACTTCTTCTTAAACAACTCTCTATAGCACACAAGCTCTACTACCTCCCTGATACAACCCCAGGACTCCAGCATCTAATTCAGCCCCACACTACCTTAAGAGCCTTAAGATC
Organism: Protopterus annectens; assembly: GCF_019279795.1. Classification (NCBI taxonomy): domain Eukaryota; kingdom Metazoa; phylum Chordata; order Ceratodontiformes; family Protopteridae; genus Protopterus; species Protopterus annectens. The sequence goes on along the minus strand of NC_056726.1, from coordinate 1,140,060,262 downwards.
TAGTAACTAGAACGTCATAACTGCCATCAAACATAAAAACAATGCTGGTAAAGCCCTCTTTGCCTGCAACACTGCCAAAATCTGGAACTCACTACCAAGCCAAATATCTTCTACCACCTCCATTATTCAATTAAAAAAACTCCTAAAAACTCACTATGTAAACAACTGGCTTTGTTCATGCCATTTCCCAGGTTAATCCAGTTCAAGTGATTGCTGCATGGATTCTGTTAAGAACAAATAGTTTACTCTGAAAGAATGTTAGCTTGTTGATACTTAACTTCCAGAACTTACACAACTAATAACTCCCTTTATTAAACTTAACTCCTTTCACTAAACTTAATTTGCAGAACTAATATCTCATTTTACTAAACCAGCACACATTACCTAAGGTCTTAAACAACAGTGTGCTTTAATGTATATTAATATACATCACTACTCGTCTACTTTTATGAATTGTTAGTCTCTATTTTACTGTGTATTCATACAATATTTCTTATATGTTTGCTTTATTTATTTATTTATTTCTCTCATGTATTGTAATTGCATTTTGGAGCTTTTCTCCCTAGGCCTCCACTGAAAATGGACCTGTGCCCAGTCGGACTTTCCCGGTAAACAAATGTAAAATAAAAAAAATAAATAAATAAATATCCTAGGGAGATGCATCAGTGTCATAAGATTTGGTTGTGTTTAGAAAAGACAGGCTCAAGAATGATGAGTGACGAAAGAGATGGCAGGTGGCTTTTAGACAAAGCTCATTCACAGCTGCTTTACTGGTGTAGTGGGTAGGGACCATTTTGAGGTTATGCTGTAGGGAGTCTGCTGAAGAGTTAGCATTGAAGCTCTTGGAGGAAAAAAATAAAATATTCACCAAGGCACCAAAGTTCACTTCAAACAGAATCCACAGGTACCACCAAGGATCAAATGCCAGCAGTTTTCTTTGAAAACACAGCTTTAATGAAAATGAACAATGCCTGGAGTGTATGTGTTTTTTGTTCATTTTCACTAAAGCTGTGTTTTCAAAGAAAACTGCTGGCATTCGATCCTTGGTGGTACCTGTGGATTCTCCTGGAGGTAAAACTCAATTAACCTGAAGGATTTGGACTGCCTCTTGCATAATTATCTTTTGGTCCAGGAGCTTCCCGTGGAAGGTTATTTCTCCCACTGATTTATTGGCATTAGTCCTTGTCAGCCTTTTTGAATTATATGAAGTAAGGTGTCACTCAGTGCTCATCACTGCTGTAATTTTAGTTTGTGATTTTCATTACAGGCTTCACTTGCAATGCAATTTTGGTCATAAGAAGTTATAGGTTCATAGGTTACTAGGCTACTGGTTCTAGATCCTTTACAAGCCTAGCCATGTTAATCCCAAGTATCCCCATTTGTAGTTTTTTGGTAGTTCGCAGAATGATTTTAAGAACAGAGCAGGTCTGTGATTCACACCGGCTACCCCTGTCCACGAGGGACATGGGTGCCACCCAGGGACAAATTTGGGGTCTCCCATACAATTATCTAAGTTGCATTTGAATAAGGTCAGTGAAGAGCTCTGTTTTACATGAACAGGAAGTCTAGTCCAGAAAAGCTGCAGTCTCTGAGAGACATATATCTCTCCCGCATGTTCTGTAAATATCACAAGCTAGGTTGAGATCCCTAGAGTGAATGACTATTGTGTCATTTGACTTGAGGATGTACACCATTTTCGTTATGGCAGGGATTGAAATTGCCCTATAGGCCAGGCACAAGTCACCTCTCAGCAGCCTATAAGATATAGAGTCAAGTGAAAGGACTTTCAGCCTTTCCATGTAGATCATGGTTTGTAGTCCCTGTATTTTCTAAGTGAGAAACCTCTGAGGTCTGTCTGGCTGCTGCTGTAGGCATCTAGTGAGTTACATGAACAAATGTGCATTATACTCTGTTAGTGGTCTGATGAGGGTTGAGTACAGTGGGGTTGTAACATATTTTGACCTGTATACTATGCCCTTGCTTATGAGGTGTGCTACATAGAAGACTTTCCTTACACTATGGAAACTTGGTGGTCAAAGTTCAGATTGTTATCAACCTGTGTTCCCAAGTCTCCCACCACTGGGTTGAAACTCAGAGGGGTACTGTCAATAATGCAATCTGTAGTGAATTCCATTTTCCAAAGGGAATAATAATGCATTTTTTGCATTTAGTTTTAGACTATGGCTTTGGCACCAATCATTTATTTGTGTTAGCCCTTCTTGTAATATGTTGACATCTCTGCGGACTCAGTCATTGCTCCCAGTTTGCAATCATTGGCAAACATGGTAAGCCAAAGGCCATCTATTTTGGCTTGAACTTCTAACAAATAGATGCCAAACAGTAAGGGGCCTAGCACAGACCAGTGTGTTACTCCACTGGTTACAGGTCTACTGCTGGAGGTGGAGTCACCAGATTTGACAGTGTGTGTTCTGTTGGTGAGCCAATTGGCTACCCATCTGGTAATGTAAGGGTTAATTCTTATCTGGTAGAGTTTCTCAACAATGCCAGAGTGAGGAATTGTATCAAAAGCCTTGTTGAGGTTGAGATAGGCAGTGTGCACTGTCTTACCTTGATCCATGGCTTTGGTGACTTTCTCAAAGAAGTCTACCATCTTTAATAAGCATGATCTACTCTTAACAAAGCCACACTGGATTGCGTCCAGTGATTCAAGGTCACCTATGTCCATGTTAATAAGGTTCATGATAATTCTTTCCATGGCCTTGCAGATGTAGCTGGTTAGACTTATGGGTCTGTAGTTTCCAGGGTCAGTTAATGGCTTCCCTTTGTGCAGGGGGATTACTTTTGCTGTTCTCCTTTCTGCAGGAACATAGCCAGTTCTCAAGCTATGATTAAAAAAAATGCTGAGTAACTCCGTTAGGTCATTTTAGATTGTTTAGTAAACAACCTGTGATATTATCTGGTCCCATTAAGGCCATATTTTTGGCCTTGGCAAGTGCAGAGTTGACCTATTGTCTAGAAATATTAGGCAGAGGGCTGGTGTCAGGTATGCTTTGGGATATGGTAGGTGGAGATGGGGGGTGAAGTTTGCCCTGAATCTGTCAGTTAGCAGGTTGGTGATATCTTCCAGTGTAGCCTGAGTGATCCCATCTACAACCAGTTTGGCACATAGCTGGGCATTCCCTTTTAGATTTTGTATGTAGTTAAAGAATGCTTTATGATTATCCTTGGCTAGGGATGCAATTATAGTTTCATAAAGAAAGAAGATGTTCCAAGATTTCTGATTTTCTTGTTTAGGCTTAGGAGGGAACTCTTCCTCTGCTCAGTGATATCCCCCCTGCTTTTGAACAACAGTTTCCTCCTCTTGTTATATAATCTGTTTATACTTGAAGTCAACCACGGCAGCTTGTTTTTATGGGAAGACCTGGTTTTGATCCGGTCAGGTACAAGACAGTTTATGCAGTAGCTTAAGTGTTTGTACAGGGCATTTGTGTACACTTCTGCATAGTGATCATTGATGTCTGCAACTGTAGGTGGTATGAAGCTTTTTATACTATTGTTTAGTAGGCTGTAGTCAGAGACTGGTTGCCAAAATGGTTAAGGTCTTTGCCTCCCATGCACAAGGTGCATAGTTTTGATCCTGACATCTGACCAATGCCTGTTTGTAGTTTGCATATTCTCCCTATGTCAGTGTGTGTGTGGTTCCTCCTACATCCTAAAAACATGCTGAGTGTTTCTATTTCAAACTTACCAATGAATGGAGCTGTGGGCAGCAGCACAGACTCTATATGGTTCCTCTATAGGGGGCAGAGTTGTACTGACCAACCACTTTGGGCATCTACTGTGGTGCACAGTATCCTCAAGAAAGGAAAACACAGATCACAGACAGCACACTGTGCCAGGCTAGCCACTCAACAGTGTAAAATATGCCTGTAGGTGATTTGGTCATGTTGACCAATGTTACCAAATGGGCATGCGTAGTTACTGGTGATAAGTGGGTTGAGGACCTGGTCTATTCTGACCTATTCCAGGGATCCATGCTAACAGTTAGAGGGGTGTATGTGCCCTTACTGGCCAGTGTGTGCCTGCCATAAAGCCCAGCTATGGACCAATAAGTTGGTGTCTAGTTGACCTGGGTTACCTGGGATAGCTCCACTGAGTGAAAGCTGGATGTAAAATCAATCAAACATAATTGCCACACTTAATGTAGGTTCACTGATGATGCAGCTTGAAAATGGATGATACAGAGGAGGCTGGACATCTTGTGTATCCAAGAGACAAGATGGAAGGACAGTGAATCACTCCATTTGGAATCCAGAGTCTAACTACTCAGGAGGGGGACAGACTATAAATGGTGTGAGAATTGTGATGAGAGAGGCTTCAGAAAGCAGTGAAGGATATCCTCAAATTAATGACAGATAATCAGATAATGATAGCAAGGAAAAGAGTAGCCGATAGTCATAGCCTCACCTCAGGTTTCGTGCCCACTGAGTGGCGCAGAGCTACAGTTATCCCAATCCACAAGGGGGAATCCACCTTGGATCCCGGAAACTACCATCCCATCAGTCTGACAAGCCTTATCTGCAAGGCCATGGAGCGTATTATCATGGAACTTATAAACAAAGACATTGGCAACCTTCAAACACTGGAACCCACCCAGTTTGGGTTTGTGAAGGGCCGATCTTGTCTCCTGAACCTGATTGACTTCTTTGAATCAGTCTCCAGAGCCATGGACAAGGGTAAGGTGGTCCACACAGCCTATCTAGACCTTGCCAAGGCCTTTGACACCATCCCCCACTCTGGAATCATAGATAAACTTACTAAGTTGGGCATTAATCCCTATGTCACCCAATGGGTTGCTAAATGGCTTACTGATAGAACCCACACTGTAAAAGTAGCCGACTCCAAATCCAGCTCCAGACAAGTGACAAGTGGAGTACCTCAGGGTTCAGTCCTGGGGCCGCTCTTGTTTGGCATCTACTTCTCTGAAGTACAGGTCAACACTAAGGGACTCTGGCTAACAAAGTTTGCAGATGACTGCAAACTGGGAGCCATTATTGAATCCCCAAATGATGTGGATACTCTACAAAAGGGCCTTACAGAAACAGATGCTTGGTGCCAGAGCCATGGGCTCAAGCTCAATGCCAAGAAATGTATTGTTATCCCCTTTGGGAAAAACATGTATCCATGAATTACCATATAGGTGGTAGTACACTAAACACAGAAAGTGTGATAAGAGACTTAGGGACACAGGTGGACAGTGGTCTCACCTTCGATAACCACATCGCCACAACAGTCAGAAAATCCTTCTATGTGGCACACCTCATCACGAAGGGCTTTTCATCCAGAAAAAAGGAGGTCATTGTCCCACTGTACTCATCCCTCATTAGACCCATTATAGAATACAACGCCCCATTTGGTATGTACCTCTCAAGACATCTGCAACAACTGGAAAGGCTAGGAACCAAGTTGAAAACTCCAAACCAAATAATTTTGGATGCGAGTTCCAGCCTTCCTGGAAACAGTTAACAGCTGACAAGCGAACCAAACCAAACGGTCTTAGGTTTGAAAAGGTTCTACGATAATCCAGTGATCAAGAACCACCAAAAAACAGCTGAACACAAACTACTGGTAAACGAACCAAACCAAACTGCCTTTAGGTTAGAAAAAGTTCTCCAGTAGTCAAACGTTTCCAAAATGACGATTTATTAATGAAGTAAAACCAAAACAGGAACTGCTCACAGGACAGCTTCTAACACAAACTGCCAACACAAACTGCACGATCTACCTAGGTTTCGTCCGTAGACTTCTTCAGAATAAAACACTCCCTCTTCTTGCCACTTAAATACCCCAGTGAAACCAATTAATCAATAAAATCATGCAACAATAATCACGTGAATGTATCATTCTGCAGAATACACATTTGTAAATACAAAAATGATAAAATTGTGAATAAATAAACAAAAGGACAATGTCTGTGTATTAATTAACTTCAAGTATAAATAAAAAGTATTGTATGTACATATATATAATAAAAAATATATATATATATGTAAAAAATGTGTGTATATATGTATCTATATGTAAACGAATGTGTATAAATGTTAGAGTAAATATTAAAATTCTATAATAGATAAATAAAAAATAAATAAATACCTAATGATAAACATTGAATAGTTGATGTTGAATAATAAATATTATATCATATTGAATAATCAATATGTATATTTGATGTTCTGTATGTAATACCTGTTCAAAATACTTTGTTTTATTAAGATTTATTTGAATTAGTTGAATTTATTGTGATTGTTGTTTATGTCTAAAAATGACCCAACTTATATTTGTATTATGTATAGTGGATATCCTTGTGTATGTTGAAATATTAAATATTAAATATTCAATATTCAATGTCAAATATTAAAATTGTATGTTAAAATTGTACACAAAAAACATTATGAAATTGATATATAAAATTCATATGAATTTATGAAGAATTTATGAATTTTAGACATAAACAACAATCACAATAAATTCAACTTCTTCTTCTTCTTTCGGCTTTATCCCGGTTAGGGGTCGCCACAGCGGATCACCTGTCCGCACATTGAATGGCAGTGGAGTTTTACGGTGTCGAGTTGCCAGCCCGGCGCCCAACCTTCCACAGAAGGCACACTCACACGCACACCTAGGGCCAATTTAGAGTGTCCAATTCACCTGCAGCATGTCTTTGGGATGTGGGAGGAAACCGGAGCACCCGGAGGAAACCCACGCGACCACAGGGAGGACATGCAGACTCCGCACAGAAGGCACCCCAGCCGAGGATCGAACCGGAGAACCTCTTGCTGTGAGGCAGCAATGCTAACCACTGCACCACCGTGGCCGCCCTAATCACAATAAATTCAACTAATTCAAATAAATCTTAATAAAACAAAGTATTTTGCACAGGTATTACATACAGAACATCAATTATACATATTGATTATTCAATATGATATAATATTTATTATTCAACATCAACTATTCAATGTTTATTATTAGGTATTTATTTATTTATTATAGATTTTTAATATTTACTCTAATATTCATACACATTCGTTTACATATAGATACATATATACACATTTTTTACATATATATATATATATTTTTTATTATATATATGTACATACAATACTTTTTATTTATACTTGAAGTTAATTAATACACAGACATTGTCCTTTTGTTTATTTATTCACAATTTTATCATTTTTGTATTTACAAATGTGTATTCTGCAGAATGATACATTCACGTGATTATTGTTGCATGATTTTATTGATTAATTGGTTTCACTGGGGTATTTAAGTGGCAAGAAGAGGGAGTGTTTTATTCTGAAGAAGTCTACGGACGAAACCTAGGTAGATCGTGCAGTTTGTGTTGGCAGTTTGTGTTGAAGCTGTCCTGTGAGCAGTTCCTGTTTTGGTTTTACTTCATTAATAAATCGTCATTTTGGAAACGTTTGATTACTGGAGAACTTTTTCTAACCTAAAGGCAGTTTGGTTTGGTTCGTTTACCAGTAGTTTGTGCTCAGCTGTTTTTTGGTGGTTCTTGATCACTGGATTACCGTAGAACCTTTTTCTAACCTAAGACCGTTTGGTTTGGTTCGCTTGTCAGCTGTTAACTGTTTCCAGGAAGGCTGGAACTCGCATCCAAAACAACTGGAAAGGCCTCAGAAATACCTCACTAAAAGAATCACAGGCCTAAAGCAGATGCCCTACGCTGACCGCCTTAAAAAACTCCAGCTATACTCTGTCGCATATCGTCTACTCAGAGGCGATCTCTGCTTAACATACAAGGCCATGTCAAACCCAGAGCTGTTGGACATGCTACACTTAAAGAAATCCCAATCCCTCAGAGCTACACGCTCCAGGTATCTAAACCTTGTCATCACAATAAACAAAACATGCTGGAGGGATAGGTTCCTGACCCAGAGACTCCCCCAGACTCTGGAATAGATTGCCCATACATGTCAAGCAGAGTGCCTCTTTGGACCTCTTCAAGAGGAACCTTGACGATTGGATGGGAGAAAGGAAATTCACCCCAGGGATCACGTCAGTCGTCCTGCTAGACAGAGGTCCAGGAAAGTAAATAATGTGGGAAGAAATAGCCAGGGAATTGTTATGGCTAGGCTTGTATAGGCCCTAGGGCTGATAGCCTAGTACCAACCTATGAACCTATGAACCTATGACTGTATTCAGCAGTTCCAGGACAACATGAATTAGTGGGCAATTTAAATTGAGATGGACAGAACAAGACACGAGGGCTGCCTGCCTGGGTCCACATGTGTGGGGCAACAGGAATAAAGAAGGAGAGACCATTCTAGACTTCTATCTGGCAAATGGCTTAACACATGGATCAGAAAGATAGACAGTCACAAGATCACATAGGCCAACAGGCATAAGAGTGGCCAAGAGTGGCCAACTTGCAACTTAGGTAGACTTCATTATAGTAAGGAAAATACACTGGGGTATGGCAGTGCCTCGAAACAGCATGGGGGAGGATTTATGTGGCAGAGCCAGGTATGAGAAATATAAGATACATAAGAGGTGAGTCCAGGAAGTCATCAAAAGAAAGAAGGAGTGCAGGAAAAAGTGGGAGAAAGATAAGACTGACCAAGCTAGGAAGGACTACTGGTTGGAATTGCAATAGCAAAGAATAGCATTAGAGGCACTCTACCATCTTCTGGAAAGTAACTCAGTAGGTGGCACAAAGAAACTCTATCTGGTTGCAAGAAAATGACAGAAAGATAAAGAAGATAGTCAGACACCCTTCATAACAGATGCCAGCAACAACCTGTTCACCAGTCCACAGGACATAAAAGGCAGAAGAATAAGTATTTCTAACAGCAGCTTCTGAATGAAGAAAACTGTACTGCCCCAAAAACAGCTTACAATGAGAGAAGAAGAGGATACAAGCATAGAAGAAGTAATAGCACTAAGGAAAATGAAATCAGGGAAAGTGGCAGGTGCAGCTGAGGTCACAGCAGGTATGATAAAGATGCTGGGTGAGATAGGGGTGAAATGGATCCTGAGGGTATGCATAGCAGTGTGGAGAGAAAGGCGTATCCCAGATGACTGGAGAATAAGCATACTCATGCCAGTGTAAAAGAACAAAGGGGACATCCACAACTGTGGGCAGTACAGAGGCACCAAATTCCATCAAACTCTTATCACATTGCACGAAAGTTCTGGAGACGGTGATTAATAAACGGATATGCTGAGTGCAAGATGGGTGATGAGCAATTTGGATTCAGGATGCAGCACAACTGACCTGATGTTTGCAGTGAGACAGATAGCTGAGAAGAAGCTAGAGATGAGGAAAGAGTCAAGCTGTTCATTCCTAGACTTGGAGAAAGCATATGACAAGGTCCCAAGAAACCTGATCAGATCTGAGCAGTACTGCGGTGGTTGGAAGTCCCGGAAACATAGGTAATATTAGTGCAGGCTAAAAACAAAATCCAATGAGTCATGTTTGGCCTCATAGAGGGGTTCCCAGTGAGAGTGGATGTACACCACGGTAAAGCTTTGAGCCCACTGCTGTTCATACTGGTGACTACATTAGCAAAAAGGTTGAAGGGGCCAGATTAACAAAGTTGCTGTATGCAGATGATATGACTTTACAGGCAGAATCTGCAGAAGAACTTCAGCAAAGGATAGGGGAATGGAATGCAAAGTTGAAGCCACATGAGATTAAGCTAAGCACAGATAAGACAGTGGTAATGACAGCAGATTGGGGAAATCAGAAGAAGCTGAGAACAGAAATAGAAGGGAAGATAGTAGAACAGGTAAATAGCTTCAAGTATCTGGGAGCAGTGGTTGAGGAGACTTGAGATCTGAATGAAGAAGTCAAAGCTAGAATCAGAGGGACTGCAGCCAAATGACATAGAGTGTCAGGTATAGTCTATGACAGAAGCATGCCAAAGAAGCTGAAAAGTAAGATGTACAAGGCAGTGGTGTGACCAGTACTACTGCATGGTACATAGACCTGGGCAGTAAAGGCAGAGCACATGAAGATTGTAGAGGTGATGGAGATGAAGTGCCTGAGAAGGGTGGTAGGGTGCACTCTGTGGGACAGACAAAGAAATGAAGACATAAGAGCAGAAGCCAAAGTATCTTCAATTTCAGAAAAAAAAAATCTAAGAGAACAGATTATGATGGTTTGGACTTGTGCAGAAAAGCAGAAGACAATCTGGTGAAGAAGATTTGGGACAGACAAGAAGAAAATAAAAGGAAATGAGAATGTCCAGCAAAGAGGGGGATGGATTGAGTGAAAGAGGATCTGCGACAGTCAGGCATGAGTGTTGAAGAAGGCAGGAGTGTGGTGGCATTGAATAGGGAGCGAGCATGTCAGTTAACACGATTCCCCGACTCCCATAGCCGGCCTTATGCATAGGCCAACTAGGAGGCTGCCTAGGGCGCTGCTCTAGCAGGGGCACTTTTCCAGTATTTATTTGGTGTAGGCAGACCAGGTGGTGTGCAGGGGGGCCGTGGAGCCCTTTTGCCTAGGGCACCAGTTAATCTATGTCCGCTCCTGACCCCCATGTAGAGAATGAGAAAAATGGGGTGATGATGAGGATTAGTAGGCTGTAGTTAGCTTTGCTAAAGATTTTTTATATTTTTTGTTGGTGTGAGGGTGTCAGTTCCAGTAGTTACTTCAAATGATACTTATTTGTGGTCTAACCTAACCAGGGAGGGCATCACACATAGGGAAGTACAGTGACCACCCCCCATGTTGGTGAGTACTATGTCCAGAACATTAGAGAGAGTAGGGACATTAGAACATTAGTGGGGATGCAGATTATCTGTTTCAGACCATTTGAGTTAACAATGTCAGGAACCTCTGGCTGAATGTGGTTTGCTTGTGTATGTCCTCCAGTCTATGGAAGGATAGTTGAAATCTCCCACAGCTAAGGTGTTGGGCTGTATGGTAAGGGATTCCAATAAATCAAGGTAGGGGATATGCTTATCATGATTCATAGTGGGAGATCTATAGCTAGCAATGATGTGGTTTGGTTCTTTTCCATTAGTTAATTTGACAAGGAGTAGTGTGAGAGAGTCATGCTATTTGACCAGTCTTGAAGTGTATTTGGTTTTAATGAAGCTGGATACACCTCCATCTTTGGTTTCTTCATGCTCATTTTGAGGTCTGAATGTGTGGAAGGCAATGAAGCTTTGCATGGCTGTGGTGTTCTCAGATGCCTTGTACCATGTCTCAGCAACTTTACAGATGTCAGCATCCTCTGATGTGAGCAGTGCTTCCAGGGAGTGCAGTTTCATGTTTAAGCTCCTAGCATTAAGCAGCATGACCCTGAGTTTGTCTCAATTAGATTTTGTTATATTGGAAAATTTGTTGTTTTGACATTGCCAACAAAGCACTGTGGGGGAGGTAAGGGCCTTTACCAGTATCAGCAAGGTCTGTCTACTATATCCTCCCAGGCTGACAGATACTGGATCCCCCTGGATTGACGCCAGAAGCTGTGCCAATTGTTGAAGTCAATAATGTTTTGTTTATATTGTGGCACTATCCTGGGAGGGTGTAAGTTACTGCTTAGGGCTAGGGATATGCCTGTCTGGGACACATAAGCAGAGAGTTCCATCATGTCTTTCTTCATATCGTCCAGAGAGGTATGTCTCCATTAATTCACTTAAACACAGACTATGACAGAGTCATAACTTTACTTGTTGTTGAGTGACTTGACTGCATGCATGATTTGTCAGATCCTGGCACCTGATAGGCAGCTGAGGGGGACATCTATTCTGCGTGTCTCACTATGGAGTTGCCTATGACCAAGACATTTGATGTGTTTTGCCTTAGGGTCTTATTTGTTGAGACAGATGTGTGTGTGCTGATATGAGTAGTGGTTTCTTTTTGCTTAGTGGTGAGTGTGGGTGGTGTGCATTTGGTATGTCTCTGTTCTTTTGGTAGGTTTTTAGTGAGTATCTCCATGTTTGTGGGTTTATGTGTCATGACCTTATTTTGTGTGTGAGGTGAAGTTTGCATGGGAGGTGAAGTGTGTTTGCTGACAACCTGTTTGATGTCTAATTTGTTTTTGCATAAGAGAACTGACTCCAAATCCACAGTGTATTTGCATCTCTCACATAGAGTGTTAGTTTGTTTTAGGTGTAAATGGTTGTTGGTATGCATGAAGCAATTGCTATATTGCCTCATAATGCCCATATAAATCAAGCTGGAAGGCAAAATGGTGTGGAACTGCCCATCCATTGTGGTAGGATTTTTCTGAATGTGGTATTTGGGAAGGAAGTGGGCTAGCTGGACTCAGTCACAATCAGCAAAGATATAGCAGTAATTCAATTAAATACAGTGTTGGCTTAAAATATACTTATTTTTCAGTTATTTTTCCAGTGGATGCCTTGGATTTTAGTGCAGATGCATTCCAGACCTCTGGCTAAAGTTTCCAAACATTGAGCAGCTCCAATAAACTGAACACAACTCCCCCCCCCCCCCAAATGTGAGGCTTATACACAGGCACATTTAAACAGTTTTAGCACAACTGCCAATGGGAAAGCCCCAAACTAAGCCTTTCACCAGCAGTCCTCAACTCAGATAGGTCATGAGCTATACGCTTCTGCCACAAGGGTGCAGGGTGTCCCTCTTAATGTCAGATGGCTGGTTTAAGAGCACAATGATATCAAACAGTGTAGATTCAGCAGGTCTGAATGTAGCCTATGTTATATAAGAGAAGGAAACACAGTTTCTAGATGGCAGGAATAAGAGAGAGTTACTTAAAGGTCATTCTTGTGATAAATCCACCAAAACTGCTGAAAGGGTCAAAAAATGACTAATAAACAAAAAACAAAACCCTGGAAGATAGCACAATAAAGCTTACGGACAGGACGAGTTTCAAACAGTTTATTTTGAGTATTCACTTCACTAAAATCACATGCCACTCAGTAACACTCAATATATTAATAAGTTTTCATTTTAAAACTTCATCAGATGTGGGCTGGCATCTACCACAATTCATATATATACAAATTTAAATTAAAACTACCAATCACATACTGAACAATAAATGAGACATAATTAAACATTATGCCATAAAGGTTCATAAAACATAACATATTTTTTAAGTCTAAAACTTCATCTGAACAAAGTTTAATTATAAAACTAGTTAAAACATCATAAATGTTGTGTATAAAATTAAAAACGTCTTAATTTAATCACCTTTATTAAAAAGGATAAAAATTAAAACCTATTCAAAAAACTTTTTTACAGTGCCATCTTGTGGTATAAAAATATACTACAATGGCCCTTTCTAATTAAATGCATGTTTCATAAATACTTGTACTAAGCTTCAAAACCTTACATAAAATGACTTATAATGCCTTACTTTAATAAATTATAACAAAAAATTGCATAAATGATGAAATCCTTATGCTGAACAAATAAAAATGCATATAACTTTGATGCATTAAACCTCAGTGTAGTTCATTATTAACTTTTTCTAATCATATTGTAAAAACATCATTATGCGAATGTTTGTTTGTCTTTTCGTCTTTTCCTGGTTAGGGGTCATCACAGAGGAACTCCGGTTTGATTGGCAGTTGATTTTTATAGTGCCGAGTTGCCAGCCCGACGCCCAACCTTCAGCAAAAGCACGCCCATTCACGCAAGTCTTTCGGAGGCCACTCGACCGCGGGGAGGACATGCAGACTCCACACAGAAGGCACTCCAGCCGGAAATCGAACAGAAGAACCTCTTGCTGTGAGGCAACAATGCTGCCACTGTACTACCGTGGCACAAAACATCATTATGCAAATATATCATGTAAACTACAAAATAAAATTCTGATAGAAAAATAAAGTTAGTTGATGGCTTGATTATTAACGTTCTTACAAAAAGATAAATAAATAATAAAATAAATGCATTCCTTGAATAAGAATAAGGAATGTGTTACACATCTAGCATGGCTGTCTTTGCTAGAATACAGCCGGGCAGCTGTCTGTAAGGATCACCATAATTTAAAACATTTTTGTTCATAGTGTACAGCTACAGCGGCTATACTTTTTAGCCATATTGCTCTACGACAATGTTCTGCTGCAGCCATTTGGTTTTGGCGATGTAGCTCGCAGGGAAATGTCTTGCGAGCTACACGCCGGAAGCCCACCTTCATGTCCTCTCTCACTGCATCCATAAACCTTATCTTAGGCCTTCCTCTTTTCCTCTTACCTGACAGCTCCATCCTTAGCATCCTTTTCCCAATATACCCAGCATCCCTCCTCAGCACGTGTCCACACCAATGCACTCTCGTCTCTCTGGCTTTGTCTCCAAACCATCCAACCTGAGTTGACCCTCTAATATACTGATTCCTAATCCTGGCCATCCTTGTCACACCCAGTGAAAATCTCAACAGCTTTAACTCTACCAATTCCAGCTCTGACTCCTGCCTTTTTGTCAATACCACCATCTCCAACCCATATAACATAGCTGGTCTCACTACAGTCTTGTAGACCTTCCCTTTCACTCTTACTGGTACTCGTCTGTCACAAATCACTCCTGACACTCTTCTCCACCCATTCTACTCTGCCTGTACTCTCTTCTTCACCTCTCTTCCACACTCACCATTACACTGAACTGTTAATCCCAAGTACTTAAACTCATCCTCCTTCGTTAACTCTACTCCCTGCATCCTCACCATTCCTCTATCCTCCCTCTCATTCTAAAACATATATTCTGTCTTAGTCCTGCTGACCTTCATTCCTCTCCTCTCTAGAGCATATCTCCACCTCTCCAGGGACTCCGCAACCTGGTCCCTACTGTCACTACAGATCACAATGTCATCTGCAAACATCGTAGTCCACAGGGCCTCCTGTCTATTCTCGTCTGTCAACCTGTCCATCACTACTGCAAACAAGAAAGGGCTCAGAGATGATCCTTGATGTAATCCCACCTCCACCTTAAACACATCCATCCCTCCCACTGCAGACCTCACCACTGTTCCACTACCCTTGTACATATCCTGTACCACTCTTACATACTTCTCTGCCACTCCCAACTTCCTCATGCAATACTATAAGTCCTCCCTAGGCACCCTTTCATATGCTTTCTCAAGTCCACAAAGACATAATGCAACTGCTTCTGACTTTCTCTTTATTTCTCTGTCTATAGCCATACTTAGTGTTCCCACAGATTCACCTCCTATAATGAAAACTGTAATTCTGCTAGGCCGGTAATGTGATATCAGCTTCTAATAGTGTGATCACTGTACTATCTGACATCTTCACACTCTATTCAGTTCCTTCTACGCAGTGCTTTGTCCTACACACCTCATGCTCTCTTCATTTTGTCTTTTTGTTCTATTTCCCTGATTCATCTTTGGAAACGTTCATGAATATCCGGTCTCTTTCCATTTCTTTTGCTAACAAAATGTAAACCTCCTCCCTTTTACCAAATGCTTTATATTTCTGTTTCTTCAACCACTCCATGATCTTAACTTCATGCTCATGATACAGTTGACTTTTTCTCAGCAAATCTCTAAATTCCTCTCCTATAATGACAACTGTAGTATATAACCTTCTCTTTCTATGCTGTACCTAATGTGCATTCTCCCATTGTATTTTTTCTCTATTATTCTATCATCTCTCTCTGTTGGAGAATGAAAATCACAGTACCAAGTGATCATCCCCTAATCTGTCTAAACATACCCTAACAGCCTGCCATGACATAAACTCTGCCTCAGATCTGATCAATTCTTTTCCTGCCCACTCCCCCATATGTCCAACTCCCTTATTTTCATCAATACTGACTTATGGCCCTTACAACCCACCACTTTAACAATCTACTTACATCATCCAAAACTGTACTACACAAAAACACAATCTACCTTCGTAGTTATAGTCCTGTCCTACAAGTATGCGTATATATCTGTTCTCTCCACTGTGTTGCACACCCCCTAGTATAATGTTCTCTCTGGTAAGGTCAGACTACAAAACTGTCTCTTTTGAAGTAAAAAGAAAACCTGGAATCCCAGCTTACCATAGACCGTTCAGGAAATACCATAAGGATAACTCTCTAAATGTTAGGTCTGCGTATCTCATCTTAAATATACGGGACAAATGCTGACTTCTGATATTCTTACACCTGAAAATTAGAAAGCTAATGCAATTTTACATATTTGGAAGCTAAAAGCGAAGCCTGTTCTAAAGTAATTCCTGTATAGTCCAATATCTTTTAGAATTTATTGCTAAACTATCAAGTAGGAAGTGTCTTAAATATGAGGTCTCATGATTTTGGTCTTCAGAATAAGATAAACTGCACTCCATAAAAAGCTTGTATTTATTTTTTGTGGGATCTAACATTGAAAGTCTATGGGCCAGATTCACGAAGGCTTGCACGGAGTCTAAGAGTAGAGTAAGACTCCAGCAAGCCAACATGTCTGCCGAGCGATCCAGGAACAGCCGGCAGGGGCGTGCAAGAGCGCTCCTAAAACGACTTTTGCACGGACAGGGTTAGTTTATGCAAATTGCCTCATTTGCTGCTGAAAGCTATGCAAATGAGGTAAATTTGTGATCCAGGAAACACTAACCGGTGTGTGTAAGAGTAGTGTTATTTGTAGAAATATACTCGGTTGGCAACTGATTACCATTCTGCAAATAGCAAAACGGAGCTATGACAGCTCCAAATAAAGGATGCATTCAGTTGAGGAAGCATGCCAATGGCCAAATATGCAGCCATTGGCATTTTTATCCATTGCAAAATAATTAAAAAAATACATTTGTTTTTCCTCGATCTCCAATGTTTAAGCATAGAGCAGCGCTGCGCAAACGTGCGGCACTCTAAAAACCCTAAAAACAACAAAAAAAGCCACAGATATGGATTTTATTCAAAATATTCATCTGCCATGCAGGTGAATGGCAGGCTAAAGACAACATGGCTACTGAGTAGTGGTTGCTAAGGGTGGAAGCTCAGTTTGAGAGATGTAACCAAGCATTAGTAGGCAATCCTATGCAAATGAGTATAAGGATAGTGAATCCCAAATTTCCCTGCCATGTGAACCATGTCCGTAGAGTGTAAGAGTAGGATTAGGGGAGTAACAGAGTAGAAGATAGGTGACATCATGAGAGGGTATGTATCAAAAAGAATTTAAGCTTATTGGAGCAGAGAGGCATGTAGTTGCTGTGAGTTACTCAGGACTGGAAGAGGCATGTGTACAGTTGTCTAAACTGAAACCCAGAAACTGAAGATGTATGCCGTGGCTATCACTGAAGTTTCTTGCAAAGCTGCTTACACTGTGTGTGCGCATTGTGTGTATGCCAGTAAACCTGTCTAAGCCTGTGTGCGTGCGTGTGTGCCGGTGTAAGCCTGTGTAAGGCCATCTAAGCCTGTATACATGAATGTGCACCTGCCTAAGCCTGTGTAAGCCTGTGTAAGGCTGTGTGCACGCATGTGCGTGTGCACTCGTGTGTGTGTGTTTGTGCTTGTATGCGCGGCGCTGCCCCCTGTGGAAACAGAAATGGGAAAAGGATGGAAAGGAAGTAGTGGGACGTTAACCAAGGAGAACTAGCAGAGCTGCCAGGTGAAATCAATCAGACTTAGCCAATTACACAGGCAGTACACTAGCCTAGCCCTGCCCAGCACTTAAAACTCTACAAACAACATTCCCCCATGTTTTTCTCAGAAACACTGCAAAACTGCAGTCTACAAAGAGAAGTGAAAATTTAAAAAGCTTAACTGAGACAAAAGAATGTTAGGGGCTGCCATTGCTATTAAAAGGCGACATGTGCAAGATGCTGAGGGTGGTCCCATTGCAAATGCTGCTGAGCAACCCACAGTGAGGAGACGGAGAAGAGTGTACAGACCCAGGGTAACCTACCAGGGGCTACATGAGCTGGAGATAGTGGAGTGCTATAGAGTGGACAGAGAGCTCCTGCATCAAATTGTTGAGCTGTGCAGGCTATGCCTCACACACAGAACCAACAGAGGGGAACCCATCCCAGTGGAAACCAAGGTATGTGTTGGCCTAAGAATACTAGCAACAAGTACCTTCCAGAGACCAACTGGTGATATGATGGGGATTTCACAGGCATCAGCATCCAAGGTACTGCACCAGTTCCTGAATGCCATGTCAGCACATGTCGGGGATCATGCATATTCCCCCAATTCCCATGAGGTATTGGCCAGAAACATGCGTCTCTTCCATCAAATAGCGGAATACCCTGAGGTAGCGGGTGCAATTGACTGCATGCACATACACATCAAAGCACCAGCCGGTGAGTGGGGTAGGGCCTACATCAACCGCAAGGGCTTCCACTCCATCAACTGCCAGGTCGTGTGTGATGCCCAGGTCATAATACTGAATGTGTGTGCTGGCTGCCCTGAAAGCTACCACGATTCCAATATCTGGCATCTGTTGCAGCTGTACCAGACATTTGCTAATGGGGACATCCCTGACAGTCACTTAGTGGGGGATGCTGGATACGCACTGGAGCCATGGCTGATGACACCCATCAGAAATGCACACACATCTGAACAAAAACACCATAATGAGGCACACGCACAAACACGAAATTTAATAGAGCGTGTGTTTAGGATGCTCAAATCACAGTTCTGTTGCCTGGACACATCTGGTGGAGCCTTGCAGTACTCACCAACTACATGTACCTAAACTGTCATGGTATGTGCCATGCTACACGATGTGATCCTGCGAAAACAGCTGCAGCAGGAACAGCATGGGGCAGGGCCAAACAGCCCACGACCATTGCCAAGGCCTGCACAGGCACAGCGTGACTCAGAGGAGGAACAACCTGAGCCTGCCCCAGTAGGCAGAAGGAGGCGTGCCCAGTATGCCTTGGCCTTGGCAAAGAGGAAACGCATAGCACATACACTGGCTCAGTAGGAACCCTGTAAATGATACCTCCCTCTGACTCACACAAAATAATAGGGATGCCTAACATGACACTACATGTTTCCAAACATGTATAGGGAGTGTAGTATGTGCATCTGACATAGGCAGCCCTGCAGCAACACCTGAGGCATGATTGCCATGTTTTAAGCAATATAAAGCAGTGCTAAGTAGCTTTTACCAATATCTAGTATATGTAAACAAAATTGCTCGTGCCAACTAGCGCAATGTCGGGCAATGTTGGCCAAGGTTGAGCAAAGTCAGTTAAACATGCTCATATCTGCTTTACTGGTCCTTAAGCAGTCTGGTCTGCCCACATGGCAATAAAAAGCAATGACAGGGGTTGAACCCAGGATACTGTGCACTATAGTGACAGTACTGAACCACTAAGCCATGATAGCATTTCAGTGGCACAGACACAGCAGGACAATTGTACACTAATGCAAACACAAAGAAATGCAGTATCATGCCCCTAAAGAGGCAAATGGGTAACCTCCCCCACATGCCTATGCAGACAGAGAACATCAGGCTAGGTGGTGTGATGTGGGTTGTGTAGGCTATGAAGTCGCAGTGCAATATACGTGACATAGGATGCCAACATCTGTAGTACAGTAGTATGCCTCAAGCCACTACGATAGGCGACAGTACAGACTGAAATGGTGTACTGTACATAGCAGTGCAGGCATAGCAAATGTGTATAAGTGTCAGGTGAAACCCACATCCTATGTACGCCTACAGTAACAATCAGGTGTGCCCTCGGGTAGAGATGTACAAAGAATAGCTGTTCCCCCTGTATGCAGAAATGTTGGTAAGTCTATGCAAAGTGTCACATGAAAGCCCTGCAGGCACAGCATGATCCCTGTTGATCTATGACACAAAGGTGAGCCCTGCTGTAAAAATACAACTTGGTTTTCCATACACATACAGTATAAATGTCTATACTGGGCGTGCTCACACACTCCAACAAATGTGGTGGATTCCATTCAGCATTACACTGAAAGCTCACACACACTAAATACGGATGTGATAATTAGGGATCTATGGACAAATGTGGATAGTCATCTCTACTTCCAGAAATACATTCACAAAGTGGTTGGAAAATCATGCTATGTGTTCACACAAACTGCCAAGGTCTGTGCACGGAGGTCAAAGGAGGTTCCCACTACTCAGCAGTCATCAGACCTGTCAGAGAGTACCACAACACACTTGCGATGAATCCGACTAGGCACGTTCAGCAGCTAGAAAGACCAATGAAGTACCTAAACAAGAGGATTACTGGCCTCAAATAGTCGCCTCATGCAACAAGACTGAATGTAACCCAATCTGTACTCTGTGGCATACTGTCTACTCAGGAGATCTCTGCCCAACAGACAGGTTCATGTCATGGTTACAGTCAGATCTGTTCCGAGTTACAGCTCAATGGCAGTAAATGTACAGAGCCAACTGATATTGCCAACATCCTGGCAGATAGGATCACTTTTAACTGTATCCCCCTCTCACCCATGAAAGAGCACATCTCCATAATGGAAGACTGCAAAGTTGCTGTCATCATGGCTGCACAGGTAATAGACACTCTCCAAAGCCAGTATCACAGCAGCCATGGGACCAGATAACCTCCCAGTCTGTGTAGTATCCACTTCCCTGAAGTAAACATTAACACGGTAGGTCTGTGGCAGCTGAATTTACCAGAAGACTGCAAACCAGGAGCCATAATGGTAAACACAAAAGATGTGGACATCCTACAAAAGGGCCTCACTGGGACAGATGGCTGTTGTCAAAGCCATGGGCTCTAGCTCAATGACAAAAGGTGCATTGTCATCCCCTATGTTAAAAACTCTGTAGCCAAGAACTACAACAGAGGTGGTAGTATACTTCACATTGAAAGTGTGACAAGGGACCTTGGGTCACAGGTGGACAGTGGATACAACTGTGATAATCACATTCCCACAGTAGTCAGGAAACCCTCCCATGTGGCACACCTCATCACAAAATGCATCTCATGCAGAATGTAAGAGGACAATGTTCCCCTCTACTCATCACTCACTAGAACTATAATAGAGTACAACGCCACTGTTGCTATGTACCTCACAAGACAACTACAACAACTGGAAAGCCAGCAGAAATACCACACAAAGAGCATTAGTGATCTGAAATACATGCCATACACAGACCATCTCAAAATGCTCCCTTGCATATCGCCCACTCAGAGGTGTTCACTGCCTAACATACAAAGCTATGTCAAACACAGAGCTGTTGGATATGGTCCACGTAAAACACTCACAATCCCTCTGACCTTTGGACCCAAAACCACGAGTGAAATACAAAAGGAAGGGGTGTACACATTTGCCCTATGGATACCCACATCTTCAGGTTAGTGGCA
Source organism: Protopterus annectens (assembly GCF_019279795.1). Classification (NCBI taxonomy): domain Eukaryota; kingdom Metazoa; phylum Chordata; order Ceratodontiformes; family Protopteridae; genus Protopterus; species Protopterus annectens. Next base: position 1,140,039,028 of record NC_056726.1, on the reverse strand, counting down.
CAGCATGAGGCCTTGGAGACCATGCAAGTGCAAGTAACATTGGCCAAAGCTGCCCACCAGATTGTAGCCTGCTACAGATCATGTACCTTGTCTCAGGAACCTCACTCAGTATTCCGGAGAACAGTGGAAAGTATAAAGGTCCTATCCAACACCATTATATGAGGAGATTACAACTACCCAAACAGTGAGTGGTGGAATTACTCATGTACAACGTCCTTCGCCCAATGTTCCTAGAGTTTAAAAACCCTAACACCCTGGAACAGCTGGTCACCATGCCCACTAGAGGTGACAGCATACTTGGTTATGATCATCACCAACATGGTGTACCAGTGTTCCACTACAGAGATAACCCCCTCGCTGGTAATATCAGATCATGAAGTAATCACACTAGGCATCCACATCTGCCCCCCCACCCAGTCAATGAAACCACTGTAAAGACATTTGCAAAAGCAAACTGCACACTTCCCAAGACTAAAGTGGAGCGTTCCAAAGCCCTCTTGCTATAGGATAATGGTATACAATCCGCAGAATCATTTACAAGTGCATCCTATGAGCATCTACAGGGATGCAAGGATTGAGACATCACAAATAAAACCAAGATGCACACCTCCAAAAATAGGACAACAATCAGGTGGTTGCTGCCCATAAATAAGCTAGACAACAGAAGGAGGAAGTGAACACATGATAGAGCCAACTTCACTAAAGGAAACGCATCACTGATCATTATCAGGGTGAAACAATGATCACTCATAAAATAATCCAAGGACAGTTTCTAAAGACAAATAACCAAGGAATGTAAGAATGGCAACCACAAAGCCTTCGGTAGCTATACCAGACATGTAGTTGTTATCCTCCAAATATGCTGTCAGCTACTGAAAAACAAAATAAATACAACAAACCAACTTTCATTGCCCACATCCAGGGGGACACGTTCATTGTAAACACCCCCCATCACCTCCAAAAGGGCCTGTGTCCAGCACAGAAGGATGCAGAGCCCCAGACATCATGGACATGCAGGTAAAGACAGCCCTCACCAAAGCTAAGAACACAGCATCAATGTGTCTGGATGGTGTCCCAGGCTGCGTCATACACTAGACCCATGAGGAACTGGACCCTCACTCACATTCACTGTCCAGACACAAGCGTAACACAGGCTATGTACCCAAAGAATGGCATACACAAACAGTCATCCAGCTCCAGAAAGGGGGTGCCACAACAGAACATGGACACCATTGCCCAATATGTCTACTCAGCCTGGTCTACAGAGCTATTGAGCAAATTGTCATGGAACCCATAAACAAAGGCATTGGAGACCTCCAGACACTGTACTCTCCACAACTTCGCCTTGTTAAAGTCAGATCCTGGCTCCCAGACCTAGTTGACTTATTTCAAACAGTTTCCAAGGACATAGATGGAGGTGAAAGTAGTCCACACAGCCCACCCGGACCTCACAAAGGACTTTCCATACCATTCCCCACTCTATCATCATGGACAAGCATACCAGCTGGAATATTAACAGCTATTTCACAGGATGGGTGGCCAGGTGGCTCACAGATCAAACATACATGTTCAGAGTTGCTGGTGCCATGTCCAACTCTAAGCCAGTCACAAATGGCATCCCACAGGTCTTGGTCCTGGGACCCCATCTGTTCAGTAGATCCTGCTCAGAGGTACAGGCAAGCATGGGAGGTGTATGGCTGAACAGGTCTGCAGATGAATGGTAATTGTGGTCCATAACCAACTGCACTGCTAACACAGACATCCTCCAGAAGTGTCTTACAGAGACAGATACCTGGTGTCAAAACAATGCCCTCAAGTTGAATGCCAAAGAATGCATAGTCATCCCCTTTGGGTACAACAAAGTGCACACAAATTACCACATAGGTGGTAATCCAGTATGTACGGAGAAAGTCATTATGGCCCTGGCGACACAGGTAGATAGTACACACCCCTTTGATGATGACATGGCCAAAGTGTGTAAACATTCCTTCAATGTAGCTCACCTAAAGTCACCTAATGTAACCCACTTTGTATAGTCTGATGATGTCACCATCCTACAAATAAACCTGTGGAAAGGATTAACTCACAGTGATGTGTATAGCACAGTGTGTAAATGTGTACTTCTATAGTATCATAAAGTAGTTAAATAGTGGTTTGAGTCCTGCACTTGACAAGCGTGTGTGTGTGTTTGCGAGTGGTCTTCTTGGCAAGGAACAAAAGTTTTGGAGAGTAGTAAAATACCTTAAAAGTAGTAAACTAATCTCTGTCAAGTCTGATTATGTCACAATCCTACAAATATACCTGTGGAAAAGGGATCCCCTAGTAATGTGTATAGCACGTTGTGCTAATGCGTACTTATCGAATATCATGAAGTAGTTAGGTAGGGGTTTGAATCCTGCACTTGACAACTGTGTGTGCGATCTCCTTTGAGAGGAGTAACCTTTTTGGAGAGTAGTAAAACACCTTAAAAGTGGTATACAAATCTTTGTCATGTCTGATGATGTCACCATCCTACAAACATACCTGTGGAAAAAACTTCTCCCAGTAATGTGTATAGCGCGTCGTGTTAATGCATACTCTTCTGGTATCATGATGTAGTTAGGTAGGAGTTTAAATCCTGCATATGCCAACTGTGTGCGTTTGTGTGTGGTCTCCTTGGGAAGGAGCAACCTTTTAGAGGAGTAGCAAAACACCTTTAAGGTGGTAAACTACTCTTTGTCAAGTCTGATTATGTCACCATCCTACAAATATACCTGTGGAAAAGCAACTTCCCAGTAATGTGTACAGCGCGATGTGTTGATGCGTCCTCTTCTAGTATCATGAATTAATTAGGTAGGGGGTTGAATCCTGCACTTAGTGAATGTCTGTGCTCCATGTGTGTGACAGTGTTTGGGGTTTTACTTTTACTATGGTATGACATATCAGTAGGCATTGCGCATGTGAGGTAGCTATGAGGCAAATCCATATATGTACATGTCACCTCAAGTATTACATGTGTGGGAACCCTGCTTTATCCAAGTACACAGTTGGCATCTATGCCAAACTGTGCTGTTGCTTCACAGACCTTAGGTCACATCTGTATGCTTGTGACAAGGCCAGCCACTGCAGTGATGCCTGGCCTAGGTCATCCATGTAACACACACTCATTACAGTTTCTATTGAATTGTGTGTGTGAGGGTTTATGGCCGTGGTATATGTCAGACCTGTTCAAACGCAGCAGAGTCTGTCAATAGGTGTACAACAACCTTTGTGGACATGCATGCAGACCCCTGATTGCTTATGTGATCCACCGAGGGATTCCAAAATACCTTAGGGAATGTGATTATCAAAGGAGAGATGACGTAACACTAGGTTGCATGTACACATCGGTACCTGCTCATGATGTTGGTGGCTACTACCTATGTGGTACTGTGGGGATACTATGTTCTGTAAAGGTGGATGTCTATGCTTAGTTTTGCCTATAGATTTACAGCATGGGTTTGACAACAGGTATCTGTCTGTATCATACCCTTGTGGAGGATGTGTGTGTCACCTGGAGAATGCAGTATAGGCCACAGTATGCATTAGAACACGTGGACAGACATATCCCTACTGTGATTGCTTGTACCTAAGAGAGCCATATAACAAACAGGAGTGGTCTCAGTAATGGGTGCAGCTGAATACCACTGGTTACTGGCATAGTATATTACCTGAAGGATCCAAATGTTGTTGTGTGTCCTACATCTGTATGTCAGTTGTGAGGACATCAGCTAACGATTGGTTACGGTCAGGCTGTTGCAGTTATGTATACTACCAGAATGCGAAAAAATGACAGATAGTAACAGTATCACCCACAGCACAGTGTCAAACCATGTCATACACACATGTGTAGTCAGGTTCCAAAATGTGTGTAGTACAATGCATACTGGCCATCAATAGAAACTATGGAGTGTTACTGTGTAATACAGAGCATGTCACCCTGCCCATGTGTCCACTATGCACGTACATGCAGACAGAGCACATCCACCATTTCCACAACTTTACACCTGCAAATATGTGCTACACACATCCCACACATACTGTCCACTCTCTAACACATGCTGCCAATACTGCACACATCAGCCAAGTGGCACGTGGACAGACAATATACAATTGGAACTAACACTGGTGCAAACAACACTACAATGACAATCATAGCTTTAATGCATCATGCCTGCTCAGCTACACCTTCAAGCATATCATTACACTCTACTACTGACAACATGCTAACATTGCTATACTGCTATAAAGACACCCTGTGCATCAGCACTATGGTAGCTTGTTCCTGCATCGATGTTACAGATGACAGGAGGTGGCACAGGTTTCATCATATGCACAGGGTGTGTTATTGGTCTGCTAGAGGCCTACAGTGAGCCATAAAATCGACATGTATGTGTGTGTGTGTGTGTGTGTGTGTGTGTGTGTGTGTGTGTGTGTGTGTGTGTGAGGGGCAAGAATAATGGTATGGGCCAATGTTGATGTAATGTGTGTGGGTATGTGTTAGCCCTAGGTGTCTGGATTATGTGTGTGTGTGTGTGTGTGTGTGTGTGTGTGTGTGTGTGTGTGTGTGTGTGTGTGTGTGTGTCTGCATGCACACAGTTCCACCATGTGGCTGCCACATATGGGTACTTGTGGGACAGCCACAGACTGTACCTGCGAGGCTTTACAGATCACCATCTCTGGCCACGGATACGGTACCTGTGCCTGGCAGGTGTGCTGCTGACACTATCAGGTACCAAGCCAGACTGGGTACTATCCCCAGAGGTAGATGGATGTACACTGGACCCGGGTCCCTGCTGGGACTGTCCTGAGCCACGTGCACGTGGTCTTCTAGGACGTTCTATGGACAGCCCACCCCCAACATTGCTGGGGCTGGTACTGGCACTACGGGAGTGGCTGTTGCTTGAGGGATGTCTGCGGCAACTTCCAGCTGCTGTTGTTGCTGGCATATGTCCACGTCGACGACTTAACCGTCCCACACTGTCCTGACACATGGACATGACATTGCGGAGGACATCTAGTGTCTCTCCCCAACGTCTATCATTGACCTCAGTATAATTGTGGATGGCACCAGCTAGGTCACGGATACTGTCTATTACGGTGGTGTTATGTTCCCTCTGTGCCCTCAGTCCCTGTCTGGTGTACCGTTCCATACGTGCCTGTGCCTCCATGACAGCCTGGAACATGTGTGAGGTAGTTAGACCTGTGGCACATCTGCCAGTGGCATGATGGGCAGCAGTGCTCTGACGAGAACCCCTGGACATCTGCCTATGTGGTACCCTTCCAGACATCTGGGTATGGCTGCTGTGCCAGGATGCATGTGCCATGGATATCACACTGTCCTGGCCAATGCCGGCTGTACGCTGTCCATCTGCTAAGGGCATTGGTGATGGATGTATTGGCGGTATGACTGTGTGCATGGATGGGGTGGACACTTGTGTAGTGTCAATTGGTGGCCCAATGATAGACCCTGGCAAACATGCCTGTGCCTCAACACACCTATCATCATTGTCACTATCATGCTCGATGACATCAGTTTCACTGCTGCATTGAACCAGTCCAGTATCAGCACCTGTGACAGGGAGACAGGAAACACACTTTATGACCTGTACATGATGTCAGCACACATGCACACATGCACACATGCACACAAATACACTCCTCACTAGTACAGACACACACACACATGCACACACACACACACACACACACACACACACACACACACACACACACACACACACACACACACACACCACCAGCAATCCCGAACATACTCAATAGTGTGTGATGTTGGGGTACAGTATCACAAGCCAAACATTTATATCAAACGTGACAACATGCTGGACATGTGTTGCTCAGCAGCATGCAGTGTGAATGTAGACAGCCATTGCTAATAACAGTATACATGGCCTTGATGCATGTGTGTTTTGTTTAGTGAATGGCCTCACCCTGTAATACAATGTGTACATGGACACAACATTGCTGTGCAGGTATTAAAAGCCCTGCAATGTCTTGTGCACCATCAGTCACAGGTATACATACCATGGCTGGATGTGTATCAGTGTGTCACATAGATATCCATTTCTGATTAGAGCATCTGTGTCTTTGGCAGATGATTGTGGACACAGGTGTAGCACATACATGCTATGTATACACACAGGATGAGTGGTGCATGTATACCTGATGGAATACCATTGCTCAACATAGCCATTGTACAGTGGTTATGGTGAGTGTTGGACATATTGTGGACATGCCAGTGCCAGCCATGACATGGCATGCTACCACACAACTGCAACATTATACATCACACATACACAATGTGTGTCATGTGACCTATACACCCCATAGCATTACAAGACATATGTGTGTCACTTTCTACAAATGGGGATTGCTATGCGTATAGGTGCATATGTCTGCACACACACAACATTAAGGTGCATAGCAATTCATGATATGTGTATTACTGTGGCCACTGTAACTGGATGGGGTGTAGTACCATGAGCCATCATCATGCAGCATCATGTGGTCACTCAAGGCTACTAATGTGTGCCAGACCTGCACATAGCATGCTGTACTTGAACTGCAGTACCATGGCTACATTCACCATTTCACAACCAGTTGTTACATGGGTTTGTGAGGTGCCCAATAGGGGGCATTGCCTAACATGAACGTGTTATGTGTTGAAGAGTGTTACACAGCCACATGTGAGGCATCTACTCCTCAGGTATATTAAGTGTGCTGTGTGGATAAGGTTTGGGATACTGTAATGCGACCTTACAGCGGGTGTCTGAATAAGCCATGTGCAGCATGTTAATGTGTACTGCGTATGACAAAGGTGTGTATGTTATGTGCATGTGTACCGACTCTGTCTATCCGATGTCCACTACAGTGTTGCCACAATTGTGTGGGATGATTTGTGCATTGTATGTGTTTTAGGCAGCTACCCACATTACTAGGATGTGCATAGTCTCACAGCAAACATGCACAGCATGCATTATGCATAGGTGTGTTACGTGTACATAGCCTACACCTCACCTATAACATGCACATTTAATTAGCAATATTAAAGGTATAACACACTCACCAGCATGGCTCTGCTGCTTTGCTGTCACAACAGAGGGACCTACAAGGATATCAGACACTTTGTCAGTGGCAACAACTGTGGCATTGCTACTGTGTGTTTGCAATCTTACAGTAGTACAACGGTGAACAGTCACAGGCCTACAGATTGTATTCCTAATTATTAGTATTGCACAACACTAGGCACCGCATTGTCTAACTACACAGTACACATCTCACATAAGCATGCTCTACCAATAGAGGTAACAGTATTCTACAGCTATGCCATGTTACCTGCACGCTCCATGTCAACTTGCTGGGTGGCTCCGACCTCCATGATGATACATGTTAATTGCTGTGGTTGTTGTTGGCCAGGAGCCACCTGGCTCAGGAGCAGCTCCTCCACTTTGGTGAGGGGGGGATGGATGGCTACCCCCCACCTGTGGCAAGCTGTTGTCTGCGGATATCAGACGCACGCTGCCGGACATGTCTAATTAAATCACTGCAGTGATGGCATACCTGCTCATATGTCCGGTTATGCATGCCTATGTCATTTACCCTACGGATAAGATCTTGCCACAGCGCAGCCCACTCATGCTGGCCCTGGCTGGTTCTGGAGAACAGCAGTGCATAGTGCTGCACCAGGCTCGCTGTGATGGCTTCCTCCTCGGCCATGCTATATGCCAGGTTACGATGGTGGGACATTACCCTGGAAGACAATTAAACAATATGTGTGAGCAACTCATGTGGCATACGTAACATTCTAAAGTACAGATATAAATTAACTGCCATATATAGCAACCTATTGGCTGTCAGAAGATACACACTTTCAATACCACATATCAGTCCTCAACACACAGATACCTGACAGTGCCTGGCACACTCTATATATCAAACCATGCTTTGCACAGCAACAAAGTTATAACAGTATGTAAGACTATACAACAGTACATGGCACACTGTATGAATCACAATGCACCACCTAGCCACAGGAGGGCTATATCATGCTAATGCATCATGAAATATGTAATCCATTGCAAGAAATGTAAAGTCCACTGACAGTATTACCAGTATACCACATTAGTCATTGATGGCAGACCCCTGCCTAGCATATCTGCACATCCGTAAATATAGGTGGCATACTGCTGTACTAGACTATACATGTTTCTAGATATGCAGTTATATCCTGTAACACACATATGACTGAGGCCATGATACAGGCATACCCACACACACAGCAGACATACATAACAGACACAAAAGTATGGTAACCCAGGTGACCTTTACCTGTGTACCTTACAGTACTGTGTGTCAGTAGTTACCAGACCTTATGCCTGAGGTATGTAATCTGTGAGAACTACAGGGAACACACATAACAGTGGTTCCAATAAATGTGCATGTACACCATACTGTGCTGTTTAGACATACAGCTTCAGGTAGTACTACAGTTCATACAGGAGTTGGATTCACCAGCAGTAACACCCAATAAGCATACATGTACTGCTTTAGCCTACAATGGGACACCCCAGTCGACTACAAGGGACTACGTCAGACCATATGGCATACTGCTTTTTCTGCCTAACAATTGCATGCACATCTTTTGCTGGGATCACAGCTAGGACACATAATACCATGACTGAAACAGTTTCCCACTAAGCTATCACACATATACCGAACTCTGACACATTCACCAACACATTCACCATCACACTCAGTCAACCTCACATATCGATTATTGCAACAAGTACATGTGGGTGTGTATCTCTTCATAGATAGGTAAGAGGCTATTGGCCCTAGGGCCTAAAGAACTCTAGCCATATGCTACCCTGGCCTCTGACACACAGGTATTTAAATTACACGTGGCCCAGTCAAGCAGAGACACTGAGGTGATTGCCTGGGTGTATTCATTATCTCCCATACAATCTCCAGGATTAGTTATGACGACTGCTAATTAGGAGTTTTGTTTGCTATGGATAGTTGGTTAGTTCCAGAGTATGGGATGTATCTGAGATAGGAATCTATCCCTCCAGCATGTGCTGTTTATTGTGGTCAAAGGGTTTGGGTCCCTAGAGCGTGTAGCTTGTACAGATTGTGATCTGTTTACGTGGAGCATGTTCAACAGATATGGGTTTGACATAGCTTAGTATGTCAGTCAGAGGTCACCTCTGGGTAGGCGGTATGCGACACAGTATAGTTGTGGGTTTGTGTGACGGTCTGCATAGGGCATCTGTTTGACGCCAGTATCACTCTTTGTGAGGTATGTCTGTGTCCTTTCCACTTGCTGTAGATGTCTTGTGAGGTACATACCACATGGGGCATTGTACTCTATACTGGGTTTTATGTGTGTGGAGTAGAGGGGAACACTGACCTATTTTTCCATGGATGACACACCTTTTGTGATGACGTGTGCCACGTAGATGGATTACATGACCAGTGTGGCACTGTGACTATCGAAGGGGAGACTACTGTCCACATGTGTCCTATGGTCTCTTATCACACCTTCGATGTTGAGTAGACTACCACCAATGTGGTAGTTCATGGGTACTGAGTCTTTACAAGGAGGGATGCCAATACAGTGTCAACATTGAACTTGAGTCCATGGCTTTGTCACCAGGCATTTGTGGCAATAATTATGACCTCTCTGTCTGTCTGTCTCTCTCTCTCTCTCTATATATATATATATATATATATATATATATATATATATATATATATATATATATATATATATATATATATATATATATATATATATATATATATATATATATATATATATATATATATATATATATATATATATATATATATATATATATATATATATATATATATATATAGATATATATACACACACATACATACGAACATCCATTGCTGTACATATAGATATACATATAGGCACATATACTGTCCACCTGTCATGGTGGGTATATCAGGTATGGGAAGGTTGTGACGTATACAGTTATGTCATAACATTGTACAGCATTGTGCAGAATGCGTTGAAGGTGTTCTCAACCCATGTAGCTTTAGCAGGCCTCACTGGCTGCAACACTGCAAACCTGATGAACCATACCCACAGCATTTAACCACCACATGTCATATAACAGCACTGTATGCTGTCTGGTCTGCCACACACTACAACCTACATAGAAATATGCACATAACAACCTTCAACAACATATATATATATATATATATATATATATATATATATATATATATATATATATACACCTTTCACAAACAGTTGCAGTATGTCCCTTGCTCAATGCACATGTACAGATGCTAATATATCTGACACAAAAAGATCTCTCCGTATGTGTGTGCCATACACACACAAGGACCACACTGTTGTAAGTACATGTACCTCACGGCTGAATTGTTGGGCCTTGCTGCAACATGAACAGGTGTCACATGTGAGCCCACAGTAATATTAGTGGGTGTATACATAGCTGATAATGCTGAATTAGCAGACTAGCCTGGTACAGCTGTTGCCACTGCAAAGCTACACATTAATATGACTATCATGCATTTGTTACTCTGTCATATCCATGTTTGCATAACCGTATGGGCTACTACCCCAAACAGACATTGTACACACTACTGTACAGAACACAGATAACATGGATCAGATGTTTGACATTTAATGCTGAACTACATAGGTCACCATCACATCCCACTGCACACAGCAACACACTCATTTCCCCATGCCAGTTATTATGCAGGGCATCTCTGCATCGATACGTGCTGCTGCCACATATGGATGATTCATACTTTATAGAGTACTCTTCATTAACATCTACAACATTCCAGTAAATACATAGCTGTTACATACCTTTCCTTTGTATGTGTTCGTATATGTTGCTGTATATCCTGGTATACTTATTTTACCAATATACGTTTTGCTTTCAATATCTCTTACTGTTCAAGATTTTTTTAAATAGATTTATATTTCAGAATATATTGTTTTCAATAATTTATTTGTTTTCAGTTTTTTTTCCATATTTTTTCTTTCAAATTTTTTTCCAATATATTTTATTTCAATGATTGTTTTCAATATAGTTTCTTTTCAGTATATTTTTTCAATATAAATTCTGTTGTCAGTATACTGTTTTTTTTTCAATGCATTAATTTTGTTATATTTCTTAACTTTACATCACTTTTTCTTTTCTTTTCTTTCTCTCTCTCTCTCTCCCTCTGTACCTGCAATGGAATGATTGCATGTGTGGACAGCAAGTACAGACTGCTTTTATAGGTATCTGCACATGTGCATGTGATGGCCTCTGCACCAGTTGGTGGCCACCATTTGGCAATTGCATGCAGCCTGCTGTGTGGTACTTGCAGTACTCACTGTCTTAGCAACCCAGTGCTATAATCTGCTAGGTCAAGTAAGAGTAGCCCTTTCAGAATTCCAGATTGGGGACCATGCTTGTTTGCTTTGGACACCGTGGTGTAAGTCAGAAGGTTGGTATACTTCTTCTAACTGTTGCTAAGGTTGTAGCCAGTTATTTGTATGTTGTACTCAGACCTGAATGTTGCCTCTTCCAGTACACAGTTGACAATGTAGAATTGTACTCACCCCTAGAAATGCTAACACAAGATACATGGGAGTATGGAGTTTCTTTACAACATCCACAATTAGCTGTCATACATATGTAGTTATTGCAATGTTTTCATTTGGCACATGAACTGTTTGGGAACAGCTATACTGTGGATATTAATGTACTCACTTCTGCACAGCTTGTGCTTTTTATTTTGTTGACATTATCACATGATGCTCATGAAACTGGATAATTTCAGTACTGAGCATGCCTACCTACATCCTTGCTGTACCTTGAACACACTGGTATTTTGTACATTTGGGTGGGGATTGTCCTGCTATGGTACTGTGTGGGGGTTCTGAAGTGCTGCTGTAACAGTATTTACTGGTAGAATGTCTGGTTCTGTTATCACAGTCATGTAATGCAATTCCACAACAACTGCTGGTAACGTTCCACAGAACAGGTTTTGTGTTATGGCATTCCTATCTTTCCATTACATTCACACATTCTGATGCATGATATATATATTTCAGCAACATCCTGCTGTCTATCTACTGTGGCCTAGTGGTACTTCATGTAGTCTAGTGTGTCCAAGGTGCAGGGTCTGAGACTGGTAGTGGTATTTTATTTTGCTGCTGAGCAGAACAAGGCCCCTCATATGCAGGGTGACTAAGGCACTTTTCAGCAGTTGTAAGCGGGTTTGCATGGGTTTGCGTGATGCTTAGCAATACTTAGCTAACCGCACACATGCGCACACTCTCAAACCCGCTTACTGCTGCTTAAAAGTGCTTACTCCCGCTAACCCCCGAGCTCATTTCTTTGAAAGAAAAGAAAATGGGGAGATAGGAAAGTGGTGAAAAGCAGGCATAAAGAGGGAAAGACAGTAGGGAAAACAGCTCAGGATGTGCAGAACAGGTGTAGGGAAGGTACATAGTTGCCCATTTCTTTAACAGCAACAGCTGTGCATATACTAGTAATTTGGTGGGAATTTTGAAACCTTCCACCCCTGAGAGAGGGGTGAGGACAACAAAGTATGTTGTACTGCCAATTAAATTTCAGCATCTGTGTCCAGTGGACATCTGTGCAAAATGGGCAGCTATGTATGGGGCGTAAGTTTTTTGTGGGAGCAGATTGCCCATTTTTTTTTCAGGTGAGAGTGGAGTGTGGGGTAGGGGAAGTAGGCATGTTTTGGGAGGTAGGTTAGGGAGGTAAACAGACAAGACAAACAAGACACATACAGGGGCGGAATATGACACATGGGGTGGGTGAACACAATTGATGGGGAAGGATGTTTGGAAATCGCAAGCCCATGAGCCCAGAGATGGTAACAGTGGAACTGAAATCTCCACCCATGGGCAGTCACCACTGCACCTTCTCAACCCAGAGGGTGGCTGTGCTGGGGGCTGTGTAGGAGGGACAGGCTCACCCATGAGTCATGTAACTCTTGCCTCGAGCTGGCGTAGGGGATCAGCGACTGAACATTGGATCTCCCTGCGCACCACAGCCCGGACCCTTAGGAGAGTGACAGGTGGCCCTCCTCCCGCCACCCTTGCACGGCGGGGACGAGCACCATCCCCTGCAGCGCTTCCACCCAAAGGTGACACAGGGCCAATGGAGGAGGAGTTCCCGGGCTGGGCACCGGACCTGCTGGTGCCAGATGCCATCGCCAGCTGAGGTGGGACAGGTGGGTCTGCTGGGACCGGCCTACCCATACGCTCTGTGTTTAGGTGAATTTAATGACAGTATAGCCAACAGCATTCCAAATTAGTTGTAACAGCATGCAGTAATATTCCCATTAACCCAACACATCAGAGTTCCAACAGTTGAACAGCAAGCATAATACATGCATATATTGAACGACAGTGGACATTCCAAAAGCATGCAGGAATGAATGGTGACAACAGGCGACCAAGATTGTGGTGTTTGAACAGGGCACATGCATCAAAGTTATGTAGATATTTATAAACTAATAGGACATATGTCCCAACAAATGTTTTGAGATTACACATACCCATTGAGGTGTGGAATTGCATTGTTTATGCACATACAGTAGGGTGTAAAATGATACCTCCATTAACAACTTATATGAACTTATAGTTTACACTACATTCCTACTGACTGCAGGTATATATCTCCTACATGTATTCCAAAAACTCCAAGGAAAGGGTGCCATAGAACCAGGAACCAATAAAACCACAACAGGCACCCAAAGAGGCAGAAGTTAATAATAAAACACGAGCCTGTAGGTGTAAGCAGCAGCAGGTTTAATCACATAAACGCCACACAATACAAAGTGTTTTCATCCACCAGACTTCCTCAGATGTAAAATGAAAGAATGAAGGCTGTGCCTGCTTATATACCCCTCCCAATCTAATTAGTAGTTAAAACAATTGTTTAATTGACACCAATTAAATCCTGTAACTAAAATATTCATGACAGCCTACCAACTTGCCACAAATACAGATGAAAGTAGATAAAAACATGCACATTTTTTAAAAGAACTTTAAAATAAATATATAAATACTAAAACCATCACAATGTGTTGGACAGGTAAATAAACTTGAATCAAAAACCAACAAAAGGAACTAATTAGAAACTTCTTCCAGTTTGCCGTCGAAGGGCACTAGAGGTGAGGTTGCATTACAGAAGGGAGCTGCAACTAAAGTTTGTTACAATCATTTGGCATTGAATTCCCAGAACCAAGGTCCGAATGGACAGTCCTCCCTTTTAGGGGAACGTGGTGTTCAGGGACATGCTCCTGTGGAAATGACTGATAGTATGGCTAATGGTGACAATGGAGTGCACGAGTGGATGGATTCTTCCTCTTTGGCTTCATGGCTTGTTAGTTACAAGTCTTTTTCCAGTCACCAAGGTACTGATAATAACTTTATATTTAATGACCGGGATGTTGAGAAAGACAGTGAAGTGTCTTATAGAGCCAATATTAAAAAACTCACTGATTTAATTTACAAACATAAAACTCTGGGTATTGACAATTGTTACTTGCATGACTGTATTAAAAGGGGTATAGTACCCAAAGGATTGCGTTTTCATAAGTTTCCAAACAATGTAGTGGAAGGCTTCCCCTTTCATGAAGAATTGTTGAGTATTTTTGACCGTAGTGGTTTTGAAGTCATGAAAGCCCTGATTAAAGAAAATGAAAGGATTATGGGGCAAGTATATCAGGAGATAGAATACATTAATGAAGTAGTGACCAATGATCTTATGTTTTCTGTTGAAAATGAGAAGAGAAAATATTTTATTATTAAGCAACAGGTAGAAGAAAAATTTCATGTTATTTTTAAAAGGAAGTGTGGCAAAATAGATAGGGATTTGAGGGATTACAGACAGAAAAAAGCATACCCGTACCCTAAGAATTACAAATTTGGTCTTAAAAAGAATTTTTTTGATAAATCTGGACCACAACACAGTACTTATTCCTCTTCTTTTCCACCAGGAGGACACAATGCCTGGGACTCTATGGACCATAGAGTTATCTACAGTGATTCAGGGATGGGGGAACATCAGGATTCAAACAATACTGAATTCCCTGAACTTAGGAGATCAGATAGGTTAAGGCACAAATCCCCTCTGCGGTATTTTTACAGGGGTCCCCCAAACGGCACGAGATAAATAAGAGTGGTAGCCAGGAAGGGGGACTAGCCATTATGTTGGACCAATGGAGTACAGGGAATATTACTGTGGATGGAACATGTCACACCCTACATGACTTTAAAATTTACAATTACAGCAGTGAAGAGATTGACATGAAACATTTTCTTTTATTTTCAAAAGGTTTTAAATTCATCCCCTCTACAGGGGGTAATTTAGTGGACAGCTTAATAGACTTGAGAATTTTTCTACGGAAAAATAATTTAGATATTATGTTTCAGGAACAACAGGATGGTGGTACTAATAGTGGTATTAGAAGACCTAGTACCTATAATCCCCCTATACACCCCCACCTAAAAAATTTTGAAAGGGAGGTTGAAGAAGAAATCAGGAATGTTTATAGGGGTGGATGGCATGGTAAATTTAACATGACTCGAGAAGAAAAGGTATTTCTGAAATCCATTCAAGAAAATAGATACCTGAGGGTGATGCAACCCGACAAAGGTGGAGGGTTGGTCTTCATGGACAGTATTTTGTATTCCAGTAAGATGATGGATATGCTTAATGATACCAGCAGGTATGTTAGGGTATCCAAGAATGAGATTAACTTAGCATACCATAAGATTGATTTAGTTTTACAGGACATGCTGAATAACAATTTTATAAACCAGGACACTTTTAAGTATCTCAGTGTGGACAGACCCCGTATCCCTGCTATTTTCGGGATACCCAAGGTACATAAAAGTGTGGAGGATCCACCCCTGAGACCCATTGTGGCAGCCAATGGCTCTAAAACCCATCCGTTGGCCAAATGTTTGGATATAAAATTAAAAGATATTTGGGTTAGGGCCAATGGTATACTTAAGGACTCCTGGGAATTTTTGAGAAGTATTAATAGCAACATGTATTCAGATTCCTTAATATTTGTAACCCTTGATATTCAGAATTTATTTAATGCGATTCCACATTCTACAGGGTCAGAATGGTTCCAGGATGCCATTCACCAACATGGAAAACTTGACCACAATAATTTTCTGGTTTAAACAGAGTTGATGGATTTGGTATTGAAACACAACTTTATATTTTTTGAGGGTGAGTTGTTTAAACAGATCCAGGGAGTGGCCATGGGGGCAAGTTGTGCCCCTACTTATGCCAACATTGTGCTCATGGTTTGGGAAGAGAAGTTTGTGTTCCAGTCTGAATATGCACAATATTGGGTATATTACAAACGTTACCTGGATGATATTTGCATTTTTTGGAAACGTAGTATGGAAAAGTTAACAGAATTCATAGACTATCTAAACCATACCACTAATTTTTTGAAATTTACTTCCCATATTACACATGACTATATGAACTTTCTGGACGTCACTATTAAAAAAGACGTCCTAGGGCAGCAGTTTACATCTAATGTAAACAGAAAGGAAACCTTTTCTAACTCATACCTATATTTCACTAGTTCCCATCCGTTTAAACAGAAGAGAAGTATTATCAAGGGACAATTTGTCCGTAGTTGTAGGATGACCTCTTTGGACTCTGACTTCGAAGACGAAAGTCAGAGAGTCAAAGAAATGTTTATATCTAGGAAGTATCCTAACTATTTAATTGATGAGGTTTTGGAGGAAGTAAAAAATGGGAGAAAGGATAGGTTTGCCCCTATTTTGAGAACAGGAGATACAAGTGTGATAGTACCAATAAAAGTGCAGGGTACCACACAACAACCAGGGGTGACATTACCAGGGAGGAAATCAAGAAACCTTGGGGGTAACTATGTGATGTTTTATAATCAGAATACCTCTAGGGTTAAAAACATTATTACTCAACACTGGAACAGGTTTAGTTGTTATTCAGAGTTGGACGTTTTGCTTACCAACACCCTAGGATTTACATATTAAAAAGGCAGGAACCTCAAGGATTTGCTGGAGCATAATGGTTCTATTGTTTCATGTAAGAAATTGGGAACCTACAAATGTGGGGCATGTGCCCAATGCCCATATATACTTAGGATTCTGTATATATCCTGTCAAGAGACCATCAGATTCAGAGTAGTAGTTTTTTCAACTGTAATAGTGAAGGCTTGATTTATTTAGCCCTATGTAAAACCTGTGGTGCATTTTACATTGGAAAAACTACTCGTAAACTCAAAAGGAGGATTTATGAGCATTTATATGCCATTAGAGTCGAAGATATTACAAATGCCTTGTTTAAACATACACTGACATGTCCCCAAGCAAAACGGGGCTTCGTTGTTGTAGAGAAGGTGCAATGTGATGTGAGGGGGGGGGGCTCGTGGGAAAATAGGATAGAGGTGAGAGAAATATTTTGGCAGTTGCTATTGGAAGCCAATAGATTCCCAGGGCTGAATGAATACATATCCATTGCCCCTATTTTAAAAATGAGAGCTGCAAAACTATAAAATAAGTATATATATTGTTTTGCAAGTTCCTTTTGTTGGTTTTTGATTCAAGTTTATTTATCTGTCCAACACATTGTGATGGTTTTAGTATTTATATATTTATTTTAAAGTTCTTTTAAAAAATGTGCATGTTTTTATCTACTTTCATCTGTATTTGTGGCAAGTTGGTAGGCTGTCATGAATATTTTAGTTACAGGATTTAATTGGTGTCAATTAAACAATTGTTTTAACTACTAATTAGATTGGGAGGGGTATATAAGCAGGCACAGCCTTCATTCTTTCATTTTACATCTGAGGAAGTCTGGTGGATGAAAACACTTTGTATTGTGTGGCGTTTATGTGATTAAACCTGCTGCTGCTTACACCTACAGGCTCATGTTTTATTATTACCTTCTGCCTCTTTGGGTGCCTGTTGTGGTTTTATTGATCCCCTACATGTATTATTACACTAGGCAATGTCCATTACATTGTGGGATGTGTTTTGCTAGTTCCTTATGTACCTGACCTGGATCTGTTATACAAACTGTCCAGGATGCAGATGTTACTGCTACGTATTTATATATTTTATTTATATGCATATGTCTACATATCTGGATGTGTTCAGGTGACATTATCAGTTATATTTTAACAGCCCCCTCCATTTCTAGCAGCACACTGACATTTCCAGTGCACACAATTACAAGCTACTCATGTGCCAGATTTACCTATACATGCCAGGCTTGAAACTACAGTTGAGGACTGTATATATGCTTAAGAGATACTGGCACTCCCTTCGTACTCTTTCTATGGGCCTACCCAAGTGAGGGTTGACAGCCCTTAATACAACACTACTAGTTCTATACTGCAAGGGTACACCAACATTTCAAAGAAAGTGACACGGACACACTACAGGTGTTATACCTTTATTAATTACATTACACACTGTGGGTTGACAGCCCTTAATACAACACTACTAGTTCTATACTGCAAGGGTACACCAACATTTCAAAGAAAGTGACACGGACACACTACAGGTGTTATACCTTTATTAATTACATTACACACTGTGGGTTGACAGCCCTTAATACAACACTACTAGTTCTATACTGCAAGGGTACACCAACATTTCAAAGACAGTGACACGGACACACTACAGGTGTTATACCTTTATTAATTACATTACACACTGTGGGTTGACAGCCCTTAATACAACACTACTAGTTCTATACTGCAAGGGTACATCTACATTTCAAAGAAAGTGACACGGACACACTACAGGTGTTATACCTTTATTAATTACATTACACACTGTGGGTTGACAGCCCTTAATACAACACTACTAGTTCTATACTGCAAGGGTACACCAACATTTCAAAGAAAGTGACACAGACACACTACAGGTGTTATACCTTTATTAATTACATTACACACTGTGGGTTGACAGCCCTTAATACAACACTACTAGTTCTATACTGCAAGGGTACACCAACATTTCAAAGAAAGTGACACAGACACACTACAGGTGTTATACCTTTATTAATTACATTACACACTGTGGGTTGACCGTGCTTAATACAACACTACTATTTCTATACTGCAAGAGTACATCTACATTTCAAAGAAAGTGACACGGACACACTACAGGTGTTATACCTTTATTAATTACATTACACACTGTGGGTTGACAGCCCTTAATACAACACTACTAGTTCTATACTGCAAGGGTACACCAACATTTCAAAGAAAGTGACACAGACACACTACAGGTGTTATACCTTTATTAATTACATTACACACTGTGGGTTGACCGTGCTTAATACAACACTACTATTTCTATACTGCAAGAGTACATCTACATTTCAAAGAAAGTGACACGGACACACTACAGGTGTTATACCTTTATTAATTACATTACACACTTTTCTAATGGCTCTCTCATTAATTTGTTATTACAGTGCATGCAGACATCTTATTCAGGATGTATTATACCTTCATTTATGGTTTACAACACTCTTTTTCTGGCTTTCTCACTTATTCTATATAACAATACATGCAGAGAAATAATTCAGGACTTATTATACCTTTATTAATGGGTTACAACACTATTTTTCAGGCTCTCTCACTTATTTTACATAACAGTTCATACAGAGAGGCTATTCAAGCCTTATTAGGCCTTTATTATTGGGCTAAGACACTTTTAGCCAGGCTCTCTCACTTATTTTATATAACAGTACATGCAAAAAAATTACTAACCTGCCTGGTGGTGCAACCTTAGCAGCCTATCTGCATAGGCTTACTGATTTGTAGCACGGACACCTGCAGCTGTGAAGTAAATAAAGTAATATTGAGACATATACCTATCCATACTATAGACTACACTAGCAATTTTTACATACTTCAGTCCATGGCTACCTACTCAATAGTGGGGCGTTTTGTATCCCACGTGCCTCCTGTATCCATTGGTTCAGTAGGTCCTGCTTGCATCTCTTCAGGTCTGCATGGTGATGTCTAACCTGCTCACCAGTCCGAGGGATGCCTGAGGCACTGGTGAGTTCATGTGCAAGATGGTTCCAGGCCTCCGCTTTGTATTCCATGCCCTGGAATTGGCCCTGCAGGAGTCTAGCATCATGACAATGGACGAGGAGCCAAACGATCAGTTTTGACTCCTCAATGCCCCACCGTTGCACTCGGAAGAGAGAGCCCTCTCCGACACCAGCCATTGCTGCCTGCAGATGGGAGCTGCAACCAGTTATGGTGAGTATTCCCACCTATGGAGCTTAAATATGCCTCATTTCTCGCACTTATTTGTGATTGGCTGGATTTGAAAGTTCTCAACTGAGTGCAGACCTGCTTAGCACTGGGTAAACTTTGATTCATATGTATATGTGTGTTGACAGTCCATGAACATCAAATGCTGTCATGGCTTAGTGGATTAGTACTGTGATTATGGTGCACACTATCCCGGGTTCGAGACCTGTCATTGCTTTTCTATTTTACTACTGGCCTGACCAGTAGGGGGTGTGGATGGGTTTAGCCAACTTTGCTCGACTTTGCCCAACGTTGCTCTACGTTTACTGACGTTACCCAACGTTGCCCGACATTGTGCTAGTTAGCGCGGTGTGCAGCTTTGTGCAAACATGCTTGGTTTGCACTAGTTGACGTGATGCGCAGCTCCATGCAAAGCTATTGCGCTAGTTAAACCAGTGCTTAGCTATGGGCAATTTTTCTTAAATGTGCTTACTATTGATGAACGTTGCTTAGCAGTGCTTCACATTGCTTAAGTTAGGTTACTTATGCATTCATTAGTATGCATGACCGTTTCACTTTCCTATATATATTTAAAATATCGTTCACTTCTACATAGGCCATTTCAATGCATTTTAATATAACTTAAAAGGTAAATGTCAGGAATTATTTTTATGCACGGATTTCCTACAGAAAAAGGAGAAGGGAGTGGTGGGACTCGAACCGGGAATGCCTCCTCTTTGTGCGAAGGGTCTACCACTACACTATTGCTATTTGGCTTAATTTGCATATAAGTGGTTTATTATCATCTTCAATGTCTAAAGTGCTAACTGTAGCTAAGCAATGGGCACACCCGCGCACATACGCACAAATACCAGCAGCTATATGGTGAATAATAAAAAAAAAAACTTGTTTTACATTTTATTTCATTTGTACAGGGCATTTTAATGTGGGGGAGTGTAGTGTTGGGGGTATACACATTTGAGCAGACTCGCTCATATCTGCTGACATTTGCAGAGTTAGACACTTGCAGGGGCGTGGATATTTGGACTGCTCGGCAGTCTGACATGCCCCCTGCACTCCTACATGCTCCATGTTAGCCTGGGTGTTGAGTCAGCACGCCCTCATGCATATGCATAATGCGCTGACATCTAACTCTTAAACGGCAGTCTCCGAGTAGGACTTCGTTCATCCTACATGGAGGATTACTGAATAACTTTGCAGAGTATCTTTAAAAATATCTATTTACAGCCCAAACTGGACTCCAGGGATTTTTTCTCAATCAGCAGAAGTATTAGCTGAAAATGCAAATAACAGTTATAGTAGACAGAGGGAAAAAGAAGTATTTATTAATGAAGAACATGGTTTGTTTGTGCAAGAGGTAGAAATATGACAGCTATTGGCATCTATATGTAAAATGTCAACTTAAAAATGTTATTGAAGATGTAAAAATTAAACATGTAAGACTTCATTATGAATTATCAGCCTGATAGTCCTGGTAGTTTACCTCACCTCATTCAAGTTTGTTTCCTTTATTGTGAACTGTCATCAAGTATATTCATGAGATATGTTTTAAAACTGATAAGATTATCATACCAAGTCAGATAAGACAAGCCATGTTAAATAAAATTCATGAACTATGTGTAGGCATTGTGAAGAATAAAGAAAACACACACAGGAGAATTCAATAAACCCTACAGAATATTTTTTCATGTACATATTGCACCATAATGCGTACATGAGTGCAAACATTTTTTGATCAGTAAGTCTTGCTTATTGGCACGCAAACTCATGCAAATAGGGAAAGTTCTGTGTAATGCAAATGTTCACTTAAGCAGTTGAATTCTAGGCAAACCAGACTGATGGAGCAATCCAACAAGCTGAAAGGCTTCCATGTAGACTCTGTGTCCTTGTTCACAGTGTATGTGGAAATTTTGTATGTACAGAAGTCTACATGGAAAGAAGGGGATGTAAAAATCCACAAATATGGACATAACTTCCCTGAAATGGTAAGATCACATACATTGATGTGTAAAAATGCAATAGTGGATATCTGAAAATGACAGGGAATATGTTCAACTAATATATATATTGTTTACAATCTCTGCTTGTTTGTTCTATGTGCCGCATTGCACAAGCATACTTAATTAAAAAAACACTAAATGTATTTTACTGAAATGTACTGTAGGACCTTGCATTGGGTCTGTACAATGGTGCATTCATGTTGTTGCCAAACTCACACAGGTATGAACCGTGAAGTTTCCAGGCTGTCAACACAAATATGAATGCAAATGAGATTTGAATCACTAAAAAGAGCAACTGTGTCTAAAGATCCCTTTCATGTAGGCTCCTACATGGTGTTGATATTCCTATTGAATGTGGATGACATTGGGGAGGGTGTGTCATGTTATTTTCAGGAGATTTTGTGCTTAGTGCACGTGTTTGCCTGGTGTGCCTCTTAGCTTAGTGTGCTCACATGAACTGATCCCCAAGGCACAGTGGTGACATAAGAAGCTACCAATTAAAACTGGGTATGTTCAATTAATAATATTAATTTTTGTATAATAAGCTATGCTGCATGAAGCTGCGCTTAGTGCCACATTGTGCAAATAAGTAGGGCCTTTAAATCATGTTAATTATATTCTAAGCAGCTGAAATGCATCAGAATTAGCCAATACAACATGGTGGACCTACACCACAACTGTATAAAGTATGCCTACACCCTACATTCTAGTTTTCCCTCAGTACTCTGAAACATTGGAGTAGAGACTTGGGAATTTTTAACTGAGATAATGCTAGGGGTTGCTGCAGCTATTCTAAGTCTGTAAGTGCTGGAGGCTGAAGTCAATGTTGCTGGTGCTGATGACAATAGGCAGAGGCTAAGAAGGAGAAGAGTGTTCAGGTCCATGGTAACCTACCAGGAGCTACATGAGCTGGAGAATGTAGAGCTACAAGGTGGACAGGGACATATTAGAAGGGCTCACTGAGCTCTGCTGCCCTCAACTCAGAGCCAGAGCTAACAGAGGGAACCCATCCCAGTGGAAACTAAGGTATGTGTAGCCCTTAGGATACTAGCCACAGGTATTTTTCAAAGTCGAACTGGAGACATGATGGGGGTGTCATAGGCATCTGCATCCAGAATTCTCCACCAATTTCTGGATGCTTGCTCCCACATGACAGTGAGCACATATCATTTCCCCTTGACCCTGAGGTGAAGACCAGCAATATGCAACACTTCTACCAGGTAGCACACTATCTTGAAGTACTGGGTGCCATAAATTGCACTAATGTTCATATTAAGGCACCACCTGGTGAGCAGGGTAGAATATATGTTAACCACAAGGGATGCTACTCCATCAGTTGCCAAGTCATGTGCAATGCCCAGGGCATTATCATGAATGTGCGTGCTGGCAACTCTGGCAGTTATCACAACTCCCATATCTGGAACACATCACAGCTGTATCAGATGCTTGCTAAGGAGGACATCCCGGAGGGCCATTTACTGGGCATGCTGGCTACACCCTTGAACCGTGGATGATGACACCCATTAGAAATGCACACACACCCACAAAAGAATGCCATAATGAGGCAGACGCACAAACTAGGAACATCATAGAGCATGTGTTTGGGCTTCTGAAGACACGGTTCTGGTGCCTCAGTATATCTGGTGGAGCCTTGCAGTATACACCAGTGCAAAAATATTCACAGTGTATGCTATGCTACACAATCTGATCCTGCAGAAACAGCTGCAGCAGGATAATCAGCAAAGGGAAAGGATATACAACCCTCCCACTAGTGCCTAGGTCACCACAGACACAGTCACAAAAGGACTTGGAGGACGAACTCCCTGCTGATGTCCCTGTAGGCATGCTCAGTACACCCTGGCTTTGGCTAAGAGACATCACATAGCATGTTCACTGACAACCTAGGGACCTAGGGATGAACACCTTACTCCTACTCACATACAGATATTAACATTGATGCCAGCCAACACACACATCCTGTACCTATCCATGTATTGGTTGTTTACTGCTTGCATCACACACAGTTAGCCCTGAAATACAGTCATGTCAACTGCTGCACTTGCAAGGTAAGTCCAGAACCTACATAGTATCACAGTGGATTGTTATGTTAGCACATTGTAGCTATGGACCAGGTACATTATGCAGGGAACTATACTGGGCTATTCGGACAGACATTACATCCACATGGGACTACTGACACCCATTCCACTAACATGTCACTATTTGTATTCAGTAGGCTTCATATATGGAATATTCATGCAGTCTAACTTCAACAGCATACTGGTACATCATTCAAGGGACATGTTAGAAAGGTTAAATGCTAGACTAGTGTGTGTTCTAGCAGAAATGGGTTTTTGTTCCCCACCCCTCAAAACAGCAGTGTCCCCAGGTAACTGCCATAACACTAAATATATGCTGTATGCGCATTTCACACAGTTACTATGCCACACAACAGCAATACAATAATGTAGAATTTGAACTTACATTTTATGTGTTATTTAACTGAGAATAGCAAAGTACGTTTTTATGCAGGTGATAGTGTGATGACTACGACAGGTAGCTTCTGTGATGGTGTCCAGGGTTCTAATCCTGAGATATCAAAATATTTTGCATGTGAAGTAGCAATAATATATTTGTGCAGACTGTGACTCTGTATGTACTATACTAGTATGAATTTATTTCACATATTAATTACACATGTACATATGTGTTACATTTCTAAGACCTGTTTAAAAAGTCCTTCAGTAATATTGGATAAGTTATTATCAGAATTGTAAAGTCTGAGACTTGAAACCATATATCAGCATACATATATAGAAAAATACATCTAGTGCCTCCTGCAACATGATGTAGTATAACAATATACAAATATTGTGAATGAGAAAGTGTGATGTGATTTACTGTATGTTGAACTGACAAGGCCATATGAAACACACTGATAAAAAAACAGAACAACTAGGTATTGATGCACTCTTGATAAGATGGATAGCTCCATGGCTTACATATAGGACATGATAAGTATCATACAGAAATGGGACAAGTGATATTTTTGGTTTCAGAGAGGGTGTCCAACAGGGCTCTGCCCTAGGCCCAAACTTCTTTAGATTTGTCTTTAGACTTACCTTCGCTATCTGAGGTGTTCTGCAGTCTGTATGCAGATGATTTGAAGTGGGGTATACTTTTTAAATGTGTTACAGATGGGGTATGTCTGCACAATAACTAGACCACAGGGCATACTACATTGTTAAATACATCAAAAAGTAAGTAAATATATGACAAGTGGAAGACAGAAATATAAAGATGAATATTAAATACAGTACAGAGTGATTGAATCTGTAGATACATGTAAGGAACTGAACAGCTTGGAGTTTTCCTAATCATATCATAATCCCGGCTTGGAATGCATCTAGGTGTGGGCTAGTATCAGTTTATGCAACAGTTAAGTATCTTGATGTAAGCAGTGCACCTCCCATTTGCGCATTGCTTAGTAATGCACAAATAAGCCAAAATGCCACATGCTCACATAATAAGTTAAGCAGAGCACAAATTCAATGTTCCTCGCACAGTTTTGTTTAGAAGAGTATATATATATATATATATATATATATATATATATATATATATATATATATATATTTATATAGATATATGTAGACATACATGTGTGTGCATGTCTGTGAGACACCCCTGCACTGGCCCAGTAATCAAGGAGACTCAATCCTCATCACTAGCACCAGTGAGGGATGTACACATTGGGAGGATTACAAGTACACACACAGTAAAGTACTTGCTGGCTTCCTTTTCCACCCTGCCAATCAAGGTGTACCCTAGTCAAAGGCATTTGGAATGGGGTCCCTCATAAAGCTCTGACTAGAGTAGACTGCCCAAGCAAGTAGTGGTTCTCTGTAACCATTGCAGGCTTCACAATGATTAGGTCAGAGGCTGCGTCTCTCTTAGCCATGGCCTCTTTCCCATTCAGTAAGATAGGATATAACCTTTTGTGGTAGTTTGGTACCCTTGTTGTCTCGAGATAACTTACTGCTGGCATTTTGTCATTCCCACTTACTGTCTCTCCTACCTTTTGCGCCTCACCTTGCTTTAATGGCCCCACTGGTTGCATTTAAAATATTTAACCCTTGGTCTTGGATATGTACCTGGACTAGTGGCTTCCCCTGCTACCAGCAGACTCTGATGGGGCAGTCTAGACTGCCCTCCATGGATACCCTTAGATCCACGACCAGCACTGGGTGTACATTTCCTGTGCAGTGATGCCCTGCTTGCTAGGTATAGGTCTCCGTTCTTCCCGAACTCATCTGCAGTATTGCATTGTGTATCAGTTAACCAGATTCTCATGTCCTCAGGCAAAGTACTAAGGACCAGTTCCCTCACCAAAAGGTCTGCCAAAGTGATGACCTGACATCTACTCACCCACCTATGAAAATAAGTGCTTAGTTCAGCAACATATTCACACACACTTTCATCTGCCTTGTGTCTATGCTCATGAAACCTTGTTCTATAAGCTTCAGGTGTTAACTTAAAAAATTCTAGCAAACAGTTTTTTCAAACATTATAATTTAAACAATCAGTATCAGCCAGTTTGTAAAGAATAGTTACAGATTTACCATGGAGTAAGGGGGATCAGGAACCATACCTAGAGCTCTTGGCCAACATTATACTGTTTACATACACTCTGAACCATATGAATGAAACTTTCAAAATTATCTCCCTCTGTAAATTATGGAAGAAATTTACCTACCTTTGTTGCTTTTGGGGTTTGGTTACTCTCTTCCCCATTACCCCCATGACTCTGACAAAGAGTCAGCATTTCCTTTTCATGTTGCCTCTGCCTCTCATTCTCCTCAGCCTCCAGATGTCTTGGTCTCTCTGCTTCTTCTATTTCCAAATACATGGCCTCCAACTCATCTCTTTAACTCCAGATGGATTTTTATGACCTTTTTGGGAAGGTTGAGCTGTCCATTTTCTGACAGTTGTACATCTCCACTTCCAGTCTGATTGTCCTCCTGGTTGCTATTCTGTGATGCAGCTGTGACAAAAGCTGCTACCATGTCTGCTATAGTCAGTCCTTTAGCCTGGCACATTTCAACCAACTGGCTCCTTGTCAGTTTGCCATATTCCCTTGCTAACATGCTTGCCTGCTCTCCCTGACTATCTAAGCTAACAAAAAATAAAACAAGACAATTGTGATATGAACTCTGAATGTTCATTGCATGGCTGATTAAGAGTACAAACACCTTCAGTGACCACTATACACAGGCTACAGGAATTCAATATCCACACCACAAGCCAATTAATATGTGATGTGGCTATCTCACCACTATCAAGCAATTAATATGTGATGTGGCTATCCCACCACTGCCAAACAATCAATATGTGATGTAGATATCCCACCACAACCAGTTAATATGTGATACCCCTGTACTGGCTCAGTAATAAAGGAGCCTCAATCCTCACCACTAGTACAAGTAAGGGACGTACACATTAGGAGGATGACAAGTACACACACAGTAAAGTACAATTTCCCTTAAGAGCACACAAAGATCACATTCAGTGTGGGGCTGGTTTCTGCCTCTTTCTTCAGATCCCCAATAAGACACCCCACTGGCACAGCTATAGGGTTAGGATCTCAGCTGAATGGTCAAGCCAAAACCTCTAGCACTCTCTCTGTCCAACCAGTGCTTCATGCCTCTGCCCAAGTAACTGACACACACACACATTGAGATTTGATTTAAGTAGAAACACACAGACACTCCTGGGGAACGGGCACAGATTTACTAGCTAGGCCCCCTTTTGCCTAGACTATAAGGTAGTTATCACTGCCACAGTCCAGCTCTTTATCAGCTACTATAAGGCCCTTTTAAAGGGTGGACAGTCCTATTGTGTAATGTTACTATTATCCAAATGGTAAGTATGACCAAGATCAAATCTATTGGAGTGGCCTATACAGTGTCACCAAATATATATGTAAGTACTCTAAGAGCTTAAAATCTTTAAACAAAACAGCTGCAATTAAAAGGTTTAAATATATTTAATAATAAATAATAAAAGAACAAGCCAATACTCAATAACTCAACACAGTGACTACAGAGTTCAGAATCACAGGAAGTATTTTAAAACAACATTGCAGGACAGTATCAAATAAATACAGAAAACATATAAACTAATCTTTATTATATTCCAATCTATATCTAAGAGAAATTACTGTACCCTAGTTACTTATTATTAGCAAGTGCAGATGTTCATGAGTGGATGATTTTGCTAGACTCAAGACAAGATAAAAAATGCAAAATCTGTCTCTGAGAGAGTTCTTAAATTACTAGCAGACATTACTGCTGGGTCAGCTGGATGACATCACTATTGGTCACCTGCCTTCAGTTCCCAGGCTAACCAGATACTTAACATAATTGAACACCTCTTGTGTGAGAAATACGTATCTCTCAGAACTGTACAGCTGCCAGGAAGTCACAAAGCAATAAAAACACTTTACATTTTAAACCTAGTAATTATTTCTGTTTCAAGACAATAGGAAGAAACTTCTAGCTCTAGACATCCTGTCTCCTTGCTGAAGCTGAGAGATAACACAATCATAAACAATTTCAACTTATTTTCTTGCAGTTTTGCAAGTTAACTCTGCATGTTCCAATGTCTACTATTAAAACATACATTTACACAGGTATATAGTTTATATACATTAATGTTTTTTTTTCCAGTAGGGTACACTGTGGTTACATTCTTGAAGCTCAGTACATAACCTACAGTTCGACACACACTTCTGCACCAGTAGATTAATATCCACATAACATATAGTTCTCTTACATTTATAAGACAAGCATATGAATCATATTAATATGCACAAATGACATACGGTTATTTACAAAATTCCAGATAGCTGGGCTGGCAGTGTTATAGCCTGTATTGCCTTACATACTCAGATCATGGAGAGTAAGTCTGCACTATGACACTATGACACTTTCAAAAATTGGACAAGGGACCAAAAGGAAGGGCTCAAATGCACTTACAGAAATGTGGAAGCTCATACACTAAACGTGTTGCAATCCTAGGACTATTGGGATATCTGAAGTTCACAGTTCTGACAGTCTTCCCACATGTCATGCATAAACGAAACCACATTTGACATCGGACCACAATTTACTGTGAAACACGTAACCATGAGTCACATGTGCGTACTTGGAAACATTTGGACAGTGGTGAGTCATAGCACATCTCCCTAAGCCAGTATGTGGAACCCTTGAATTGTATGGCATGGTATATGAATATGTACCTACATTATGAAGCCATATGTGTGCATCTATGCCAGCAACAACACCTACATTCACTACAGCTCTCTGTGTCTGCTTGATTTTCACCAAACACACATCAGCTACTGAACAGTTGGTGTAATGTATTATGTTCTGTGCTCACTCAACAGAGTAAATTTAGTTTTGACACAGGCTTGCCCATCCAAATGCAGACATACACATATGCCCAATATGGGTACTGTAGTCACATAGGCTACAAAACAGCTTTCTGACTGTTAGGCTTCTAGCTGCAGATGACAGTAGGAATCAATGTAACCTGTTAAACACAGGGCTTGTTTAAGTTCTCTAGGATTACTTCTTCTGCAGTCATTTGCAAACCAGACTTGACCTGTGGCATGTGAGATAAGTACTGTGATCTGTAGTATGTAAGACTAGGTAAGTAGGGGTTCTAATCTCACTCTAGTCCACTTGCTGTGTTTGTGTTTGTGTGTGTATGTGCATCTTGTTAGTGTAAAAGAGCCCTTGCAAGTACAGCAGCTGCATCGCCTCAAAAAGAGTAAATTCAATTCAAAAAGTTCAAAGGCCAGCAGATTGTGGTGTAGAAATGCTTTATTAAAGCATATAAAAATAGAGCAATAACAAACCGGTTTTGGCTGAGCAAGTTAAGCAGCCTTCATCAGTGCTTTTTGAATTGTATGTGGATCTCCCCACAAAAACAAGTTTGAATCCCACACTCACTACCAAATTGCAATGATTTTGTACTTTTTGGCCTGTGTACTTGATGCATGGCTCCAAACTCGTGTCCTGCACAAGACCTGCTGATGTCATCTACCATAAGTACCTAAAGCCATGTCAATGTCAGACTTAAGCCATAGTGTGTATGTGCGTGTGTGTAACTTCATAAAAAACAAATATGAATCCCATGCTAGCTTGCAAACAGGCAGGGTTTTGCACTGTTTTGGGCCTAGCAGGTGATACAGGCCTCAGAATTCTTGTCCTGCACATGGCCTGCTGATGTCATCTACAATAAGAGTACCAAAAGCCATGTCAAAGTCAAACTGAAGCCATGGCATGTGCAATACGTATTGTGATCTATAGTGTGTAAGACCAAACAGATAGGGGTTCTAATCTCACTTCAGCAAACTCAGTGTGTGTTTAGGCTGTCAGTGTTCTGTACACATATGTAGGTATTGGTAATGTTCTCACTGCAGCCAAGTTGGTGTGTATGGTTGTCAGTCAGTGTTTACATCAGCCTATCATTGGACTTTACTAGACTAATGGACCTAGGCCCTTTATAATCCTAGCAATCTTTTTACAATTATTAACATGATCAACACCTATTGCCCCTGTCCAAGAGGTACACAGATGGAGCCCCCATGGTGTAATTAGGGTCACTCATAGATGGACATGTATCCAGTCAGACTATCCCAATCAACAAATGTTAAATAAATAAACAAATTGTACAGATTGCATCTGAAAAGGCATGAGGTGCTCTGTTTGACATGAAGTGGAAGTCTGTTCCAAGTGTGTCTTAAACCCTGCTAGACAATTCTCTCCCTCCAGCAGCTTTTATTAATGTTACATACCAGGTTAAGTTCTTCACTGCAAGTAACCTGTGCACCATAGGACTTATGGATGTACAGCATTTACAATAATGCAGGGTCAGAGATTGCCTCATATGCAAGGAAGAGATCACCTCTGAGTAGTTAATATGACACACATTAAATTGACTCTGATTTCAGACAATCCCCATAGGACAGATGCAGAAAACATGAATTTTCCTTGTGAGGAACCTTTGAGGCCTTTCCAATTGCCACAAGTGTTTGGAAAGGTATATACCAAAACGGGTATTACACTCAAATATTGGCCTGATGTGGGAAGAGTAGATGGAGATTATAACTTTTTTTTTTCAGACATTACCCTCATGTGTAACATAAGCAAGACAAAATGCCCTTCTCACCACTGTGTAGACGTACTGATCTAAATTAAGGTAGCTGTCAAGACATGTGACCAGGTCTCTTACCCCTAAGTATATACTTATGGTGTTGCTCTTGCTGTGGTATGTAGCAGTAACCTCAATTTCAGTTTTACCAAAAGTAATAACACATATTTTCATTGAGTTTAAGCCAATGAGTTTGGCAACAATCATCTGTTAATGTAAGACCCTCATGTAGGATGTTGACATAATGTGGAGACGCTATGACCACTCTCAGTTTGCAGGCATCAGCAGACATTGTCAGCCACAGACATTTCATTTGTTCTTGTACTTCAGAGAAATGGATTCCAAACACTAGATGACCCAGGACTGCACCCTGTGGGACACCACTGGTTACAGCTCTGATACTGGAGGTGGAGTCCCCAAATCTGATTATATGACTTATATCAATGAGCTAGTTAACATCCCTGCTAATGATATAATAGTTGAAAGCTAGTGAGTGAGTTTGTCAATTATGTCTGCATGGGGGCTACTGTCAAATGCCTTGTCTAATTGCAGGTAGGCTGTATGCACAGATTTCCCAGCAGCCAAGTACTTGGTGACTGTCTCATATACGTCCACCAGGTTTAACAGACCTGGTCTCACTTTAACAAATCCAAACTGTGTAGGGTCAACAGATTGGAGATTACCTACATCTTTGTTGATAATTTCCATGATGGTCTGCCCCATGGCCTTGCAGATATGGCTAATCAGACTAATAGGTATATAGTTTCTGGGGTTAGTGGACACACCACCTCTACACAACAGAATAATGGTGGTTATTTTCCAGTCAACTGGGTCAAAACGTGAGGTTACACTATGAATGCGAAGAGTTCCTAAGAGTGTTACTAATCCATGTTGGAGCCCATGTGGGATGCATGCTGGGATGTTATAAGGTCCCATCTTTGCTGTGTTTTTGTCCTCACAGAGGCCAGTTATGACCTATTCTTTAGATACAAGGTAGGGGACAGGTGGTAGGGAAATCATGGTGTACGTGTGGTTCGAACAGGAGAGTGAAGTTTTCGCAGAACCTGTTGGTTAAAAGGTTACCTATGTCTACAGCCCCAGTATATGTGATGTCATTAAATATGAGTTTGGCCCAAATCTGGGCCTTTCCTGTTAGGTTGCAGATGTAGCTATAGAATGGCATGCAGTTGCAGTTCTGGAGGAGACTACTTTGGACTCATACTATGATTTGGAGGATTTCACAACAACTATTATTTGCTTGATCATGCTGAGGAGGGAGTGTTTCCATTTTAGGGGGCTCTCTCCCTCCTACTCTTACAGAGCAATGTCTTCCTTGTATTGTTGTTCTTCTTTTGGCTTTTGCCAGTTAGAAGTCACCACAGCGGAACTCCAGTCCACTAACGATTGGCAGCAGATATTTTTTAAGGGTGCCGAGGTGCCAGCTCGATGTCCAACCTTCAGTGAAGGCACACCCATTCTACACATGTCTTTCAAATGCCATTCGACCGCAGGGATGACATGCAGACTCCACACAGAAGGTGCTCCAGCTGAGAATCGAATGGAAGAACCTCTTGCTGTGAGGCAACAACGCTACCTTTGCACCACAGTGGCTGGTATTGTAAAGCCTGTTAATAGCAGGTTTGCTCTTCCATGAGGCACTTCTTTTGCACCTTTGTATAAAGCATCGTTGTAGAGCTCAGCATAGTTGTCAGTTCCATTTGAGGGAAGAGGTGCACTGAAGCTATTTATACCATCCCGTAACAGGTTGTAATTTGCTTTTGTGACATTTATTACTTTATTTTCTTCAAGGGGGATGTCAGGTGTGATATTTACTTTTAATGAGACTGATTATTTGTCAGATCTCACCAGGGAGAGCCACACAGTGCGGGGTGCTACAGTGGTCCCCCATATTGATAAGCACCCCATCAAGTATGTAGGCTTCCTTTGTGGGGGTATCAACCAGCTGCTCCAGGGCATTGTAGTTAAGGAAGTCAAGAAACCTTTGCACAAGTGAGTTTGAGCGTAATATACCCAGTCGGTGGGTAGTTAAAGTCACTCCAAATCATGGTGTCCAGATGTATCTTGATAGACTCAAGTAGATACAACTAAGCAGAGTGGGTGTCCTGATTCATGGAGGGGCTCCTTTAGCTGGCAATTACTTGAAAAGGTAACCTAGAAACAGTCAATAACACCTGAATTGTCTCCAAGGAATCATACCATGTAAACAATTTGGATGTGTATGTATTCTTAACTCATTAACCCGGAGTACATTCTCATGGCGCCTCTGTGCTTAACAGCGAGCACGCCATGAGAAGATAGGAATTCCATTCTGTTAACCTCGAGTGCCTTCTCCCTGCGCAGTTAACTTTAAAGTCAGATAGTAACTCCACTGTTGAAAATTAAGTTGAAAAAGTAACTGAACTCTGTTAGTTACCTTGCCAGCTTAATTTTCAAGCATAGTTACGTGGTGGTTATATTCGAGTTTTTGGAGAAAATCGCCTTGCAAGTCACTCTGTACTTTCTTCTCAAAGCAAGCCGATTTTCTATGCAAATAAGCCTTTGTGTCCAATCACAGTCCACTTAACTCCTCCACCCCTGACCTAAAATCCTTTGTTCTGTCCCAATAAAAAGGGGTTCCAGCAGTAAAAGTTCACTTTATTTTTCTTTCTTTTGCAGAAATTACTACTGGATCCCTCTAGTTATCCTGCTGAATGAACCCAGGGAGTTTTGCTGCAGTTACGGCAGTTGCCATTGTGTCTGCCGAGTCTAGGTTTGCAATTTAGACTGTGCTTTAGACCTTGAGTGAGGAGGTTAATTGTGCTATGTATGAGAACTTATTCTGTGTCCTGTGATTGTGGGGCTGAATAGCCTGATCTATAGATCTTCTCTTGGAATTACTCAATGAGCCGAGCAGTATCGTGCTGCTAAATAGCACAGGAGTGTGTGCTTTTACTGGATTAGATTGGTTACGCCGCAAAGGACCATTGTGTTTGCTTTCATGGGGCTGAATAGCCTGATTTACAGATTTCCCTTGAGATTTACTCAGCGAGCCGAGCAGTATCGTACTGCTAAAAAGTACAGGAGTGTGTGATTTGATCGGCTTGTTTGGTTGCGCTGTAAAGGGCAGTTGAGGTGGCTCCTCACTAGTTAACAGCGCTATTTCTACAAATGAGGCTTGGATTACTGAATTTTAGTGTACAGCATACATTTAACAGCACCTATACCATACTTTGCCATAATATTGGTAAGCAGTCTTGTTATGTAGCTGCTATTAAATTTTTTCATCGCTAGAACCTTGTTTTCTCAAGAGAGACACACCGAGGTTTACAAGGTCCATTTTTTCTTATGCAATTGTTAATTATCTACTGTAGCATGTCCCATAACTTGGCTTTCTGATGTTCGTAATAGCTTTTCACCAAAAAGTAGTCATTTTTACACACTGCACCATTTTGTGCGGTATTTTGCAATGTGTTACAAGCAAGTGCAGCTATAAGTAGATTCTGTAGGGGGCTCTCTTTATTTGTGGAGAGTTTTCAGTAGGTAGGCATTTTACCTGGTGGGTGTGTCATTTGCAATTAATGCTTCTGCATGTACTAAAGGTTCGGAGCCTGGAAAAAAAAAACATGTGAGCAAGAAAGGAGATTTGCTAGTAGCTAGTTACCTTTTGGACTGTGCACCAGTCCCTTGTTCTCAGCTTGCTGGACAAAGGAAAGCCAGTTGTGCTGTCAAGTGTATGCCACAGCATGATGGAGTGAGCTGTGGGTCTTTTAATGAGGCACGTGGTTGATCTTTCACTGAAGGCATTCAATCCCTTTTATTTTATTTATGTATTTATTTTGCTGCTTACCCATTATTAAATACTAATGTCAGTGTATTTATCTTCCAGTTAGTAGAATAGGTGGATACCATGCGACTTGCCATGTGTGCTCCCAGTTGTTCCACTGATAAAGATTCAGGCCTCATAAAAGAGTGACTACACTGTACGCTTTATCCTTTCTCGCATATAAAGTATGTAGTTTAGCACACAGGGTTAATACAGCATTCTAGCAGAGAAATAATAAATCTTTTCTTATGAAATTGTTAATGATCTACTATATCATCTCCCATAACTTGGCTTTCTGACATTCGTAATAATGTCTCACCAAAAAGTAGTCGTTTTGCACACTCTTACAAGCAAGCTATGTATAGATTCTGCTGGGGGCTCACTTTATCTGTGGAGGGTTTACAGTCAGTAGGTGTTTTACCTGGTGAGTGTGTCCTTTGGAATTAATGCTTCTATATGTACTAAAGAATGTACAGGAGTGTGCCAGTGCACTGGCTGTGTAAATCAACTTCGACTATCTATGTTTGTAAGAGATGGCTTGGGGAAAGGAAAAGGATCTTGCAATTCAATTATGTGAAAAATACATTTTTTAGTTCATATAGATCTGTATAGCTTGTGTGATGTAACCCCAGTTGTACATATAAGAAGATACTGTTTTAAACATAATCGGCACTGTTATTCAAGAAGCTGGTGAGAAAGCAAGTATTTGTGTCCACCAACCTCACTAGCTTTTACTGTCCCTGCCTGCTGCAAATCCCAGACTGTTTCAGCAGTGACCTGCCCAAAGACTACGAGCAACAAATTTCCAAAATGCCACATTTGTGTTGAATTTTTGGTCTGTTCCTTATAAAAAACATTGTTGTTTTCTGGCAAATCATTGAGGATTGAAATCACTAAATTATGACAGGCATTTTAGTTTCAGACTTCCTATACTTCAAAAAATAAATACTAATACAAAACTTGTTACTTCGTCAACTAATTTATAAAATATTTAAAATCTGTCCCTGATAATTGATGTCTTTGGCCAGAACTCTTATGCTAAGAGGTTGAGTGGTATGTCTACGAGTTGTGTTTTGAGTAACACACAAAACATTGCACCAAAGCTGTGCTTAGTTATCCAGGGCTTCAGATTGCCATGTGCAGTAGTCATCAGTCTGCTTTGTGTATTTTTACAGATTGTTTGTATAAAGCTGGAAAATTAGCATTGATCTGTTTTTATCAGATATGCAGACTACAACCCTCCCAGTGGTCTGCACTAGGAAATTGGGCTGCACACTACTTGGATATTCATGACTTCAATTAGTAGGATTCACTCTGGCTTGTATGTTTTAATTATTTCTAACTATAATGCAGTTGATGAGTGTAGATAACTGTGTCAGTCTGAAGGTAATGTCCTCTGAAAGGACAAATTACTCACTTTTTTGCAATATAACTTCATTTATTGATATACCTTCATAGCTACCCACAGGTCTGAAAGTCTGCTATGTGATGGAGTCTGATCAGCTTGTGCTGAATGAAAATCGCAGTAACAATGCAGATGTGCATGTCTTCACATAGCAAGAAACTTCATATGTCCATAGGTGTTTACTAGGCTAATGACCACAAGGGCCTTTCTTAAGTCTAGCCAAGCATCCTAAATCTCTGACAAGTTCTGATATCCTTCATAAGTGTAAGTAGGGGCTTCAGAGATGAAGCATTTACAAGCTAGGTTCTGAGAGATTAACCATTTATAGGTTGCTTGTATCCATTAGAGACATAGCTGCCAAACCAGGACTGAATTTACTGTTCCCCATCAAATTGTCCAGGTTACACTTGAATTGGGGTAGGGAGGAACTCTGCTTCACATGCATGGAGAACCTGTTCCAGAGATGGGATAATCTGTGGGATACATACTTGTGTCTCCAGCAGGTTCTATTTATATTACAAGCAAGGTTTAATTCTTTAGAATGGGTAATTCTGGTGCTGTTTGTTTTTCAGATATGCAGGTCCATCAGAGTGGGGTCTGGGAATGCCCTGTATGTCAGGCACAGATCTCCACTCAAATCATCTAGGAGACAGAATACAGTGATAGAGCCTTGAGAATTTCTGCAAAGGACATTTTACTTAAGCCCTCTATTCATTTAGTGGTAACCTCTATGGACATTTTAATTGCTGGATATGTTTGATTAGGTACATACCAAAGGGAGGAAATACACTCAATAATAGGTTTGATGAATGCTGAATACAGTGGAACAATGACTTCCTTGGACTTAGATGCCATAACTTGCTTATAAGTTATGCAACATAGAACAATTTCCTCACTACTACAGACACATGATGGTCTAAGGCTAGATTACTATCTATGCATATTCCTAAGTCCCCAGCTACTGGGTCAAGTCTAAGGGGTGTGTTATTAATATGATAGTTGCCCAGGGTGGATGACTTTACAAAGGAAACTATTATGCATTTCTTGGCATTTGGTTGTAGTCCATTGCTCTGACACCAGTTGTTTGTCTGTGTCAGCTCCTCCAGGAGTATATTTGTGTCAGTGTGTGTGGGATTTAATGATAGCTCCTAATTTGCAGTTATCTGCAAATTTAGTCAGCCAGAGACCACTGACATTAGCCTTAACTTCAAAGAAGTAAATGCCAAAAAGGAGCTGTCCAAGCACTAATCCCTGAGGGACCCCACTTGTGACTGGCCTCTTTGTAGAGGTGGACTCCCCAGTTCTAACTTCCTGCATCCTGTCTGTGAGCCAGTTGGCTATCCACCGGGTAAGATATGGGTCTGTACCTAATGTCTTTAGTTTAGCAGCAATGCCCACATGGGGTATTATGTCAAAAGCCTTGGCCAGGTCAAGGTAGGCAGTGTGAACCATTTTCAGCTCATCCATTGCTTTGGTGACCTTCTCAAAGAAGTCCACCAGGTTGACTAGGCATCATCTGCCCTTGACAAAAGCAAACTGGGTTGGGTCCTGTGTCTGGAGGGTTACTATATCACTATTGATCATGTCCATGATAATTCTTACCATGACTTATAGTACAGCACAGAAGACAAGAAATCACTTCTGCTTGTATTATTCCTTATTGTCATTATACTGCCTGAATGGGATAAATGTTATCACTAGGTGACTACTGACAGCATGGAGCTACCATATTTTTGGTGCATTTCTCCTGGCTTTGTCAGTCATGTGTGGAATTTAGGTGGGAGGAAGGGCTCAGTAATATATAAGTGTTATACTGTTTGACTGAATGACTCGGGTCTTCTCCTTACTCATGATACTGAGTCAGTGTTACATAACAGCTGCGCAATGTACTATAATGAATGCATACTCAACAGCTTATGTGCAGCAATTATCACCTGTGTCTCAGCATGCATACCTAACGAAAGGAAGGTCATTATCACATTAGCAATATGTGCAGTTACAATGGGTTGGGAGGGTGGCAAATGGTTAAGGTGTTTGCCTTACAAACACAAGGTACAGGGTTTGACTCTCACAGGGAATAATTGGCTAGGCTTAAAATGGCTTGCAAAGGCAGTTAGCCTAGTACTAATCTATGAATCTATGAAAATATAGCAGTGAGTCATTATCACTTTTCTGGGAAAAGTCTCAGCTGCTGTCACTGTTATTCACATAAGTAGAAGTTGTTATCACTTTGATGAATGCCCAAGCCAGGTTGTGTTTTTTTCTCTGCTTGGAGTCATTGCAAGTAACCCCCCTCATTCTTTACTTATTATTTAATATAGTTGTATCAAATTGAGCATGCATATCTCAACTGTAAAAGAAACTATGCATGCCTTAGTCTGTAGCAGAAAACAACAGTAATTATTTAAAAATATATATATT
>NC_056726.1:1139827260-1139997260 GCF_019279795.1 Protopterus annectens | reverse complement strand
GCAAGGGAGCATCTGAATGTGCTAAGTAATACCTCATTTTGAAAACAGTATTGATAGTTCTAACATGGGAAAAGAATGGTGACTGTATGTTGCACTCATATGCAGATATCAAAGTTTGTTTCGGACTTGGGTTATGGAAATTATGATTTTTTTTCATATTTTGGTAAATAACTTTGCAAGGGGGCATGTCAGTGTGCCAAGTAATACCTCATTTTGAAGACAGTGTTACTCCTTACAACATGGTAAAAGAATTGTGTCTGTGCACTGTACACATTTACAGCTATCACAGTTTGTTTAGTCTTGTACGATTATGAAAATTATACATTCACAATGCTTATTGTTATTATGCCCATATCTTTGCAAGGGAGCATGGTGATCACACAAATGATGTATCATTTTGAAGCTGACATTTGGATTCACAACTTCTGCATTGATTTGTAGGCTCTGTCTGTTACAGGTGATTATATATCATGCTTTGTTTATTTATCAATTATGAGAAATAACATATTAATCATATTTCTGTGAATATCTCAAGAAAGGAGCATCACACAGTAATTGTTAAGGTATCATTTTAAAGCTGACATTCATACTAACAAATTAAATTCAAATTGTATGGGTCTGCATGGTACATTGACCAAGATATTGTGCTTTGCTTTTCCAAAAAGGTAAAAAATATGCACAATATCAACATTCCTTGCCAAATATTTAATAATGACTTTGATATGCACTATCAACATTTACACTGTTGGAAAGGTCAATGTCTGCTGAACAACTTTTGCGTTTACATTTTTAGTCTAGCTCTTATAGTAAAACAGTTATGAACATTTGTTTTCTGTATGGTATTACAAATGTATTTTCTGAAAATGAGCTCATACTGCACTGTTGTTCCTATTGTGGAATTGCGTAGGCATCTTTTTCTGAACTGCTCCAGAGTGAATATTTATACTCCGCCTGCATGCTTAATTTGTATGACTTCAGTATGAGGTTTGCACTTGTGGAAGGAGTTGTAGCCTGGTATGACTGTGTTGCTCAACACAGCCTTGAACCAGGTGTCTGTGACTGCACAAATGTCTCAATCTTCCAAGGTGAGGATAGCTTCCAGTGGCTGGAGTTTAGTGTTGACACTCCTATCATTTAGCAGCATAACCTTGAGGTTGTTTGTAGATGGGTTTTTTACATTAGAAATTTTCTCCTTGGGACACCACCTAAAAAGGGCACTATGGGGGTGGCAAGAGTCTTGGCTAGTAGCCAAAATACCGGGGTAACAGATGAAGACCATCTCTGGCAAATAACTGAGGTCTGTTGAGAATGTCACCCCAGACTGACAGATAGTGGATCCCCTTAGAATGACACCAGACACTAAGCCAAATATTGAAGTCAATCATATTCTTTTTGTAATGAGGCATCATCCCAGATGAAGGTAAATGAAGCTGAAGGCCAAGGGCATACCTGCCTGAGACACATAGTCCAAGAGCTCATTTATGTCTCTCTTCATACAGTCCATAGAGGTACATAACAAGTCATACACACCAACAGGAACTATGACATAGTCATAACAATACCTAATTTGATAGACATGAGTGCATGTGTGATATGGCATATCCTGCCACCTCACAGACAGCTGCCCGTGACCTTTCCATTATGTAGCCTTGTGAGAGGGACATCAGTGTGTCTCATGATGTATTCACCTATGACTAATATGTTTGATTTTGTTTTTTGTTTTTTTTTGCCTTAGGGGTTTGCACGGTGAGACAGTGGTGCATGCGCTATTATGTGTACTGTTTTGCAGAGGTAGTATTATGTGTAGCATACTTGTGTTTGTGTTTTTGTTTGTAAGGTGTCTGGTATATAGATATGTTTCTGCTAAGGAGCTCTGTGTATATAGGCATGTGTGATGTGGGTTTGGGTGAAGTAGCAGATGAGGTGTGCATGTTGGCAACCCACTCATTGTCATATGTACCAACCAGTGTGAGAGAGCATGGATTCATGGTTTCTAATATAGTTACATCCCTCACATCTTGTTTTGTGTGGACTAGAAGTAGAAAGTTGGGGATGCTGTTGACATCTCCACAACAGTCAGTGATAATGCCATTATTAACAGATTATTGCTTGTGTGTACATCAGAATAGGCATGGTTAGGCAGTGGTCTGACAGAGGCTGTTATGTAACATGTTCTGACCCTCATGATGTTATTCTAAGGTAAACCAGTATTTGACAGTGTGGGATAATGTGGTAGATTGAGTATGCTGCTTTAACAGGCATTTGGCACTTGCATAAACCATAACCCTGTTATTAGACCTTATTAATTCTCTGCAGGCATGGCCACTGTCAGTGGTCTGTGGCTGACTAAATTTGTTGCTGGTTGCAAATTAGGAGCTGTCATTGAATGCCATACTGACACAAATGTTATCCAAGAGGGGCTGACACAGACATACAATTACTGTCAGAGCCATGGACTGACAGTAAATGGCAAGAATTGCATAATACTATCCTTTGGAGAGTCTTCCACCTATGGTAACTTTTGTATTGACAGCACATCTCCAACAGTTGACCCAGTAGTCAGGGACTTATGGACACATCAGTAGTGATATAGCTTTTGATTGTAACATGTCTATAATATTGGGGAAATCATTCCATGTTGCACAACCTATAAACAAAGATATGGCAGGAAAATCCAAGGTAGCCATTGTTCCACTGTATTCAGCATTCATCAGACCTATCAGTGATTGTAATGCCACCTTTGGAATGTAACCAACCAGCCATATCCGACAACTGTAACATCCACAGAAGTTCCCAGTAAACTACTACATGGTGTACATAACATGTCCTATGCACACAGTGTCAAGGACCTAGCCATGTATTCTGTCTCCTACATGCTTTGGATGTGAGGTGTATGGCTGCCTTACAGGGTGGTACCAAACCCCACTGTGGACCTCCTGCATATTCATGAAATGACTAGCAACAGAATTACCTGTTCTCCAGATTTACACCTTGCCTTTGGTATACATGGGACATGCTGGACAGACAGGTATATAACCCAGAGACTACACCCTATATGGAATAGGTTCCTCATCCACGTGAGGCAGAATTTCACTCTAATGCAAATCAAGTGCAAATTACACAATTGGATGGGGAATAAGACAATCATACCTGGTTTAGGACCAATGTCTATAATGGACACAGGGAAACTGGAGAAGGTTCATCTCCCACACTCCAGCTGGTAGATGTTTCTGCTCCCAAAACCATGCTTACACTTATCCAGGGTATCAGACCTTGTCAGAGTTTAGAGATGCATGGCTAGGCTTCTAAAAGCCCTTGTGTTCATTAGCATATTAAACACATATGAACCCATGAAACTATGCTGTTTTACTTTTCTGATTACATATATATTCTGTGCTGACATTCAAGCCTGTGCTCTGACGTTGACAGTTTGATTGTAGATGTGTAGACATAGGTGTGCCCTACACAATCCTGAAAGTGAATCATAAACATTTTCATGAGACACCTTTCACTGTGTGACTACACAGCCATTACAAGATCATCCATGGTAACATACATATATATGATTTTAAGCTCATTATAAATGGCAGTGTACAGTATCTGTAAATGACCAGTGCAAGTAGCATGTGAAAAGCTACAAAGGATGATACAAATTCATATTAATGTAGATAGTCACCCTGTGCATTAGACTCATAACTTTATTTCCTTGCATCCATGAGAAATATGACAGGGATGTGGCATGGGCATCATCACTTGCACAGGGTATTGTGTGGGGGTGCAGGAGGCCTAGGCTGATCCAGTAGGTTGGTAAGCGTGTGTGAGTCAGGAAGGGAAACAGGCAAGATGGACCACGGTGCGCGCGCGTGTGTGTGTGTGTGTGTGTGTGTGTGTGTGTGTGTGTGTGTGTGTATAGATGACCAATATTTGACAGTGGTGTGTAAGTGTGTGCATGAACACAGCCAAGCTCAGTGCTAGCCCTATGTGTCTGTATGTTGGAAAGCCATGAGCTGTTTATCACCTCTGCCACTGAACATGGGAACTGGTGCTGCCAGGAGTTGCACTGGTACCTCCATGCCCAAGGTCAGAGGCTGTGCTACTATCCGAGGGTGACTGCTGTCTGCTGGGAATGTGACCTCCATGGGAATGCCCAGGACCATATGC
Organism: Protopterus annectens; assembly: GCF_019279795.1. NCBI lineage: Eukaryota > Metazoa > Chordata > Ceratodontiformes > Protopteridae > Protopterus > Protopterus annectens. The sequence goes on along the minus strand of NC_056726.1, from coordinate 1,139,993,099 downwards.
CCATGGCCTGCCATGTCTTGGGGTGGACAGCACAGCCTCCTCTGAAGCACTGGATGCACTGCCACTGCAGAAGCGTGATTGTGTGTGGCCACGTTGATTCTTAGTAGACATAGTTGCTGACCTCTGTCCACAAGGCCAATGCTCAACTCCAACCAGATGTTCCATCACAGATAACGTGCATTCCAAGACAGATACTGTGTGATCTGTCTCAGACCAACATCCTTCCACTGCATCAGTCAGCTGTTCCAGGGTATCAGCAACATGGTGGAGGCAGTCACAGATGTCAGATTGTGTTGCATCCTTAACCCTGAGCATTCTTAAGGATCTCCTTTCAGAACATACCTGTGCCTCCATGATGGCCCTAAATATACCTTGAGTGGCACTTGATGAGGCACCTGCAACAGGTGGTGGAGGGACAGCAGGCCTCCTAAGAGCACCCTTATCAATCTGCCTGTGTGGAACCTCACCAATTGTTTGGCTCTGGCCAGTGTCAACACTCACTCCAGCCATAGTAGCCACATTTTCCTGTTCAGTGTCCCCACCCTCTGACTGTCCAATATCTGTGGCCATAGGGAACTGGGTATTTGTAGGTATACTGGCTGTGTATGGTGATAATGAGGGCGGATGAGGGATGGCAACGGGATGGCAACATCTGTGTTAGATTCAGCCCCTGCAGCCTCCAGCTGTGCCTTATTTTGGCCACCATCAACACCAGAGTCTGAAGAGACACTGGCATCAGGTTGTGAAGGGGACAGAGACCAGCCCTCCCAAGTCACCTGTGAGAAAAAAGGAAAAGCATTACATTAATACCTGCACTACTACGCTCTGCATTACTATGTGTCAATATATGTTAATCTGCATACACTACTTCACTATTACAGACTTGTCTAAGCCCCATCTTCATATAGTAAGACATAAGGACATTATTGTCTAACCCAAATTTGTAGTTACTTGCACATAAATGCTCTTTAAGCAAGAATCTCATAATCAAGACTTAAATGATGTGCACTGTTGATATTTGGAAAAACTCTGCACAGTTTACATGTATGGCAATCTGTAATGTCCTGACAATACTGTCAAATCAATCACTGTGGTCACACCTACAGAGCATAGGTATGAGTATAAACTGTGTACAGTCAGAAAATATCTGTACAGTTGGCAGTCATGCAGACAGTACATCAATCCAGCCAGCAGGCCTGGGGTGACACTTTAGCGAATACATTGCACTAAATATACATCTGTAACAAAACAGTGTTGTGCTTACCAGGAGCAGGAGCATGGCCTCATTGAATTCCTGATGATCTTGAAAAAAATTGAGGGAGAGGTAATGTAAACAGCACTGCATGATGCAGTATAACAGGGTAATACATCTAGATATCTCACATTTACAGCAGCTACTATGTTAACTGGTATGGTGGCCACAATCTGAGCATGAGACTCAAACTGCAGCTACCCCCCCCCCAAAAAAAAAGCCTGACACCCACTTAAAACTATGCACACCCTGATACACTGAATGCTATAGTATTCCAATGATTATCCAACTAAGCATACCTAGATACTCCTTTTGGGTGGAAACAGGGGCATGCACATCCACGACATATTGTGTGATGGATGCCTGGGTGCTGTCCTGTGTTCCTAGGTTTGCCAGGAATTCCTCAGTGGCTGACAGTAGTTGTTTTGCAGCAGGTCCTCCACCAGTGACACCATGATCCCTGACCACATCTATTGCTCTTCTGCATACCACATGGATGATATCGGTGGCATGGTGTCACACCTGCTCATATGTCCTGCTCTGGTGACTGACAGCATTCACATTGTGGAACAGGTCAGCCCATAATGTTACCACTCTTGTCTGTTTGGCCTTCTTCTGGACAGTAGTACTTGATGATGTTGTTGCAAGACCTCTAAGATGACATCATTTTCCACCTCTGTGAAAGGGGCTCAGTGACTGGGATGCATATTTCCTGAAATACAACAAAATAAGAACACATCATGGTCACATACGCAGGAGTACAGTATATAGAGATACATTAATACTAGAAGGCTAACAGTATTCACATCTCATATTCAATTGTGTCCCAAACATACAAAGAGTTTAGATGCAACTAGGAATGTAACAATAGTCACCTGTTCCTGTTTGTGCCATGACAGGTACTGATGTATGATCAGACACCTAACACAGAAGTCCATTGGAGTGTGCCTCCTAGGAGTACCCCTCCCCTTATAATATATAAAAACAACAGTGCCAAACAATTAACAGTGTACTATTACAACTGGTATCAAGGCAAGTATCCAGGAGACCTGTGTACCTATTTAACACAAAGCATTATATTCTTGCTGTACTCTAATTCCTCTGTAGGTCTAACACATCTGTAGATCAATGACATGTCTTCATTACTGTTCTAATAAAGGCTTACTGATGTAATCCACATTCCCCCTAAGTCTATTCCAACATATGCATCATGTTTGAAACAAAATGATTGCATACCTGATGGAGTACAATATTTCTCTGTTGAAAGACACTGCTCTGAAATTGCTGCATCAATGAGTAAACCATGTAGTCTCACAAACAATGGTTCCCTAACTAGAAGTGTGCCTTTTTAAGATGGCTCCCATTAGCAGGTGACCACCTCTGAACCAGTCTGTGGTTCAGTAATGCTAACTGAAGCATACACAGCTGATTTACAGTGTAATCAGTAAATCCCATGCAACTGTTGCAGGAGATATAAGGCCTCAGTGTAGAATCCAGCCCCTTTTTCATATGCTGGGGTATAAACGCTGGGCTAGAGATACTACGTCAGCACAGAGAGGATGTTTGTAGTACATACTTTTTGCATACACATGTGTGTGTTACAGGCTGCAGCTAATGCTGCTGCAGGCAACAAGCACAGTGAGAGAGGCTGCAGAATGTGGAGAACAACAACAATTGTAAGTAACGGTGTGACCAGTGGCAGCCCTGGTATACAGCCAGAGCCTGATTAAGGGAACCCTTCCCACAGGATATTGAGGTATGCGTTAAGGTAAGTATGTTAGCCAAAGGTATCATTAACAGAGTAAAAGGCAATATTCTTGGGGTTGTACTAGAACAAGGTAGGGGGTACATTATCCATTATGTCAAGCAGTTAGACAACTGCCAAGTCAAGTGATATGTCACGGTAGTCACCTGTAATGTGCGTGCTGGCAACCCTTGGGTCTAGCACAACCTCCATATATGTATGTTACTTGTGCAGCTGTGGTTGTAATATCACTAGCAAATCATTGTGGGCTGCAGTATGATATTACTGGGCCTCCTTTGTATTGCATGATTTAAAATCATTTGTGATTGCACAGTATTGCATGTCCTGACACTCTATACACTTTCTAGAGGTGTAATAGGAATATGTCAACTGTGTTCCTATCTGCAGGCTTTTGACTTCCGTCATTGTACAGCAAACATTCCATCTGAAATGATTTGGGTTGATGACACAGTCATTCATTACAGAATTCACATTGGTGATATACACTTACATGTATTTTAAATGCTAGACAACACTGGATTTGAACCCATGGCCATGTATACCAAAAATTAATATTTTCAAAGCATTTAACAGAATGAGTTACTGTAACCTCAGGTGTATTTTCTACATATAATTGCACACTTACATGCTGTTACATACCTTATTATATCCATTATTATATGTATGGCTTTATAGGGATGCATTTCTCCACCATAGTCCCAGTTAAACACCTACTTTTCCATTAATGTTTTAACAGGTATATTTTTAAATGTTGCAGATAGAATTGCTCAGTTGCCTGCTGTTAGAGACCTCACTTACATCCATTATTCTGTGTCAGGCTTTCTAGTGATGTATTCCTATAGCAGACTCCAAGTTACAGTCCCATTTTATCCATTACTTTTTATGCAAATTTGCACAATGCAGTGCAATGCACAACGCTGCTTAAATATGCGTAATGATGGGAAAAATGTCAAGTATTATGTTTTGCTTAAAACACCTGAGTTAATTAACAGCTGTGTGGCTTGGTGGGTCAATGCACTGGTTTGCAGGTGCAATGGTCATGCATTTGAAATAGGGCACAGGTGTACATTTTGAATATGATTATTATTATTCACACACATATATCAATATAGTGCTGTTTAGCTTAGTTTAGCGATGTTGCATACCAAACAACATTGTGCAAAAAAAATCTGTAAATAAATGAAAAATGGAGAGAAAAGTTAGTGGTGCAATAGGGTGCAAGCAGGGAGAAAAACATAGTGAAAGGCAGGTAGGTATGTGCAAGAAGGGTGTAGGAAAGAACCACAGCTATCCATTTCTTGTACAGTAACAACTGCACACTTTAACAGATTTTTTAGCTGAACTTGGACTGTCACCCCCAGAAAAAGAGAGGTGATGGCAACAAAAGTGCATTGTCAAGCCAATTGGACCAAATTAAGTGTGTTCAGTGGAGATGTGTGCGAAATGGGACAATAATATTTTTTGGGACAGGTGCCCATTTTTTTTCTTTTAAGGTGAGAGTGGAATGTTGGGGAATGGACATAGGTACATGTGGTGGAGGTACGTTGATAAGGTGAGAATGCTTTTGTAGACAGCCAAGACAGGCAAGACAGCAGACAGGGTTGGTGTGTGACATAAGAAGTGGGTAAACACCATGGTTGGGAAAAGTGTTGTGGAATCCCAGTCCCATGGACATCAGACATGGTAGCAGTATGACTCAAGTCCTAATCCATGGGACTCTCAGCACTCTACCTTTACTGCTCCAGTGGAGGCAGTGGTTGATACTGGCACATGGGGAAAGGCTGTCTCACCAGTATGGACAGCATGCCTTCCATCTACTGAAGGCATGCACCGAGAGATCGGTGCAACAGCCCACGTACCATGCCTGGCAGTTCCTCGCTGGTGACATAATTGCCTCCTACACTTCCACTCATAGACAGGGAACCAGCCCCAGCCTCTGGGGCAGAATGACCCAGGTAGAACAGGGGCAGCAGAGGGAGTGCCACCAGGCTGCAGCCCAGATATTCTGGGCTCCGGTGCCATGGCCGAGGGAGCCAAGGTAGGTGGATCACCTGGAACTGGCCTACCCTATCACACTGTAGTAAATTAAATATAAACATAAGGTAAAAATAAACATAACCAACCAAATGTTAGCATTAACATAATAGAAGATAATAATGATTAATCAAAATAAATATAAAGGAGGATAATGGGGAACACAACAATAAATAGCATTAGTGAAAGTATATTAACATCAAAGCAATATGAAATTATACATACGGCCAGCATAAGAGGTAGTTACAAATAATATAATAATATCAAATCATAATAATAAGTATAAATTAATAAATTAAAGAAGAGAAGGGTGGGGTGAGCGATGAAAAAGAAACAGTAACTTAACGGGTAATATTACTACACAGACTACGAGTGTGTATATATATATATATATATATATATATATATATATATATATATAGATGTCTAAATATCTAAGATTTCTGGTGTGAGTACAGTGACCGCAAATGCTCTATAGATGATGTTGGCATGTTGCACGTACATAGATCTCAACCTGTTAACACCACATGCTGTGAATGCAGGAATAATGAACGCTTATTTGAAAACATTATTTATCAAAGCACAATCTTTTTTTAAAATTTATTGATAATGTTTCTTAAAATCTGGCATTTAGACACATGGATAGCTGTCCAGTACTTCAGTTAACCTACCCATATACCATGTTCATTGACTGAGTGGAATACACAGCATTTTTTTCAGATCATTGAGCAGAACACAGGCTTGAACCTTACTCTCTGGGTATTGTACTACATTTATTTCTGACATTTTTTGCTGCATTCTTTATTGAGTTACATGTAACACTTGACTAGTATCAAATTAGAGCACACATGCAGTGAATACAGGAAAAGTGAGCACTTTATATGAAAACATTAGTTATCAAAACACCATCAAGCTTTAAAATGTATTGATTAATGTTGCTTCAACTCTGTCATGTAGACCATAGATAGCTGTGCAGGACTTTTTTAACTAACCCATATACCTTGTTCATTTATTGAGTGCAACCTACAGCATATTTTAGACAATGACCAGACCAGAACAGTGACTCTTCATCTGAGTAGACCCCAACATTAACTGATGTTTGGAAGCTATACTACACATGACTGCATGCTTACTTGCTTTAACTTGCTTCACCATTTCAGGTAGGCAGTGAGACATTAATAAAGATGTAGAATGTCCCAGGTATGTCATATCTGACTGTTAAGACTGCAAACTCTGTAAGTAATTTATTGTATAATTGCAATGATGATGTCCTACTTACAACATGATTGCCTTATCCTGGTCAGGTGCCCTGCATGGGACTGGACATTGCGAGTTCTTTCTTCGGCAGCTGAGGGAAGAAAACAAACCATTATGCATACCAGTACTGCACACATTCAGCTTGCATATTTCTAATTACTGTCAAACATACTTACATATCTGTGGGGATTACCCAACCCTAGCCTCTTGGACCCAGGCATCCAAGGGTCACCTCTTTCTACACTCTATCTATACTTCAGGTCATCAAGGTGGTGACAACACTGCTCAGTAGCACTGGTATGTTCACTAGCCAACTGATCCTAGGCCTCAGACATATTCTTTGAGCACTGGTAATTGACCAACAGTAGCCAGGGTTCATAATTCTTGACCAAGAGTCCAATAAACCCTCTGGACTCCTGCACTTCCCACTTCTGCACATGAAAGCATACTCCTTCTCTGGCAGCACCAGGCATATCCACAACCAACTCCAATGAATGATGTGAAATTCCCACCTATTGGCCTTTAAATAGGCTGCATTCCTGCCTTTACACATCATGCTGCAACTTTCAAAAAAGTGCTATACCCCATTGCATTGTGCAGACTTGAACAAGCCATGTATAAGTGCAGCTTAGCAACACACAAATAGGAATAGACTGTTGACCATGTTTATGAGCTATTTAGCATTTTCACAGCAGTAAATGTAAAAAGTATGACTGCTCAGGACTTGAACCCAGGACCTACTAAAATGTAGGTCATGACTCAACTTATCTAGCCATGAGATAGTGAAGAGAACTTATATATCTTCACATATACTACACAGGTGCCTGTAAACTTAGTGCAACTTCACAGCATGGGTTTGTGCATTGTTAAGCACTGCAACACTACAACAAATTAATACATCTGTTTTTTATTTTTAGATGTCTAGTGAATGTCTACTGTATTTGTAAGCAAAGAATAGCTAAGCACTGCACTGCTCTGAGCAAACAGGCAGAATAAAAAGAAAATAGAAAAAAATTAAAATTTATTACATCTGGTTTCTATTTTTAGACGTATACCAGATGTCTGCTGTATATGTGTAAGCATAGCTCAGCATCGCTAAGCACCATGCCACACAAACAGCATATAAACATAAAAAAAAATACAATTTCATGTAGTAAAATCTGTGTGCACCTTTTGGTCCAGGCTAACAGGCTGAAAGGTATTGTGCTGTGCTTGCCAACTGTCTGGGACAGCCTCTACACTGCTGCTTGCACAGATTCAGTATCCATGTTACTTGTGATCTCCCTCATCAATATGTCATAATTAATATGTATGGCACACTGTTGAGGAGGAACCATGGCCATGTACATGGATACAATCCATGTAGGCTCTACATGGAGCCTCATGATTTTTATTTAATCCTGGGGACAGTATTTTATTTTGGCCAAAATATTTGAGTGACTCAAAATTCTTGTTCCTGACTGCAATATTGAATCAAACCAATAAAGAAGAAATGGTTCATAGCCTAGTACCTACCTATGAACCTATCAGCCCTAGAGCTTGTACAAGCCTAGCCATAACGATTCCCTGGCTTTCACCACCCAAAAATTATTTTCCTGTGCACCTGTCAAGCAGAGCCACAGAAGTGATCCCTGGGGTGAATTTCCTATTTCCCATCCAATCATCAAGATTTTTCTTAAAGAGGGCTAATGAGGTGCTCTGCTTGACACAAATGGCAGTCTGATCCAAAGTATGGGGAGTCTCTGGGACAGGAAGCTATCCCTCCAGCATGTTTTGTTTATTGTGGTGACAAGGTTTAGATCCCTGGAGCATGTGGGTCAGAGGGATTGGGATTTCTGTAAGCATAGCATGTTCAACAGTTCTGGGTTTGACATGGCTTTGTAAGTTAGGCAGAGATCACCTCTGAGTAGGCGATATGTGACTGAGTAAAGCTGAAGTTTTTTGAGACGGTCTGCAAAGATCATCTGCTTGAGGCCAGTGATCCTCTTCGTGATCTATTTCTGTGGCCTTTCCAGTTGCTGTAAATGTCTTGTGAGGTAAATACCAAATGGGGCATTGTACTCTATAATAGGTCTAAGGAGGGATGAGTAGAGAGGAACAATGACAGCCTTTTTTCTGGATGAGAAACCTTTTGTGATGAGGTGTGCCATATAGAAGGATTTCCTGACTACTGTGGCAATGTGGTTATCAAAGGAGAGACTACTGTCCACCTGTGTCCCAAGGTCTCTTATCACACTTTCAATGTTAAGTGGACTACCACCTATGTGGTAGTTCATGGGCATATGATTTTTCCCAAAGGGGATAACTATGCACTTTTTGGCGTTGTGCTTGAGGTCATGGCTTTGACATCAGGCATCCGTCTCAGTGAGGCCCTTTTATAGAATGTCCACATCATTTGGGGATTCAATAATGGCTCCCAGTTTGCAGTCATCTGCAAACTTTGCTAGCCATAGACCATCTGTGTTGACCTGAACTTCAGAGAAGTAGATGCAAAACAGGAATGGACCCATGAATGAACCCTGTGTTACTCCACTTGTCACTGGTCTGGAATTGGAGTTGGAGTCAGCTACTTTCATGGTGTGGGTTCTGTCAGTAAGACAGTTGGAAATCCATTGCCCAGTTTAGTGAGTTTATCTATGATTCTAGAGTGGGAGATGGTGTTGAATGCCTTAGCGAGATCTAGATAGGCTGTGTGAACTACTTTACTCTCATCCACAGCTCTGGTGACTGCTTCAAAGAAGTCAATTTGGTTTAGGAGACATGATTGCCTTTCAAGAGCTCAAACTGAGTGTGGTCCAGAGTTTGAAGGTTACCTATGTCATTGTTTATAAGTTCCATGATGTTACATTCCATGACTTTGCAGATCAGGCTCATCAGGCTAATAGGGCGATATTTCCTGTGGTCTGTGGTGGATAACCCCTTGTGGAGTGGGATAACCATAGCTGTGCACCATTCAGTAGGCACAAAGCCTGAGGTGAGGCTTTGATTGAACATGGTACTTAGGTGGAGTGCCAGTTACACAGCCACAATGTTGTCTGGTCCCATGGATGCTGTATTCTTGGCTTTGGAGAGTGCAGTTTTTACCTGTGCGGCTGTGATTACTGGGACTTGGTATTTTTCTGGTATTGAGATGGGCCCTTTAGGGGGTTACTGGGACTTGGTATTTTTCTGGTATTGAGATGGGCCCTTTAGGGTGTGAGGGGGGTTGAAGTTAACACTGAACATTTTTGTCAGGATACTGGCAATATCAGTTGGTTCTGTATGTTTAGTGCTATTGTGCTGTAGCTCAGAGCAGATCTGAGTGTTGCCATTGAGATTCTTGACATAACTATAGAAAGCCTTGTGGCTGTCTTTAGAATCTGTGGCGATTTTGTTTTCATAACTAGCTTTGGAGGATCTTTTGAGGGATCTCAGCTTCTTACTGAGCCTGACAAGTGAGGTTTTGAGCCTTGGGATTTTACTCTTTTTTGCAACAATTTCTTCCTTTTGTTGTAGAATTTGTTTATGGTAGGGGCCCACCAGATTGGCTTCCTTTTTTTGGAGAGGAGTGCCTTGGTTCTATTTGAGATGGCATGGTCCATGCACTCATGTATGTATTCATACAGTGCATTGGTGTAAGACTCAGCAGTTGTACTTCTACTTTCCTTTTGTATAGGTATCGTGAAGTTTGCCACTTCTCTTTTGAGAAGCATGAAGTTGGCTTTGGAGAAGTTTTTTATGGTGGTTACCTTAATGGGGTGTGGGTGTGGGATGTGGATGTGTAGGGTGATTAGCTTATGGTCGGACCTGACTTACGAGGAGCTGACCTCTGGTGTGGAGCATCGGTCACCCATGTTGGTAATGACCAGATCTAGGATATTGGTGCTCCTGGTGGGGGTGTGGATAAGTTGTTGGAATTTATGAATTCCAAATATCATTGAGCAAATGTGTTGGTACATTAGTAGTTTTCCCAGTTGATGGTGGGGTAGTTGAAGACACCCAGTATTAGGATGTTTGGTTGTACTTTAAAACTTTTCAGTATGTTAAGAAAAGTGGAATGGGAATCATGGGGCATGGTGGGGGATCTGCAGCAAGCTACAATTTGGATTGCAGTCTTGCCTAGTGTTAGATGCACCTGGAGAATCTCGGATGCATTATGTTGGGCAACTAGCCTGGAGGTTTGGATATCCTTGGTGAATATGGACATGCCTCCACCTTTAGTGTTTCGGTCCAGGTTAGGTGGCCAAAACGTGTGGTATGAATTGTAGCCTGGTATGGCAGGGGTGCTCTTAGGAGCCTTGAACCAGGTCTCTGTCACTGGCATCATTGCACAGATGTCAATGTTCTCCATTTAAGGAGTGCCTTGAGTGAGTGTATTTTGAGGTTTAGACTTCTAGCATTGAGTAGCATTACCCTCAGATTTTGCTTGCTTGTACCTGTTACAGTGGTAATTTTGTCATTTGAACCCTGCCTAAAAAGGCACTATAGGGATTGCAAGAGCCTTTGCCAGTATCTGGAATCCCAGGGGCAACAGGTGCAGGCCATCTCTGACTAAGCTTCATGGTCTGTCAATCATGTCATCCCAGGCAGACAGATACTGGATCCCCTTAGAATGACTCCAGAAACTTAGCCAATTGTTGAAGTCAATCATTTTGTCCTTGTACTGTGGTATCATTCTGGGTGATGGCAGGATGCTACTCAGGGCTAGGGTCATATCTGACTGGGCTACAAGATCCGAGAGCTCCCCCATGTCTCTTTTCATGTAGTCCATTTCATGTAGTCCAGGGAGGTGCATCTCAGGTCATTCACTCCAACATGGACAATGACAGAGTCTTATTTGTACTTGTTGTGGAGTGACCTAAGTGCATGCACTATGTGGTGGATCTTGGCACCCAACAGGCAACTGACTGTAATTTTCTGCTTATTTAGCCTGGTGAGTGAGATATCAGTGTGCCTGACTACAGAATTGCCTATCACTAGTGTGTTGGGTGTGTTGTTTTGCCTTAGGGGCTGAGGTTGAGTGGCACACTGGTTTGTGAATTATGTATTGCTTGGGTTGTATTGGGGGGTGGTGGTTGTTTGCGTATCAGCATTGGAGGTCTCTGTTGCTTGGGCAGATTTTTATTAAGTGCCCCCACAAATGAAGGTGTGTGTTTTGTGTTACTATGTGTAGGTTTTAGTGGTGTAGGTTTTGAAGGACTATCTGTTGTGTGTGGTGTGTTTACCTTCTCTTGACTAACTAGTCCAGTCTTGGCTGGAGAGAGCTTGGCTTAACACTTGGCTATGTAAGTGTATCTCTCACAGGTTGTAGTTTTGGGTGGTAGGAGGAGAGGGTTGTCTCTGTACATGAGCCAATTGCTACATTGCCCCAAGATGCCCAGATTCAACTAGTGGACAGGAGAAAACACTGGGAGCTGACCCTTAGACATGCCTGGATAGGTGCTTGTTTATTTAAGTACCAGAACTGTTTTCCTCTTTACTTAGTAAGGAAAGTTGAGTGCTGTAGCAATTTATAGAATATCTAGTGCTTACAAGGAGTTCTAAGCAAGTGCTGCTCAGAGAATCAGGTTTGAGTGCTAAAACTGGAAACCTGGCTAGTTCTAAGGGAAAATTTAAAGACCAGACTTTCTGGCACCGGTAATAGTCTAACCTTAGATAAGCGGCATAGTGCGATGCTCAAACCCACAGAAACATGGGTTTTTAAGCCAGAAAGTTGAAAGGGATAGAAAGCAGCCCCAAATGGCCAATGATGTATAATTCCTGAGCTGGACAGGCAGCTCAATGCTTACCACTCTCACTGATAAGCAGAAAGACTTCCCTCTACCACAGCAAGGTCTGGACAACACAGAAACATAAAAATAAAGTCCTGAAACCAGCAAATCTGGGATCTGGACTATTCTAGAATAGAAACCAGTGGGAAAAGAGCAAACAGTCATTTTTTTGTTTGTTTTTTAAAGTTAAATTAAGCAGAAAAAATGCAATTAAACAGTAAATAAGCACAGAAAAGCCTATCACACTTGAGTGTGTAGCCTATAACGGTAAATGCAGTTTAAACTTTGAATTTAAGCAGAAATCAAGTGCACAACAGTAAAACAATTTAAAATACAGCAGAAATAGTCTCAAGACTACTTTAAAATGGCTTTTAAAAGTGTGGTTATCAAAAACAGTCAAAAAAAGCCAAAATGTACTTATAATCAGCAAAAAGTCTCTCTTCCTCATTTCTGGTGTTGTAGTAGTCTGCAGGACTCCCAAACAGGATCCACTGAGCTAAAACAAATGTAAACCCATGCAAACATGGGTTTTTAAGCCAGAAAGTTGAAAGGGATAGAAAACAGCCCCAAACGGCTAATGACGTACAATTCCTAAGCTGGAACGAACTCCACTAGCGACAGATAGGCAGATCAATGCTTACCACTCTCATTGATAAGCAGAAAGACTTCCCTCTACCACAGCAAGGCCTGGACAACTCAGAAACACAAAAATAAAGTCCTGATACCAGCAAATCTGGGATCCAGACTATTCTAGTATAGAAAAAGGCGGGAAACGATCAAACAGATAGTAATTGTTTTTGTTTTTTAAGGTTAAATCAAGCAGAAAAAATAGTAGCTCATGAAATTTTGGAGCTTTCATATCACAAAAGTGGTGTAGACTGATTTTAAGAGAAAGATCAGACTTATTTAGTATGTGCTGAATATGGTTTCAAAATTTTAGAGGTAGTACAGCTTTAATAAATATAAGAATACATTTGTTATTACAAAATCATAAACCCGAGTAAGTGATTTCCAGCAATGATCCTCAGTTTAGTATTGAATTTTATAAGTTTGCTAAAGCCCTAAAATTCATATATGCCATCACATCTGGTCCTGGAGCTATGGTTAAGGTGAAAGACAATGTAGACAGTAAAACATCTCAGAAAAAAACAGAATTTCATATCAAATTGATTGTTATTTATTTTTCATGAATACTAATACACTTTATTCCAGTAAGTAAGCTTTTGTCCACTTGGATATTAATGCCCCTTGCTCAATGTTCAATGTGTATAATGCCAAACTTTAAGTAATACTTAAGGCATTCAAATAGCTTGCTTTCTAATAAAGAGGGTTCATAAATCCTACTACCAACAGCCTCTTGCAAGATATTATTGAATATGTTTAAACTCTCAGCATTTCTAATTCTGAGCAGCAGAACATTCCACAGTAGCACTTTTCTTACATGAAAACTGTTCTTTATTAAGTTCATATTTACCACTGGTCCATCTACAAAAAGCACTGTTCTTTGTACTGTGTCAGTGATCTTAAAGTTCAGTGCCTGTTGTTGCTGCCTTTGCATTGTTATCTTAACACTTATGAATTATGATAAGGTCATCTCTTACAAACCTATAAACAAAAGTAAATGAACTCCAGTTTTTGAAGCCTTGCTTTAAAATTAGCATTACTTAACTTGACTTTTTTCCCTGAAGAACTTTTGGATTCTTTCCAGCATATAAAATTGAGTGTTATAAATACACATTGTCATACAGTATTCAGTGTAAGTTCTTACAACTGTTTTGTAAATAGGCAGTAATAAATCCGAATACCTGCTAGATATACTATGAAATATGTCCTTAATTACTGAATAGGTTCTTCTTACTGTTATTCATAGGTTTGCAGCAAAATACAATTGTATATCAACGAGTCCAAGATCCTTTACCATATCATTCTTAGAAACCACTTTGCTACCTACTGCATATGGGTACATTATATTATTGACAACAAAGTAGAGGATCATCAATTTCTTGACATTAAAATCTATGTTGCTATACCTAGGCAACAGTTCAGTCCTATTCCTGTAGTCTAGCTTGTTCTATCAATTTTTTACTACAGTCCCCTTCTTGGTGTCATTGGCAAATGTGGAAACCTATATGGAATTTGTGACATGAATTTGGAGAACCATTTAGATCCCAACACCAATCCTTGTGAAACTCTTATTTTTATATGCTTTATCTGAGATTGAGTTTGCAGTTCTAACTGTACAAGATCTCCCACTCAACCAATTATTTATCCATGTCTGTGTGAAACTATCAACACTATGTTTACCCATTGCACTCTATTTTTTTTTTGTCATTGAATGAAATGCCTTTGCCAAATTAAGCTACAGATCTTCTACTGAAAGACCCTGATCCACTGCTTTCCAATGATGTTTATCAAGTTTGATAGGCAAAAATATCTCTTTGTAAGTCCATGCTGGAATATATCAAGAACTAACCCCATCCACTCTATCATCAGGTTGCAGAGAGCTCATTCAAAACATTTGCCTAACACACATGTCAGGAAAATAGGTTAACAATTATCTACCATTATACAATGACTGTTCATTAATATTCAAAAACAAGCACACTGATTGGTCAGTCCAACCAGCATGCCCACTGTAAATTGAGCATATACCAACAGTAAATGTTCCAGGCGCTAAGTATCATTGGGCAGCCAGACTTTTTTCTTTCTAATGATATGTAGCAAACAAGCATTAGTCTGTAGGAAAGAGTCTGAAACTCAAAACAATTTAGTGACTTCATTCCTCCTAAAATTTGTGGCTTTCTGACAAATCACTGAGGAATGACGTCACTAAATAATGGCAGGTATTTCAGTTTCAGACTTTCTTTCCTTCACACAATGCCTAATTATTCTCCCTCCTTTATATATGCTTTGCCCACATTTTTTCAAATAAAAAAATTAAGATCTACATATGAGAACAGAGAAAATACAAGGATAATCAGATATATTCTGCAAACTGAAGAAACTCTCTTTCTTGCCTCTAACTGTCCAGAGGTTACAGTTATTTATTTATTTTTTTTAAATAGCAAAGGAGATCATCCTTTCTCTGTTGCTTGTTTTCTAAACCAGTGATGTACTGTGTAAGCCTGGGAAAGTAAGTCCCATACACATGCACAGTACATTATCAAAAGACAGAATCCAGAAACAGTGTTGAAGAACACCACAGCACCATTACACAAAAACATTATTTAAGAAAAGTAAGTAATTTTTTAAATAATGTCATTGTATAATAGCAATAACCCACAGCTGGGTGTGGGTAATGCTGGGTTTGCCCACAGTTGGCTTTATTTGTTCACTCAGGCTTCACTCTCATGGCATAACCATGCTAACCATGGGTAAATCCAGAATTACCCACACCCTGCCATGGGTTATGGCTTTATTATACCATGAACCCCCCAAAACGTGCACGCTGATTGGCCAGCGTGCCCGTTGTAAATCGAGTTATACTAATGGAAAAAGGTCCGGTCGCCCGGACTTTTTTCCATTAGTATAACTCGTTTTAAAACTGTCCCGCTATGTTAAATGGGTTAAAGATGGCGACACAGCTTTAAAATAAGCAACGGAGATCTCCGTTACTTATTTTAAAGCTGTCTCGCCATGTTAAACCCATTTAACATAGCGAGACAGTGTTTTAAAAGCAATGGAGAAAGCAAGATCTCCGTTGCTTTTTTAGTTTCGCTATGTTAAATGAGTTTAACATAGCGAGACAGTTTAAAATAAGCAACGGAGATGTCCGTTGCTTATTTTAAACTGTCTCACTATGTTAAACTCATTTAACATAGTGAACACTAAAAAGCAACGGAGATCTTGCTTTCTCCGTTGCTTTTTCCACAGCTCTGATGTACCGCGCAGGCGCGAGTACATCAGAACTGCCGCGATGCCAGACATCTGCGGAAGGGCAGTAAACAGGCATTATTATGCCATTATTTAAGAAAAGTAATAGTTTCTTTTCTTAAATAATGTCATGGTATAATAGCAATAACCCACTTCTGGGTGTGGGTAATGATAAATTTACCCACGGTTGGCTTTGTTTGGTCCTCGGCGCCTCGGGACCAAACCACGCCAACCGTGGGTAAATTTAGCATTACCCACACCCAGGCGTGGGTTATTACTATAATAATAGATTATCTGCTTTAGGTATGGTTACAATCACAACTTTTTCCAGAAAGCTGAAAGAAAAACAGATGTTAAGTATTCTCTGGCATAAATAATTTAAAAACAAAGCTACAACTTCCAGTAAATAACTTAAACATAAAGCTACAGCTTCCATAATAGTTGACCCTCCTGCAGTGCAGGACTTAACTGCACTAAGAGTCTACTGTCTTTTCATGTTCAACTATAGAAAAAAAAAGCCCAAGCAATAACTTACTTGACATTCTTCCTTAGATGCAAGTTTCCTGTTCATCTCTGTGAATTTCTCAAACAAAAAATTAGAAAGTAGTTTAGGACTGGAGATGGAATATATATATATATATATATATATATATATATATATATATATATATATATATATATATATATATATATCCATTATTTTTTAATGTCTGATTTACTATATCCCCTGCATTCTCTTATATTTAAACAAGGACTCGTTGTCTATTTATATAACTAGCTAGCTTCAATTCAGATTTAATTCATATTTAATTTTGGTGACACAAATTAGTTTCCTTAAACTAGCTTTTGTTTTCTGATAGCTTTATTTCTTACATTAAGTACCCTCTTATACGTTTCCAAAGATACTTTTCTGTGTTCTTTAATTTCTTCAACATTTTGTTCCACCATACACTTTTTATGTTAACTTTATCCCTACATTCCTAAACTTTAAAAGCATACATATCTATCAGGTAGAAGCTATACCCTTCCAAAATGTACTAACAGTCTTTAATATCTATACCTATTATTTTCTCTTCCCATTTCAATTACTTGAATACATTTATTATTACTAATGAGCAGAAATGTAAGCTGAGATTACACACTTCATATATACTCTTCACTTTGCCTTAACTCTATCCTCCTATCAGATCTCGTCTTAACATTTTCTCTACCTTCTTCACATTTCTAAATGGCTCTTTTTAATAAATCTCTTCTTTCCCTCCCCACTTTTCTTTCCACGTTTTACTCTGCCGTGGCACATAGCATGTATCTGCCAAAAATTTTGTTGTATTGCTAATCTCTGTATGTATTGTGATTGTATTATTTTTTGCTAATTCTGTTAATAATGTTAATTCTTTATATTGTAAATTTACTGTTTATTCTGTATATTGCTATGTCTTGTTTTTGTAGTTTATATCCTTGTCATATTTTTCTATTTCTTGTGCCCCCCCGGGTCTCCACTGAAAATGGGTTGCTAGCCCAGTTGGGCTATCCCAGTAAACAAATGTAATAAATAAATAAAAATATTGCTTTATCCAAAAAATATTTCTGTAATAATGTAGTGAGCAGAGAAAACATAAACAACAGAAAGGATATATTATGAAAGTGGAACAAATAATATAATTACCAGAAGAAGTAACAGGATAATAAAGAAGATGCCAAACAGTATCAAAATAGTGACTTTTCAGTCTACTGGAAACTGCATTAGTTGTTTGCCATGAGCCAATAGTGCATCTTTCGCATTCCAGTGATGTAAGACTATAAAGAAGAAATAGAAACTTCTTAGTGAGAATGTCTATTAGAACAGAAAATAGGTTTGCACTACTACACCATTATCTCACTGTATCAAAGATTCATATGGGTAATAAGTTTGCACTACTACACCATTATCTCACTGTATCGAAGATTCATATGGGTAATAAGTTTGCACTACTACACCATTATCTCACTGTATCAAAGATTCATATGGGTAATAAGTTTGCACTACTACACCATTATCTTACTGTATCAAAGATTCATATGGGTAATAAGTTTGCACTACTACACCATTATCTCACTGTATCAAAGATTCATATGGGTAATAAGTTTGCACTACTACACCATTATCTCACTGTATCAAAGATTCATATGGGTAATAAGTTTGCACTACTACACCATTATCTCACTGTATCAAAGATTCATATGGGTAATAAGTTTGCACTACTACACCATTATCTCACTGTATCAAAGATTCATATGGGTAATAAGTTTGCACTACTACACCATTATCTCACTGTATCAAAGATTCATATGGGTAATAAGTTTGCACTACTACACCATTATCTCACTGTATCAAAGATTCATATGGGTAATAAGTTTGCACTACTACACCATTATCTCACTGTATCAAAGATTCATATGGGTAATAAGTTTGCACTACTACACCATTATCTCACTGTATCAAAGATTCATATGGGTAATAAGTTTGCACTACTACACCATTATCTCACTGTATCAAAGATTAATATGGGTAATAAGTTTGCACTACTACACCATTATCTCACTGTATCAAAGATTCATATGGGTAATAAGTTTGCACTACTACACCATTATCTCACTGTATCAAAGATTCATATGGGTAATAAGTCTGCACTACTACACCATTATCTCACTGTATCAAAGATCCATATGGGTAATAAGTTTGCACTACTACACCATTATCTCACTGTATCAAAGATTCATATGGGTAATAAGTTTGCACTACTACACCATTATCTCACTGTATCAAAGATTCATATGGGTAATAAGTTTGCACTACTACACCATTATCTCACTGTATCAAAGATTCATATGGGTAATAAGTTTGCACTACTACACCATTATCTCACTGTATCAAAGATTCATATGGGTAATAAGTTTGCACTACTACACCATTATCTCACTGTATCAAAGATTCATATGGGTAATAAGTTTGCACTACTACACCATTATCTCACTGTATCAAAGATTCATATGGGTAATAAGTTTGCACTACTACACCATTATCTTACTGTATCAAAGATTCATATGGGTAATAAGTTTGCACTACTACACCATTATCTCACTGTATCAAAGATTCATAAGGGTAATAAGTTTGCACTACTACATCATTATCTCACTGTATCAAAGATTCATATGGGTAATAAGTTTGCACTACTACATCATTATCTCACTGTATCAAAGATTCATATGGGTAATAAGTTTGCACTACTACACCATTATCTCACTGTATCAAAGATTCATATGGGTAATAAGTTTGCACTACTACACCATTATCTCACTGTATCAAAGATTCATATGGGTAATAAGTTTGCACTACTACACCATTATCTCACTGTATCAAAGATTCATATGGGTAATAAGTTTGCACTACTACACCATTATCTCACTGTATCAAAGATTCATATGGGTAATAAGTTTGCACTACTACACCATTATCTCACTGTATCAAAGATTCATATGGGTAATAAGTTTGCACTACTACACCATTATCTCACTGTATCAAAGATTCATATGGGTAATAAGTTTGCACTACTACACCATTATCTCACTGTATCAAAGATTCATATGGGTAATAAGTTTGCACTACTACACCATTATCTCACTGTATCAAAGATTCATATGGGTAATAAGTTTGCACTACTACACCATTATCTCACTGTATCAAAGATTCATATGGGTAATAAGTTTGCACTACTACACCATTATCTCACTGTATCAAAGATTCATATGGGTAATAAGTTTGCACTACTACACCATTATCTCACTGTATCAAAGATTCATATGGGTAATAAGTTTGCACTACTACACCATTATCTCACTGTATCAAAGATTCATATGGGTAATAAGTTTGCACTACTACACCATTATCTCACTGTATCAAAGATTCATATGGGTAATAAGTTTGCACTACTACACCATTATCTCACTGTATCAAAGATTCATATGGGTAATAAGTTTGCACTACTACACCATTATCTCACTGTATCAAAGATTCATATGGATAATAAGTTTGCACTACTACACCATTATCTCACTGTATCGAAGATTCATATGGGTAATAAGTTTGCACTACTACACCATTATCTCCCTGTATCAAAGATTCATATGGGTAATAAGTTTGCACTACTACACCATTATCTCACTGTATCAAAGATTCATATGGGTACATCATGGAACAAAGTATGATGCAAGAAGCACAACTTAGTTGCAAGAGACAGAAGCCTAATGACTGCTCAGTGCAGAACTGTGGAGTGTCTTGATGATGGTAGACCAATGATTTGTAAAACATTTCCAAGCACAGAAAAAGCTGAGATTATACAGACATCTGAGAAAACTGTTCTTGTTAGTGTTTTGACTAAATCTTCCCATGATACCAGAGTTAGCAGAATCACAAAGAAGCCATTTTATACAGAAAACTCTGTCATATAAAGAGATTAATTTCAAAGACAGGAAATGTATGGTTTGTCAGGATTCATTTTCAGGTTAATGTATGCATGTTCACATGACACATTAGCTATACTGATTAAAAGTGATACTTACTACAGTGTAAATAAATAAATTATAGATAATTCATTTTCTTTGTAAATGGTTACTATTAGATACATTTCATCTGATGCTTTTGATGAAGTCAGTTGTTGACTAATAAACCTTGAATGTGGATCTTCAAGGCTGGCTGCCTCATCCTTTGGTTACTTCTGATATTGCAGTTTTATGTACTGTATTACATGCATGATTACCAGTGCGTGCTTTCAGTGTGGGAAAATTAAAATAAGAATTACTTTCTTCAGAAGCCATATTAAGACCAGTTGTAAGGATTCATCTAGGCATGTGTACTCAATGCACAGCTTTCATTTTTTAGTCAAGTTCACTGATGTTTTGTTTCAGTGGTAAATATAAAGCTTCATCCTAATGGTTGCATCCACATCTGAATGCCTGATCAAACACATTTTACTATTATGCCATAAATAAGCTTTACTTAAAGTGTATCAATCATTAGTTATGTTCTGAAACATATTTAACAAACTTTTGGAGATGGCTATAACCTCCTTACCATATACAATACCATATTATACAGTTTCTGATGCAAAACGTGTTGTTTCTGCATTTTGTTTTGATCGTAATAACAGCCCTCTGGATTTTTTTTTCTCATAGCTGAAAAGCCCTACCATGGCAACAGGAAGCACTGAAATCATAAAACCCCACCATCTAAATTAATGCACAGACAACTGTATTGTTACCGTAAATTCAATAGAAATACTTTCTTACTTCCTAGAAAGAGAAATGTTCAACTTGTTGCTGAAGGCAGAAAACATCACATTGAAAATTAATATGTGATTATGTAGTAGTGAAACCACAATTTAAGCAGCTCCTCAGCCAACAAAGAGGTAAATTGTTTCCTAACATACATGATTTGCAATTGTATATAAACCACTGTTACCTACAATGATAATCATTTTGTGTGTATGGATACAGAGACACCCTGAATAAACAATGAAAGAAAAGAACTTAAACAGCACACAATAAAATTATTTTTTTTTTTGCAAAATTAATTGCAACTTTAATGTGGAAATTAAAAGGGTAAATTGATTTAATTGCAAAATAAAAATGCTTTTGAAGGTAACCAATACAATTTAAGTAAATAATTCTGAAATATTTACTTCTAGAGTTGATATGGCTAAATTTGCAGCCCCAGTGAAACTTACCACTTCTTTGAATTATTCAAGGAAAATAAATGTTACCAGGTAGGCCCACTGGATACACATACCCTATTCAGGGGTAACCCAGGAGCAATGTCTTGTTAAGTGACTTCCTCAAGGTCACACAGTAGGCAAATGATGGGCGAGAGAATCAAACCCTGGACCAAAGCTCACAGCCTTAACCTCTGCACCAACTGCCAGGCATAACTATTTATTTAATAGTAGACCAATGATGGATATGATACAGCTGATATTAAATACATCACTCGGCCTGGCCAGCAATCATCAGAAATCCAATGAAAAAAGGTTTTAACAAATCTGTTACTGTCCATAATGAAAGCATTTTAGCATTAGGCATGGTTATTAAAATGCTGATAAATACATCAAAATCTAGGAATGTGAGGTTTGGAAGACATAAACTGAAAGGTTAATATTTAATACAGGACACAGTGATTGAAACTGTGGATTCATTTAAGGACCTAGGTATATGGGTTGATCCAGCTATGAGTTTTTCCTGATCATATCAACCCATTGGTTAATGATAGTTATGGAACTATAGTTTGTAAATCAGAAATTATGAAGTCATAGTTTATTAGTTACACTAGACCCAAACTTGAGTATGGAATAACAATAAGGAAGCCTTATAAGAAAACAAGCATGACTAAACTGGAAAGAGTACAGTATAAATATACCAAGAGCATCTGTGGGTGTGAAAAATTAAGACTAAAATATCTGAACTTGTGCATTATCTCATATAGATATTTAGAAGGAGACCTTATTCAGGTATATAGAGCATTTAGAGACAAGTACCTCTGGGAATGTTTGGGGTTATCAGAAAGTAAAGAATCATCAGACAACCTGTGTAAGAGATTATGTAGGAAAGAGAAGTATACAAATTGGTTCTCTAACAGAACAGCTGATGTATGAACTAGACAATCAAATTACATTAAAGCAAGTACTAGTCTAGATATTTTTAAGAATAGCCAGGACACTTAGTATGGGAACAAGTGTTTTGGTATATTGGCACATGCTTGAATTATTTGTATGTCTATATGTATGTATTAAGGACTCTGACAGCAGGTTATTATAAACTGAAACACAAATGCAATTTCACTTAGAACACCAAAGTTTCTAACAAAATAGCTGACAGGTCTATGTTTACCCATCGAATGGTAAGATCATTGAATGGCATATGCCATTGAAAATGCTGTTCATCGAGCCATTCTGATTAAGATCACATTATGGTAAGGATAGGGAAATTTGTCCATTCCCCACCGTAGTGTGATCGAGTCTATATCAGATAATCGAAATTTCAGAACTTTGAACACCATATGGTCGACCCCATATGATTGAAGTACTGAAACTTTGAATACCTGATAAAAAAAAAAAAGAAAAAAGAAAAAAAAAATCACAAAAGTAACTGCTTTAAGCAGGGGGGCAAGCCCCCCTGCACCCCCCACACACTCCGCTACTTAAATATACCAACTCCAAGATCGCACTTTAATGGAGTATGGTGCAGAACGGGAGGATTTCCCTTTGCTATGCTGTAGCATGATCTTGGAGTTGGTATATTTAATTAGTGGGGTGTGTGGAGGGTGCAGGGGAGGTCTGCCCACTTGCTTAAACCCTTTTACTTTTCTTTCCTTTTTTTTTTAATTGTTCGATGTTTTGCAACTTCGATCACTAGTGTTTCAATGTCTAGTGATTCGAAGTTGTAAAACTTCGACAATTTAATATAGACCCATGTGATCTTGGAGTTGGTATATATAATTGGGGGGGGGTTCAGTGAACAGCGTTACAATGCAATGCTGTTCAACAATTTTACCATTCGATGGGTAAACATAGATCCAGAGCTGACGTACCTAGAAAAATAGTACTGACACTTTCCACAGTCATGAGAACTGTGAAGATTTGGATGGCTATAACACAGGTAATAGCTATTCAGGCCTTGATCACTGTGTTCTTTGAATAACATTAGATGAAAAGTGGATACCAACTTTTTACCCAAATATGTAAGAGTAAAAGCATGCTGTGTTCCAAATAAAAACATAAACAAAGAATCTTAACAATGGCTTCTAATAAGAAGTATATAAACTCAGAAACAGTTGCAGAGCAAACACAGTGCCTAACCACAAACGAAACTAATATCCAAAGAACACTGTGATAAACAGCAGGACCACCATGGCTCTGCTAAAGCAATTAAAAGTTTAATTAAACATAGAAAGTAGATTGAGCGCTTTTATCCCCAATAGCTGGGACTTCATCAGAATCTTTGAAAACATTACACCTGTACATTTAAATAAAGCATTAAAGGTACCACACCAAAAACATTCATCATGTAGAATTTGTAGTGTGAACCCCCTTAAAACTATAAAAAAAAGTATTTAATTAAACTTGGGATTGCTTTAACAGAGCCACGGTGGTCCTGATGTTCATCACAGTGTTCTTTGGATATTAGTTAAGAATATAAACTCAACACAAGTTGATCAAGTTTGAAAAATTACTTGTCACCAGTGCTGCTGACATTCAGATGGGTCTACCACCTATTATGAAATGACAGCAACTGTGTGTCACTAATTCATTTAGAAAATTTGCAATTAGTTTGCAGAAGAGTACAATTTCTGATGCTAAGTTAACAAGTTGCAGTTTTTTTCAAAAAAATAACACAATCAATGGTTGAACTCCTTTCAGAAAATTAAGAATTAGGAAAAGAAGGGACACCTCTAAATGGAGGCGGATGACCATGGATAGAAGAGGCAGAGAGGCCCAGACATTAGATCTGCATGTATGAGTTCAATGGTAAGACTTCATCTACCAACCATTGATTGGTGTACCTGATGAACTCTTAAGAACTGCTGCCTTTCTTGTCCATGCATCTACGGACTTCAGGATTTCCTTTATGCAGTACCATTGATCCATATTGTTTCATCAGCATCCTGATACATCAAAGAACATACGGTTGAGACCATATGATCAAAGTTATGTAATGTTGAACTATTTGTGCTGAGATTTTTGTGCAGTGGTGATCAGGGAATTTGACCTTTTCCCCACTGTAGCGTGATCTCGCAGATGTAATATATTCTTATTTTTCAAAACTGTAGATCTTTATATAATTAATCATATATCATTATTTAGTAATGTATGTAGCCTTAAACAAACTAAGTAAGATCTAACTTTAAGAAGAAAATCTATAAATTAGGATATGCAAGGCAAACTTAAGGAAATGCTTAAACCATACCAATAGTGAAGTTAATATGTGACAAAGAAAAATAATGCTTATACCTGGTATCATGAAAGATAGGTTGTATCTACCTTTTTCTAATTAAAATAGCTCATGATTTTGTCATACTATTTCTCTTCTTTCCTGGGCATTTAACATATTTTCCTTGAAGAAACACATCCTCACACAGTAACCCTCCCCCCCCTTGATCCTGTATGCTAGTGTTTATACCTGCTTTGTTTTAGACCATCTCTCTCAGAAGATCAGTGATCTGTGGTTACATTTTGATGATTTACAGCGTTGGTTTAGTTGGGTGCAAGATGCAAAACCTTAACACCAAACTTCATGCTAAAGCATTGCAAAAAAGTCTTTGGTGTCTTCTATGAAAAGTCCAATGGCTTTTTTCATTTAGTGTTTTCACTTCTTCTGTCATGCACATTTGTATATTGTGTTCAGACCGAAAAAAAATGTATCTTCAGCTTTTGCAGTACTGTCTATCATGTCTTTCTCATTTTATTTTGTTTTGCTTTCACTGCTTGCCCATGTTGAGCACTGAAGAAATCATATGTAAAAATCTTACGTTCATGGTCAAATTATTTATTTGCCTAAGATAAGCTGTACAGAGACTTTGCATTTAAATAGACTGTCTTGGAGTCTGCTACACCATAAAGGAATGGCGTTGCTATTTTCCTCTGTTAATAACAAACATGGTTGTTTTGGGTGACCATTATTAATGATTTAACTATGGATAACCAAAACAGCTCAAATATATTTAATTGAAATTGTAAGCACTGGAAAATCAATGCCTTGTGGTGTGAACACTGGCTCTTTAATGATTGACAGTAGTGAAGTGACACCCTGACTCCATGTGCAAAAATGGGAAAAGGGGTTTGTGGTTGGCTGGATGGGTGGATGCATGGACAGATGTTCATCATGTGCCATCACATTAAAACAATGCCTGCCTAGTAATGATTTTAAATGCATGCATTTGTTTGTATTCATCTAGAAGACACCACAATGCTTAAAAGTGCATTTTAACTTTCTCAGGGCTACATGTAACAAGTGAACTCTAGTATGACATCTTCTGTACTGAATTTCACTATAGGAGCATTATGTGTTTCAGACAGCATTATATCATATCATGAGTCTGCAACATAACATTTAAATACTCTCAGACGTATTTTTCTAGCTACATCATTTTGCATGCCATTTAAAGTCTGACCATACATAATTAAATGCTCGTTCTGTCAATTAATTTTTTACAAAGCATTGTACTCTACATTGTTATGCTCATTAGTAATTGCACCAGAATGATGACATTTCTGGCATTCTATCTGTTAGGGAAAAATATTTTCCTTTATGTTATGCCAAAAGAACCAAGAGCAACTGGTTGCATTAATGTTTAGTCAGAAGTTACAGTTACTTATAAAGCTTCTAAAATTCTATTTTGGTATCTAGTTATTGGTTAATGTACACATAACAGATGGAAACCATTCTTTTAATTCTTACAAAAAAGTCTGTTTTAGAAGCTCAGTAGTGTCCATCCCAGAGACAGAGGAAATACATGTCTTTCTGTCTAATATTTGATACTCCCTTTTAATATGAAATGCATTTTTTCTGCTATGATAACTGAAATGTTTTGTGCTTTTTCTTTGCAAAGGTGCTGTTGAGAAGATGCTGAATTGAATATAGGTTCATAGATTCATAACTGATCACTAGGCTAATGACTTGGGGGAGGGGGGCTTTTTAAACTTAGCCATGCTTTCCAAATGTATCTGACAAGTTTTGATTCCCTTGCTTTACTTTAATGGGTATACATAGACTTGTTCAAGTGTCTTGCAGACTCTCCTCTTGGTACCGAAAGCCTGGGATTTAATAAACTCTGTGTAGACTTCACGTGAAGCCTACACAATTTACATGTTTGCGCTGTGAGTAGCAGCACTAATTACATATTCATGCTGCGCACTACATTTAAATATAAACAAGCATGGTTTTGTGGATGGCAACAGTGATTCCTACTAGGAGACCATGTAAAGCAATATGGATAGTGAACTTATTTACAATGGAGCAAAACTAGGTAAAAGGGATTGCACAGAATGCCACAATGATTACCAGGGTTTATCATATATGAATGTATATGTTCCAAGCACAGTACAGGACATTGTATACAGTGCACAGTATTGCGGAATCCCATTCCAGGCATTCTATACAAGGTGTGTAAATGATTTGTAAGGGTACATGGACTGCCATTTAACATAAAGAATCAGGGAAGTGTATTTATTGAATAGGGGCACATAGATTAACTGCAGGAATGAACACAGGGAAAGAGGACAAGTGAAACACTGTAATGTACTGCAGATGAGGGCATGTAAATGGAAGACAATTATAGCAGGAAGACTGACAACATATTGACATGGTACAGTACGGACTTTGCAGTGACAATGTACGGTATGTGACTGTCACACAAGGTGACATAGCACTGGTCAAGTTGCCTTTGTGATAAAGCATCAAAACCATAATGAAAAGAAACAGAAGCAAACAGCATGATAATTCAACCAGAAGACTACACACAATAAAAAAATCACACTGTGAGGTAACAGAAATTCAGTCATGAAGTATGGAAAAAGAGTAATTTATTATACTAAAAGCACTTCATTAATACTCACAAAATGACAAACAGCATTTTTATCCTAGCAAAGACTGCATGCACCCTGCCCATGGTCTATATTTGTGTTAGTCTTTAGGCAGGAGATACCGTAGCTTGCACTGAAAAATGACCAGATTTAATAGAAGCTTTTTTTCCACAAGCCATTAGACTTCTGAACTCCAATAATAGCATACACCATGCTGGTCATCGTGGTCTGGAGTTACAATGCTGAAGTAATTCACTGACATATGCAATAACTCTGTGAAAGTGCAGTCTTATACTTTATGTGCAATATTAAAAATGCCAAGTTAATATTCTGTGCAATAAGACAAGGTAGCATTCTGTGCAATATGCCAAGTTAGCATCCCATGCAATTTGAACTCTGATTCTGATCTGTGCAATATATTATCTGTGCAATATTCTGGGTACTAATGAAGATGTAAGTGAAATACTCTTGATGCATGTCATTGTACTTGTTACTGCACTGCATAAATGTCTTACTGTTTTTATTGTTGGATTAACATTAGTATATGTGTTATTGTTGTATTAATATTATCAGTATATGTTGTATGCACATTGAGTTCAAAGTAATGCAATTTCATTCAGTAGCATTGTTGTGTAGTCAGAATGACAACAAAGTTCACTTTGACTTTTGACTTTTGATTAGGGCTTCATCAGAAGCTAACCCAACCATATACACTTGTTTTATACCCTTAATAATAATGATGTAATTTCCTACAATTGACTAAATCAATAAATTATATAGCTATAACTGAAAGTGCAATCATTGGCACTGCTAAAACATCCTTAAACCAAATCATAAAGATGTAAACTTGACAAAAATACTAGTGTTAGCAGATCTAGATGTAAACAAAGTTGATACAACTGTGGATGATAGAAATATACTTAAATATAATTCCTATAGCCAAATATTATTTCATGTCAGCTTAAATCTCTAATTCCAAATGTATTTCTCATAAAATACCTCTTGCTTGTAGAACACATGAAAAAAGAACAACATACAAACTGAAGTATTTTGATTTAAGCATCCTGACATAAACAATGGTGATCAAAAATGTGTCATTAGGTTGGTCTTTTCCAAAAATGAAATTTTCCACTAATTACAGCATTGGCAACACTCCCACTATGCTAAAGTCCAGTGGGACAAGACCTGGGAACACACGGATATAGCAATCTGAACTTTGACCACCAGGTGTCCACAGTGGTATGGAAAGGCTACATTGTGCACCTCATATGTCAGACCATTGTATCCAGATATGAGGATGATATAACAACACTGTAAATGAACCTCATCAGAACACTAATTGAATATAATGCCCACTTTTGCGTGTATCTCACCAGACACATGCAGCAGATGGAGAGACCACATGGGGTTTCTCAACAGGAAAATACAGGGCCTACAGACCATGCCATGATGTCACTGTACTCTGTATCATATAGGATGAAATGATGTGTGTGTCTACCCTACAGGTAAGTCCCTGATACTGCCCTGATGAGTATACTGAACATCTGCAAATCATCTATAGCTGATGACATCAGCAGAGTTTCTGGAGAGGAAGATAGCAATAGTGGTATCCCACATGATGGAGTAAAATGATCTCTCTACTGACAGGAAAGTGCAAGCACATACACAGACACACACACCAGTTGACTGCAGTGTGAACAGAACCCTCACCTATCTAAGTACACTGACTTGAGATGTCCGAATTTACTGCAAGCACCACCACAGTAGTCTGACTTGGAGAGTGTGAGACAACCCTTTATAACCAAGGACATCAGCAGAGTCACAGGTGAGGAAGATAGTAATAGCAATATCCCACATGCTGGTGTAAAATGCTCCCTCTAATGGCAATGAAGTGCACACACACACAGACACACACACACACACACACACACACACACACACACACACACACACACACACACACACACACACACAATCAAACCAGTTGACTGCAATGAGAGAAAAAAATCCTATCTAAGTATACTAGCTAGAGACCTCTGTATTCATCACAAGTGCCACAGCACAAGTTTGACTAGGAGAGTGTCAGTCAACACTTTATAGCCAGTGAAGATATCAGCAGATTCTCGGAAGAGGAAGATGGTAATAGCAGTATCCCACATGCTGGTGTAAAATTGTCCAACTAATGGCAAGCAAGTGTGCACACGTATGCACACACACACACACACACACACACACACACACACACACACACACACACACACACAAACACACACACATATCAGTGGATTGCACTGAGAACAGAACCTCAACCTATCTAAGGTATCCGAACTACAGACCTCTATATTTATCACAAGTGCCACAGCACAAGTCTGGCTTGGAGAGAGTCAGACAACATTTTATTTATAGCCAATGACATCAACAGAGTCTCAGTACATAAGATAGTAATAGCAATATCCCACATGCTGTTGTAAAATGCTCCCTCTAATGGCAAGAAAGTGTGTATGCACACACACAAAAGATGACTGCAGTGAGAATAGAACCTCTACCTATCTAAGTACACAGATTATAGAACTCAGTACTTAACACAAGTGCCAGAGCACAAGTCTGACTTCTATAAGGTTGCAGGAGCATTTCTAGTGGATGACATCAGTACTGAATGTTGGGAAGAAGAGGTTGGGGGCCTTGTCTGAATGGGATGTCTAGAAATGTCCAAATGTCAAAATAGTGGTACTCCATGGGATTGACTTACGGACTGCTGGATACACAGCTATGGTCTTTTGACTACACACACACACACACACACACACACACACACACACACACACACGCACGCACACACACACACACACACACACACACACACACACACACACACACACACACACACACACACACACACACACCAGTTGACTGCAGTGAGAACAGCACCCCTACATATCTAATTACACAGACTCTAGAACTCAGTACTTAACACAAGCACTGTAGCACAAGATTGACGTTTACAAGGCTGCAGGATCATTTCTAGTGACTGACAGCACTGAATGTTGGAGAGAAGAGGTTGGAAGGCCTGCATCCTGCATAATGGATGTGTAGGCATGTTCAACTGTCTAGATATTTTGAGTTCTACATGTTGCTAGATTGATGAGTGTGCAAGGTGTAGTATTTGGTGGTTGTTTTCCAATGTGCAAGTATGTTTTACAAGACACCTTTACAAACTATATGCAAACAGGTGTTCACATTACTACAAGTACTGGAAAATCTGATTGTTTATTGTCTTTCTAAGGATCTGCATGGTATATAACATGACATTTGTTATTGATTTATGTAGTGTAGTTGATATGTTTGTGAACAGGTATTGAGAGACCAGGTTGTAGTGCACGAGGGAAGGTAATAGATGGCTGCATTGTCAATATGTCACATTTTCTGAGATACAGCCATCATTTGTTGTATATTTGAACAAGTAGTACCATGTTATGAACACTAAATGGATAGTAAACAAAAGTAATACATGCTATTGTCTACTTTCATGCAAGGATGTAGCAAGCACATTCCATATTCTACTCACAAGCTCTTAGTGCTAACTCCCTTGAACACATATCAATTACAAATGGGCACATTATTCATAATGCTGCCCTCAAAACACTTAATAAATGCAAGGAACATTTTCAGATTTCCCCTTACAACTATTAAACATATTGTTGAAGGCATTCACTTAGACAGTAGTAGGCATAATATGAACTGAAAAAAGTCACGTTGATGTTATGCTTAGTAAAAATGTACTCAGTAGGGTACAAAGAGTATGGCTAATTTTACCCTTGTTTGCATAGTACACTGCCAAGCAGCAGGTTTACATGATGGCTGACAAAGTGTTTACACATGCAAGATGCACATTTCTATTGCTTTCTCTGTTTGCACATAGGTAAGCAGTGCACAAACATGAGGCTCATTGCTAAAATTATGAGATGTAGTATTGAGTATAGGAAACATACATGCTGCTTAGTGACTCTGTGGCAGCAAGTGTGAATGCAATGACACATTTATATTTGAGCACAGATGACATAGGTTCTGGATCCAGGTGTATGGAATAAGTGTAAATAATTGGTGATAATGCAATGTAATTCTACTTTCTGAAACATTGACCATACATTAATGTATGTTGACATAGTTCAGTGTTTAAGCAGCACTGTGTGGAAGTAATCTGCACCAAGAAAGAACCATGCACTGTTGCTTGGCACTGTTGCATGATGCCAAACTCTGCACATAGAGGCAAAAAAGTGAAGAGCTCCATTGGTTTTCTGGCTACTTACGTGTGTTGTGTGATTCTATTTTTTGACCAGATTATAGGTGCTATAATGGTTAGATAGGACTGTGGTGAAATGAATAGCAAGCAGGGGGAAGTACAAAAAGAAAGCAATATAGGTATTTGTAGTAAAGAGGTAGGAAAGAACCACAGCTATCCATTTCTGCAACAGCGTAACATGAGAACATGTACAGAATATTAGTGAATTTGGACTCTGACCTCTACAAAGAGGGGTGACAACAACACAATAATGTTGTATAGCCAATTGGACCAAATCAAGTGTGTCAAGTAGACAAGTGTGTGAAATGGAGAGCTATGAATGAGATAATATTGTTTGTGGGACAGGTGCTCATGTATCATTTTTTTAGTAAGAGAGGAATGCTGGGTGAGGGACATTGGAATTTCTGGGTCAGGTAGGGTGGGTAGGTGAGGAAGCAAATGCAAACAAACAAGACAAACAAGACAAGACACAGGGGCAGTGCAGGACACAAAAGGTTGGGGGATGCCATGATTGGGGGTGAGTGAGGGGACAACACAAGCTCACACCACACCTATCAATCAGGGGGACAGTGAGAATCTAGTCCTCAACCCCAGGACTTTCATTACAGTCACCTTTTCTCAGCTGGATGCTGGTGCGCTTGACTTCCTCTCCTGCTATGGACCATGAGGGAGAGCAGCCTCTCCAACCAGCATAGGCATACACCAATGGTTCTCTGCATGACCCTATGCACTAGCCCTTGCATCTCTTGGGATGTGATGAAATCCCCACCTCTACCAGTACTCCTGGAGAGTACAACAGCACCAGCTTATGAGGTACTGCTACCTGAGAGCCCAGGTACTGCAGGGCCAGCAGAAACAGTACTGCCAGGTTGGATCACAGATGTGCTGGGGTTGGTGCTGGAGCCGGTGGATTGAGCGCAGGCTGGGGTTGGCCTACCTCTCTGTGCTGCAAAGCATTTACTGATTTGCTACAGATGGATGACATGGAGACATTTGAATGACGCATAATAAAACATAAAAAAAGACATAAGGGTTGGAGTGTGAGAAAAAATGAGAGAAAATTAGTACCATCATATGTGACATAAAATACATTATAATAATACAAATATTTTTATCTGAAGTTTTACATTTAAGTATACACCCCAACAACTGCAAAGTATAATTACAGATTGCTCAGAGTAATATTTGCAATGTGCATATATTGCACATATGCTTGATCCATTTATACGGATTACAGTTAACAGCAGGGCATTTATGCCACTGGTATAGATTTTAAATTCTGTAATATTATTAAAGAATTGCAGTGCTGCATAGTAGCTACTGATGGTATTTGAACTGACAACCTCTGACTACAGTTTTACACGTGACTGCTAAAGTTGGTTTGTGCTACAGAGTTATGTATGCAGACTTGCTTTTGCAGTTAGAATATACATGTTTAATTTGCTACAACTGCATAGAAAACATGAACACTTCTCATTAACTTTTAAAGCTATAATAAGACTTCTCTTGTGCTGCATACATATCATTTGCTTCCCTCAATCTCTTCAAACATTCAGCATGAGCCTTGTGATTTGCCACTATCTTAGGGTTAGCTGTGAAAAACATTTATTTGATTTTTCCTTGATTCATTTCATATATATTTTTTTCTCTTTCACAAAATCTTTTTCTGTAATTATCACTCCAAATGCCTGTCAACTGATTTCTTTGTAGATTTGCTTTCCTTGTGTTCTTATCTACCTTTGGCATTCTATAACAATTATTTTATATTTTTGTTTAAAACTTATACACCAACATGTCCACTTCTCATAAAACACTGTCATATCTATACGATCCTTCCCTAATTGAATAATCATTTCTCTAACTTCGTCATTTAAATCTGTTTCATTTATTATTTTAATACAATAAGAGGAGAAAGCTATTACATGATAGAACAAAATCCATAAAAGGGAAGTCACCCCTGATCATTATTAGTAAAAAATTACGAGCACTCATAAAATCAACTAAGGCCAATTTTGAGAGAAAAATTGCCATGGATTCAAAGGACAATCATAAGGCCTTTTTCAGCTATGTTAGGAACCTGGGTGGAAACTCACAGATATGCTCAGAATTAGTCCAAAATGATACAAAAATCACTGAACCCACAGACATTGCCAACATACTGGCAGACAGGTTCAGTGCAAACTTCACCCCTCTCCCCTAAAGGAGAGATAACTATCCCAGCCGAGTGTAGCCTCCCGGACATCTCAAATGCGCAGGTGAAAGCTGCTCTCTCTAAAGCTAAAAACACAGCATCAATGGGACCGGATGGTGTCCCCGGCTGTGTGCTACATGAGCTAAATGAGGAATTAAACCCGCACATAAGGCAGCTGTTTAATCTCAGCCTTACCACAGGATACGTGCCCAAGGAGTGGCGTGACGGCAACTGTGGTCCCACTCCACAAAGGTGGCGCCTACGGACCCTGGTAATTACCGCCCCATAAGCTTAACAAGTCTAGTCTGCAAAGCTATGGAGAGGATCATAATGGAGCTCATAAACAAAGATATAGGGGACTTGCAGACATTGGACCCGACCCAGTTTGGCTTTGTCAAGGGAAGATCATGCCTTTTGAACTTGGTCGACTTCTTGAAATAGTCACCAAGGCCATTGATGAGGAAAGGCAGTCCATACAGCCTACCTTGACCTTGCAAAGGCTTTCGACACAATACCCCACTCGGGTATTGTAGAAAAACTTACCAGCTTAAATGTAAACCCATATGTCACAAGATGGGTTGCAAACTGGCTTAAGGACAGAACCCACAGGGTTAGAGTTGCTGGCGCTGTGTCAGACTCCAAGCCGGTCACAAGTGGTGTCCCACAGGGCTCGGTCCTTGGCCCCTATTGTTTGGCATCTACTTCTCAGAAGTACAGGCCAACATGGGAGGACTTTGGCTGACAAAGTTTGCAGATGACTGCAAACTGGGCGCCATAGTGGAAAGTGCATCGGACACTGATATCCTTCAGAAGGGACTCACGGAAACAGATAGCTGGTGCCAGAGCCATGGCCTGAAGTTAAACGCCAAAAATGTATAGTCATACCCTTCGGGAAAAACAAGGTAACCCCAAGCTACCATATAGGTGGCAATCCACTAAGCACAGAAGAGGTTATCAGGGACCTGGGGACCCAGGTTGACAGTGGCCTTTCTTTTGACACTCACATTGCTAAAGTGGTTAGAAAGACCTTCTACATTGCCCACCTGATCATGAAGGGATTCACATCCAGATCTAGTGAGGTCATTGTTCCCTGTACTCTTCACTTATCAGACCAATGATCGAGTACAATGCCCCATTCGGGATGTATCTCACCCGACATCTGCAGCAATTGGAGAGACCCCAAAAGTTCCTCACCAAAAGGATAAAGGGACTCCAAAATCTGTCATATGCTGCCAGATTGAAGAAACTCCAGCTCTATTCAGTCGCATACCGTCTGCTCAGAGGTGACATGTGCCTGACATACAAGGCCATGTCCAACCCGGAATTAATGGACATGCTCCACCTCAAAAATCCAAATCCACCAAAACCACTAGAGCAAGCGACTTAAACCTTAGCACGGATATAAATAGGACGTGCTGGAGGGATAGATTTATCACTCAGAGACTCCCTATGCTGTGGAATAAAATCCCGGTCCATGTGAGGCAGAGCACCTCGCTGACTCTGTTCAAGAGAAATCTAGACCTGTGGATGGGAGATCGTAGGTTTACCCCGGGAATCATCTCTGGGTCACTGCTGGACAGAGGCACAACAAACTAATGGGCACAGTATTTTTTCATATAAGGGGTGGCGTAAGCCACAATAATTTGGGCTAGGCTTATAAATGCCTTAGGGCAGATAGCCTAGTATAAACCTATGAACCTATGAACCTAATACAGCTACCTATTGCTATATATCCTTTTTCTTGGATTTCTCTCCAAATTGCCAAATGGTCTGAAAAACTGTTACTTTTGTTCTTTTATCTAACATTTTTCAGACTTTCTGAAATCATGACCTAATCAATTTCCATGCTTAAATTACAATTCTCCACTTTTTAAAATCTGTGTAATCACTTTAATATCTGCCCCTTCTTTTCTTTTTTTTCTTAAGTCCCTATTAAAATCTCCAACAAATACTATTTGTATATTAACACTAACATAATTAAAGATCTTTTTAAATGCAATAATGTTTTTTATCTCATATTTAATACTGTCAATATACTTAATTTTATTAAAGTACAATCCAAAATTTCTATTGCATTTCTACTTACAATTCCAATACCTGAACACTTTTCTTGTCATATATTCTAAATAACTTTTTCTTCCCACAGTTCATTTTCCTGTTATCTCTTTCTTTCTGTTACAATTCTGGTGTACATTAATATTATTATATCCATTCCAAGTGATCAGCACCATTCTAATACAACCTAACCTTTTTTTAATATTCTTTATAGTGTTCACTTTTATAATAAAATGTTTTACTTTATTATAAAATTATTTACCTTTATAATCCTTTATCTTTTTTATTCTCTTTCAGACCTACATTCTTAAATTTACATTTTCTGTCTTTAATTCTTTTCCCAATAAAACTCTTTTTATCTTTAATCATCAGCTAATTAATATATCCCTCTTCACTTGAACTGATTGTTTCTTCCTCCTCTTTTTTTATCTCCAATGTTATATTTATCATCTTGTCCTAGTCCCTTATTATCTATATTATGCTCTATAACAGCTTCTTGTACATGTTCATCACCCCTCCTTTTCCTCCACATTTTCTTTACAATCTATCCAGGAGTGCCCCATTTGTTCATATTTTATACATTTTACTTCACTTTTTTTTCTTCAAGACCTGCTTTACCCCAAATAATACTTTATCTTATCAAAATTACTAATTACATGATTATTTTTGCCACAAAAGAAACATGTTTTCTGTTGCCTCCAATATTTCACAAAGCCTCAGTTTCCATCCACATTTACCTTAGTTGGTACATGTAGCACATTTTTATTTTTCATCTGCAATACAACAGCACATTTCCAACCTCCCAGTCCACAAGCTTTTGTTATCATAATATTCATAACATCTTTGCAAAAGGCATTTAAATATTCTTTTCCTGCCTCAGATCAAAATTGTGCACAAATTTTCATTTTTGTCTCTCTGCTAAATGTTTGAACAATTTAAAAATTTCACCGGTTATAATTTTTTTTTACTTCATATTCTCCTAAATTTTTTTTTCCATATACTTTCCTAATTAAAAAAAGTCACAAAATGAATATTTATTAATATTAATAAATGTTCTTTCCTCCCTGGGAGTGATACCCAATTGTGCAATAATATTATCCCAGATTTCATACTTATAAAGTTCATTCTCCTTCTTATTACTTATTCATATACAATACCTTTTTTCACTTCAATTTTCTTTTCTTCCTTTTTTCTCTTTTTCTCATGGTTTGCATGCAAGACTTCTTTATTTCTCTTCTGATTTCCTTCACGTCTTCATTTTGCAACCTCCCCATTATTTCATCCTGTGATACTGCCTTTTCACCATCTGGTTCACTCTGGAAAGTTAAGTCTTTTAAATAAACATCCTGCAACCCTCCAGATTGAGGGCTCTAATAATGCATCCCTACTGTGGTTCAGCATTTCCTTCAAACAACCTCATCTGAAACAATAGTTCTGTATCCTGTGAACTCTCATTAACCTTCACTTCTTTCTCCTCCTGAATTTCACCCTTCTTGACCATTTTTAGCCTCCTCTCCTTCCATTACTATCTCCTCTGAAATCATAATCACTTGTGAAAGCTCAACTGCTTTCACCTTTATTCCCCAACCATCCACTTCTCTCCCCAAATCTCTGTTGATAGCACCTTCTCTACAACAGACACTCTCCATACTTGTTCCTGATTCTCCTAGCCACCTCCATGTCTGGAACAGATGCAGAATGTGTTATGTTGCAGAGCATCTCCACTCGCAGTGAAGAGGGGTCCTTTATTTATATACAAAACAACTCTTATTTATAAAATATTTACATATTTGCAAATATTTACATATGTACAAATATATAAATATACAAATCTGTTTATACACATTCATGAATTTCTATACAGGCACACAATATTTTCATCCTTATTAGATACCCACTCCTTTTTCCATAACCACCATCTGATTTTATTTAATATTGTTGCTGAAATTCGTTTACCATTAAACATATTTAATTTATTTTTTTCATTTTATACAACCCATATAACATTAAATATTTTTTATGTATTCCTTTAACATATTCTTTACTTCTATTTTGTAATATCCATATTGAATCATATCTATGTGTATTTTATCCATGTGTTTTATATCTTTAAAAATTCTTCTTTACATAGTTTTCCTCACAACTTTTTTATTTTACATTTCAAAAACACATGTTCTGTAGTGTCTTTTTGACAATGTAAACATATTCAGTCACTTTTCATTTTATATGTAATCTTTCCTTTTACTGGCAATTTGTCTATGACCAGTCTCCACAAAACTCATAAAATGTTACTTTCAAATTACACAATTTTCTTCTTATTTTTATGTATGTACTTCTTGGCTTAACTAGCCATTTACAAGTATTTTACTTTATTATTGCTCTATGCTGACATACATAAATTCATAACTTTGTCACTTATATTTTTTTAATTATTACCCAATATGAATTCATATCTAATTGTGTCAAATGCCTTATTACTGTCTACTATCATGATTTTTGCTTCTTCTTTTCTGTTCATAATATCATCCACAATTCATCTGTCATTAATAATTCTTGATAACCCTTCCCCATTATACCCTGCATGCTATTTTCCATAACAGTTCCCATTTTAGTTTTAAAACTCTTTTGTCTTATTTTCATAAAGGTCTTATAATCATTATTATTCAATACAATTGGTCTCCATTTTTTAACTGTCTTCTATCATCCTTTTTCCATATGAATTTAAGTATTCCACTACATAATTCTATATATTTAAACCTTTATTTAACCATTCATTCAAAATCTTTAAAAAATATTTTATTTTGCCAATCCTGTAAATTTTTACACATTTCATACTGTATTACATCTGGGCCTGCTGTCAAATCTATAGTTACTTATCCTAATGCTTTAATCTAGGTCATTTAAAGAAATTTCCTTTTCCAACTCCTTACTCATTTTTCTGTTAAATTTTTCTGCTTTCCACATTTTCTTTACTGCCTTTTTTTTAAACATCTCTTATACATATTGTACTACACTAGTCATAACTTTTTTGGACTTCTTATTTTTCCTTTTACATTCTTTTTATTTATTTCATTATACTACAATCTTCTTTCACTAATCAGTTTAAGTAACTTGATACTTCCTCTCCTTTTCCTTGTAAAAAATGTCTATGCTTATATAACAGTTCCTGTATTTATTATATGTAATAATGCTTTTTTTTTTGTCAAAGTATCAAATGTCCTTCTTTTCCACATAAAATGTTTTGGGTTCTCACCAGTATTTTACAGTATCACTATTCTACTCCACATTTTTCATGCTTGCTATATGGATGTTTTTTCTTTCTGTTTTAACACAATATTACAATCACAGCTGCCAGTCCATAAACCCCTTTTGTCATAAGCTTTTGAAATGTCCAATACTTCTCTACATAAAGCTTTCAAATGTCCTTTCAAAGTCCCTCATTCTACCTTTGTTCGAAATTGTACATACATCTTCCTTTTTGTTTCCTTGTTAAATGCTTTTATCTCATAAAGATTCCATTCCTCATATTCTCCAAGAAAAATTTCCATTACAAAAAACAGTCTCAAAGAGTATGTCACAAAATGTTTCTTTGCTAGTAAGAATAAATGATCTTACCTCATGTACTTTTACACCCAAAAGAGCTATTAAATTGTCCCACACTTCATACCTGTCTATTTCTTTGTCTTCATTATTCTGAATCCTTACCACATACTGCCATTTTTTCATTTTCTTCTGCCTTCTTTTCTGCTACTCCATTTTTGCCTTCTTTTACTTTCTCTGCATATGTTTTCTTTTCCAACTCACAACTATTTCTCAGAATTGTCTGTGCATCCTCCTTTTGTATTTTCTCCATAATGTCGCACCAGGAAACATGTCCTTCATTCTCTGGCTCAGTCAACACCACCATTTCTTTAAGTAAATCATCCTGCAACGCTCCCAACTGGAGGGTTGTAATTATATATCCACCACATGCTGAGTCATCCCCATCAAACAGGTTTCTTTGAAACATTTCTTCAGAATCCTGCACAAAATCTCTGGTCTCTCTCCTTCATTTCTTTTTCTACTCCATCATCTCCTTTTCTATCTGCCTCCCTGTTTCTTTAGACCATCTCTAAATCTGGAATGGAAACAGGAAGTGCTCCTCCAAAATGGGTCCCCCTCACAACAATGACTAATGGGGTAAGTTCCCCAATGTCCTGCCCAAGTTTCCCCTGGTAGAATAAATACCACCTCATGTCTACTCTAAAAAGAGGCTACTAATCTAGCGGGACTAACCTGGTTAAGAAAATGAGAAATAAACAAGTAAATGTGTGTGTGTGTGTGTGTGTGTGTGTGTGTGTGTGTGTGAGTGTGTGTGTGTGTGTGTGTGCCTGAGCTAGATATTGTATAACAAGTAAATTTACAATTGATAACAGAAATAACCATAATGCTGCTATAGTCTGTACGATGAGACTCTTCAATAAGAAGCTGACATTTTAAGTGTACTCTGTTTGTGGTGCAGTGTTTTGTGGAACTGCATCATAAGCCTTGTGATAGAGCTTATTTTATATTCTGACTGGAAGAGTCTTGTGCAAAAACAACTCCTCAACATTTTGTGGGTGATTTAAAGTTGCACAGTTCAACAGAAGAAAATGTGAAAGCACCACTACCACTGCTGAAAACTGTCAGATGATATAAGAATGAAGTTTGGTCTTCATAAATGTGCAAAAGCAACATTTGTCAAGGGAAAGCTGTAACACCAAGAAAATATCCATATGGGCCAATAATGTAATATGAAGAAACATGAAAGCAAGGGTGTGTATAAATATTTGGGAATGGATGAAGAGTTGCCAAAAAACCTTGAACAAATAAGAACAAAGGTTAGTAATGAATGCTTTAGAAGACTAAACTTCATATTGTAAACTGAATTGATACATTGGAATAACGTCTGATCTATAAATTAGCTTGTTCTTCCTCTTTTAACTGACAGCTTTAATGTGATTGACTGGCTCCTCTTTTTTATATAAATTTAAAAAAAATACTACCTCTATGAAATTCTCTTCCTTTCTGCATAAAGCAAGTACTTATCTTACTTTATTCAGATATAATGTAGATAAATGGATGGGTACCTGCAAATATTCCTCCAGTTTAGGACCCCTACCCCTTATGGATATGGGAGACGTACATATCTCAACATATCCTTGATCAGACTGTCTCTGTTTTATATGTATGCAAAAAAATAATGGCTAAAAACTATGATGGAAATGTAAAGATAGGCCTCTTATGATTCTCACAGAACAATAACCTACTAAGAAACTATAAACTTATGAACCTCAGAGAGTTAGCTACCTATTACATGTATTTTAATATGAGCTTATATGATCTGTTATGTATTTAACAATTCTGTGTTCAAAGTTGACCCTAGAATAATGTAATCCAACCCCTTTTGAGTTAGCTGCACCTATTCTGTTGGATCTTGTAGCCCTGCTTTGTTTTTAAGTCACCAGCTGCTGCCCCAATCAGGAACAGCTCCTCCATCTTACAGTACAACCAATGACAATAGACGTCTGTGACAGTAGGACCCTAAATTGGACTAAGCAGGTATTGATTTACTTTGATTCATTAACAAAAGTTGAACATTGATTTTCTCCAAAAACTTGGCAGCAAATGTGTGAATACTATATTTCGGATCATTTCATGGAGTTAAGCAACATGAACTATTTTTTAAACAATACTTTGTATATTTTATAAAACATATTCTGCAACACTACAACTCTCCAGATTCTTCTCAGTAAGAAAAATAATATTTAAAATTAAGGCACATAGACTGAACGATGTTAAATCTGTTCTGAATGAAATTCATTTAGAAAGAAAACCGTTTCATAATAAATGGATACAAGTTGGTCAGACACATGAAAAGGGCAATAAAAGCAATGATGTTATCATCCTAACCGAAGTA
This sequence comes from Protopterus annectens, assembly GCF_019279795.1. Lineage (NCBI taxonomy): Eukaryota > Metazoa > Chordata > Ceratodontiformes > Protopteridae > Protopterus > Protopterus annectens. Next base: position 1,139,951,075 of record NC_056726.1, on the reverse strand, counting down.
TTATTAACTCAAATGTAAAATCCTAACGGACGTTTCTAATACAAGAAGAAAAAAATAAAAAGAAACATTATAGCTGTTTTAACTACGTGTTTCTTATAATTAGGCCCAAAAAGTCCTTCTTGGCATTTGAACATAATACAACACAGACTTCTACATACAATTATAAATTACATATTATATCCGACAAAAACAATATAGCAAGACTATTTTAAATGCCTTTCTAATATTATTACAATTATTAATTGCCAGAATACAGAAATGTGATGTCCATGCAGCAGTATAAGGAAAAAGAAATGTCATAATAAAACCTCTCTACACTTCATTGAGTAATTCAGATGGTAACTTTTTTGTTCTTTGTAAAATAGAAGACATTTAAATGTATAAGGTCCTAAACTGGCTAACATCTAGTTATTAGTAAGATGAGGGATGAATAAGTGATTTTGACACTAGGCATTCCCCTTCTTCAGCCAAGCAAGGCTAGCAATATTAATAATAATTGTATGTATATTTCTGAAGGCAAGTAAAATAAACATGGATAGAATGCATACTTATAAAGCAGTTTTTGTACACACAATCTTGAAAAGCAGTCAGTGGTGTTCATGGAATCACTGCCATGGCATGCTTCAGTACTATGTACTTGAAAACCTCTGCAGATTGCATTATATTTTGTAGGTTGACCAAATCATGAACAAGTTAATATATTATTTGATGGAAAGCCACTAGGTTTTTCTTTGCACTCTTTCTATTCAAAAAAGTTAGAATAGTTCATAAGGCTGTTATGGAACAGAGTAGATTATTCTGGTGAGACAGATGTTTGTAATGCACAAATCTAGGATTTCCTTCCCTTCATATCATGCAATGCTCATTATGTAGACGCTTTCCTTGTCACCATCAAATCCACAAACTACACAGTCATTACAGTGACCACACTTTTCCTTATATTATCCATACAGGAATAGTCATTGCCTAAGTGTGCCCCACTACCATAACTTAGTCCATGTACTATGCATTAATTTTCTATGGTATCTTGTCACTTACACTGCATAAATAATAATATCCATTAGGGTATCTGACTCCACATTGCCTATATAGTAATAGATATTGCATAGTGTAACCCATGATTAACTGCAGACTAAAAAAAAAAAAACATTCCCACCACCCATTCCAAAAAATAGATGCCAGATTTCTAGGAAGTCCATCCGATAAAATTGCCTATATAATAATATTCAATGGTTAGACAATCCTATCCTTCCTCCTGAATGTTAAAGTAATATTTATCGTTCAGGGTCACACCATCCTACCATCAATATGCATGTATGTGCTGTAGATTCTGCAGGCTCAGCCATATTTACTTTTTGCATTCTTATGATTCTTACATGTTTTCCAGGGACACCAAACCTCCACCCTGATATGCACTGTCCTCTGTCCACTGACAGCTTCAAATGTTCTATCTGTACTGCTATTGGTGCCCAGGTAACTTACTATGGTATGTGTACAGGCTACATACTAGTACATTCTATGGATATGCTGCTTATGCAGATATTTACCATGCAGTTTACATTAGTATAGCTTGTTGACATATACAGCATGGTATAATGCCTTGCTGCTTCCAGAGGTGAGCCACATACTAAAACAAAGTCTATAGGTACAGGCTTCTATAATGACTCTTACTCCCTGAACCAGTAAACGCCAGTAAAACTGTGATGCTGAAGTGTATGAAGGAAACCCATAATCCAAAAGATGGTATTACTTAACTGCCCAGCATGAAATTACATAAGTATTATCCTCTCAACATGTAAGTCTTCCGTTTTATGATTTAAGAAGTGACAAACTATCAAAAGTTCAGAGGTTCATTACCATTCTATTGCTCTATACATAAATGTTTACAAACCACTGGTGTTCCTTTCTTACACAGATTTTTGCCAAACCTTACTGATAAGGTGTATTAGCTATACATTACCTTTACTTACAGTATAGCACAGTACAAGAACATCTAAGAGGCTTAAAATGACTTACACCATGCAATAATTTTCATAGAGTAGTTTGGCAAGTAATGATATTAAGCAAATAAACTGCAAACACTGAATGATTACAGCTATTAAGGATTACTGATGAATGCTGGTTTACTTTACAGACAAAAAATATACTACTTGCTGATTAGAAAGGTATTTTCTTTTTGCTGGAAAGCTTGCATTAAAATTCTTGCTCTAAAACTGTCTTTGAAAAAGCATGAAAGACATTAGTCCAAACATCAAATAAATGTTTAAATGCTTTCATGGAGTTATTTTGTTGCTATAGATCACAGACGGTGTTATTATTACTCAGCAGTCAGACCTAAGGCAAACAAAAAGATTGAAAAAACAGTTAGCATAGCTTAATAAAATCAGGAATAAGGTAGCCAAATTAACTTATCAACATTATTATGCATGTATGAAACAACCTTGCCTGAGAAAGCAAAAAATGAAACTTACAAAAATGTTCTATAGTCTTACTGAATTGTCAGGACCTCATTTGTTATAACTTCTATTTGTATTTAAACCATGTACTTTATAATAATAAGTAAAATAATTTTATATCAGTCTATAAATAATACAAACATAAACTTATGTGCAGCTTTATACTGTATAACATATCTTATTTTGTTGTTCATCTCTGTTTTCTTAAAATATCATGTACTGATGCTAAGTGTATTCTTCTACATAGTTACTCAACTTTATGGTCAAGATTCCAGACAATTTGCAATTGTTTAATAAAAGGCCTCTACTATCCTGCAAGGCAATTCCAAACCTAGCTATGTAGTCCTCCCCACTTTTATTACAAACAATAATAAATGATGGGATTCAGACACGTTAAGATAAAGTATCCCAGTACTTATTCTGCAGTGCAACACAGCTCAAGCAAACTGTGCTGCCCACGACAATATATGAATCTTCCTGACCCCACAGTGCCATTTGTATATCTGCTAGGTGTTGTTGCACCCGATGCTGCTTCCTGATTTGGTGCCCCCCACCTCAACTCTATGCTGAGATCAGGAGCTCAAAAAATATTTTCCTTTTTGAAAATAATGTAGTAACCTTCTGCATGCATGATACTCTATAGGTCACAGAGCATAAATGCTGGTGAACATTCCAGCAGGGATATTATTATCTCTGACTAACAATGCAGCATCCAAGCCAAGCTGACTAATCTAAGCTTTGTATCAGAACTAGAAACAACTTCCCAATCTTTCAGAACTATCCATGCTAATGTTACTGTGTCTGGCCTTTAACTGATAAACTGACAGATTTATGTACTACTTTGGCCAAGCAACACTTTTTGGCACTTTCACTTCTCATTATGAACTGGGTTCTTCTGGGGTTTAGAGCTACCCCATGAGTTTTCATTCATCAGTTTGCAATAAATTCTGCTGTCCAATATCAAGATATAACTCCACTAGTTGGGGTCACTAGTACTTCTCTTACTGACAAAACAAGAAATCACATTGTCTCTTCCATCTAAAATGTAACATTACATTTCCCCTGCCAAATCAATCCTTCCAAAGCCTCCATTAATAACCCAGTACCATAAAGCAGATATTCATGTTAATTACTCATCCCTCCACTCTCCCTGTCCTACAGCTCTCCTTACATTCAAAGCTTTACCTACCTTACTAACCATTGTGTTATATATCAGCTAATCTCCTGCAGTAAGGCAAAATTTAACTCACAACACGTCAAGTGGCAGCATGTTCCTATCTATTCTGAATCTATGCAATTCTTCAACAGCCAAAAGCCTTAAGCCCTCTCACAGCCAATGTATATCTACCCCCTGCCCCAACCACAGTCCTATTATGCAATATAGTAAATTTCCTTTAGCTGTAACAACTTTCCCCTGCCATCCTTTTCTGAACTCCCTTACCTTATTAGTTTTCACTTTCTGCATCCATTGTCCATTCTACACTCCCTTCATTCCTCCTAAATTATGCGCCTAAACACAGCATTTTCCATACCCTGAACTCATTGAGATATATCAATTGCCACTACATATTTATTAATTTCTGACATTTCTCACCCCCATGTGCCCCAATCTACTGAGACTGAATTCCTGTACATTAAGGTTATTAGGTTACCTGTTATGTTGTTTGATACTCAGTTATTTAGGAAGGAATATCACAGGAATTCTCTACTACATAGGACCAGCATGTACCCCCCCTTATATATTCCGTAATATTGTGAAGGGGCAGGGCATGCATGCTTCAAGACTCAATGCTAAGGATGTGGGCTTTGATAAGGAATTAGCTTTGAAAATAGGGGCTACAAGGAAAAACATCAATTTTGGGGTGAGTCTACATACCAAACTTAGATCTACTAGGGGTAAACTGTATTTTTCCATAGACCAACAGGTTGGAGATGTGGGAACCTTGGGTAGAAATAGGAAAGGTTTTGGTATTCCTATCCAATACAGTAGTGATGTTACTGTTATAACTGAGGTTATTAAAAAACACTGGCCAGTACTACGCACTGATGAGAAGATCGGGAGTACTGTGGGTGAAAAAACAACTTTTGTATTTAAGAATAAGAGAAATCTGAAGAGAATACTTTGTTATCCTGATAGAATGACTGGACATGACAGAGATGAGAAATGTGTTGGAACCATCCCCTGTGGGAACTGTAGATATTGCACTTATATAGAGACCAGTGATAGTTTTGTTAACTTGGACACTGGTTGTAGGTGCTATTTTAGAATATGTGCTTATTGCAATACTAAGGATGTTGTGTATCTGGCCCATTGTGTTGATTGTTCTTCATTCTATGTGGGCAAGAGCAATCGGAAATTTAAGGAACGGATCAGGGAACATCTATATTCCATTAGTATTAAACATCATTCAAATGCCTTGGCCAAACATGATATGGAGAAAGGACGGGGACATCAGTTTAAATTCCATATTATAGATAGAGTTTATCAAACACCTAGGCTGGGTGATATTAGGAATCATACTGAGACTATTGAACTTGAATGGATAGTTAAGATGCAAGCACATCAGGGATCAGATCTAAATAAAAATGTCCCACTTAAGCCTGTTTTGAAAGCATGTAGGCTTTTTAGGTAGATCTATCAATATGTCTAGTCTTATTTTACTATATTTTTAGACTTTTTATAGGTCTTGATGTGTATATGCCTTTTATATTTAATGTCTTGGTTGATTTGTATATTTATTATGCTTCATTTGTGGGTATAGTTATGCATTTTTACACTGCTTGCTATATGGTGGGTGTGTTTAGGTAACTGGGGCTGACTGGTGGATTCAATGGTATTGAAGGTGCTTTAATTGACTATGGTGACTGATCTGATGAAGCGAAGCACTGAATATTTCATGAAACCACTTATCTTTTGTTATTAAAACATGCCTGCTTTTATGTGTTTGTCTCCTGTGTGTACTATATATCTTTTTGGACTTTATCTTTGTGAAATATTGTGCACTGGGACTTTCCTGAGTCTTGTGGAACTGTTTATTGAACTTATATTATTATTTGTGACATACACAAACTTACATTTATATAAAAGTAGTCAAACCATATTAACAAGTTCACATTTACAAGCATTATACATTACATATATGGTTATACACCCTATAATCTAAGAAATATTACACTGATAATTCAATTCCTGCCTTTCCTTAAACCTGATTCCTCCTCCAAAACATATTTTCTGCATGTATTGTTCTTACAATTTTCATTTTTTATATAATTTACTCCTACCCTTTTCTAAAGATCCCATTTCTTGTTCTTTTATCTCTGTTATTTGCTGCTTTAAGTACAGCTGGTTTAAATTTTGATTTCCATGTTCTAGTAATTATTTTTGCTAGAAATATGCCTATCCCGTGTATAAAACTAAACATTTTTACTGCTTGTATCTTGCTATCCGTATCCATAGGCAAGAGCTTTTCAGTTTTGTATTATCCTTAGCTGCCATAATCAAATCTTTTTTAATCCTTACTCCTAAATACTTCATTTTATCATGTCCCCATAAATATGTATATTGCTGGACCAATTCATGTATGAGTACATAGTTATTAGCTAGAGCCTTTGTTTTATCTCCATTAATTTTATATTAAGAAAACTGTCTCAGAATATTCCATAACACTGAGATGTCCTTTTCTTGTTCTATTGGGTATAAAATAATACCTCCTGCAAATAAAGCTAATTTTTCTTGAACACCATACCAATTATATCCCTGGATTTCTGAGTCCCTTATTTTCTTTGCCAGTGGTTCTAAATATAATGCAAACAACAAAGAAGAATGAGGACATCTCTGCCTGGTTCCACTGTTCAGACACAACTTATCAGAGAGGAACTGTCTCACTTTGATTTTTGCCTCAGATCCCTCATATATCATTCTAATTAAATAAATAAATCTAATAAACCTTATTATTGTATTAGAAAATTCAAATGTTTTCATTGCCTAGTCATAACATCCCAGCTTACTCTGTCAAATGCTTTCTCTACATCAAGACCCACCAACAACAGAGGCATTTTATTCTGCTTTCCTCTGGATCATCATTGTTCAATTAATGTTGTCAAATGTTTGCCTTTCCTCCATAAAACTACATTTGTCCATTTAAATTATGCAATCACCTTACCGTTCTTTTAGCCATTACAGACATGAAGGGTTGAATTCAATAAAGCCTACATGGCTCGCTAAAACAGTGTGCATGTCACTGCACAATTCCAACAAGGTAGTGCACCATTTTGTATTCAGTAAGTGACTCTTCACAATGTGTAGAGCCACACAAATACGGTAAACATTTGTGATGTTAATTTCAGTATAAGCAGCTGAATAGTATGCTAATTAACCAATGCAAGATGGATGCAACAAGCTATAAAGCAATCATGTAGATTCAGGGTAGGTTTACCTTGCAAATTCCAAAACCTATTGGAATAATGCCATGGAAACTTCTGTACACAGAAACAATGTTAGGGGCTGCAGTTGTTCTTATTCATGTTTATGTGCGACGGACCCAAGTCTATACTGCTGATTCTAATTGACCTCAGCCAAGAAAAGAAGAGTGTTTTGACCCTGTTTAATTTTCCATGGTCTGCATGATATGTAAATTGTAGAGTGCTGCAGGGTGGATAGAGACAGACTACAGGAACTCTGCAACCTCTGTCATCCACAACTGAAACCAAGGGTAAGCTGAGGGGAAATAATACCAGAGGAGACTAAGGTATGTGTAGTGCTTAGAATATTAGCTACAGGAACCTTTCAGAGGCCAACAAGGGACAGGTCACAGGCATCAGCATTCAGGATCTTACATCAGATCCTGAATGATATGCTTCAATATGCCAGTGATTATATACAGTTTCCCAGACACCCAAGGATGGGGCTGCAACCATGCATAATTTCTACCCTGTAGCACACTCCCCTGAAGTCCTAGATGCAATAGAATGTATGCACATTGAAATCAAAGCACTACCTGGGGAACAGGGAAGGGTGTACATAAAAAGAAAGGGCTTCCACTCTATTAACTGCCAGGTTGTGTGAAATGATAAGGGAATCATCATAAATGTGTGTGCTGGCAACCCTGGCAGTTACTATGATTCACATATCTGACACAACTCCCAACTCTATCACAGGTTTTCCAGGGGTGATATCTCACAGGATGACTTACTGGGGGATACAGGGTATGCACTGGAGCCATGGCTGATGACACCCATCAGAAATGCAAACCCACCCACCAACGAATGCTATAATAAGGAACACTCAAACAAGAAATATTATAGAGCATTTATTTGGGCTGCTGAAGTCATGGTTGTAAAGCTTAGATACATCAGGGGGAGCCCTGCAGTACAATCCCTGTATCTGGGCTAAAATGTTCACTGTCTGTGCCATCCTCCACAATATTATTCTGAGAAAACAACTGCAGCAGGAACATCAAGAGGAAGGGCCACACATTCAACCACCACTGGCAAGGTCATCACAGCCACAAGCAGGTGAGGAGTCAGAGGGGGTACCAACAGCCACTGTGGGTGTAGGCAGACATAGGCATGCACAGTATGCCTTCCCCTGGTCAAGAGGCAATGGATAGCAAACATGTTCACCACGTAAGGGGGTAAAGCCTGCATCCTATGCACATGCATACAGTAAAACTGATTCCAGGCAACACTCACAGTTATTACTTACACATATAATGTCTGTGTACTACTAGCATCACACAGACACAGCCCTAAAGTAAAACACTTGTAACTGCTGGACTGTCAAGGTAAGTGCTGAACCTGGAATATGAGAATAAATGTCTAAGAGCACAAATGAATGGAAGATCCTTGCCTACTGTTACTTGCAAATGTAGTAAGTCTAAGGTGTGCAATATAAGTTTGATGTGTTTGTAACATATCACACTTACACACAAAACAAGTTTTAGTGCAAAACAAGGAATACCAATGAGTGCTGTATTGTTTACCATGGAAATACCAGGAAGACTTCACAACTGCAAAAGCAAAACTCTTGAAACACAATTTCTGCTGTGGCAACGCAAAAATAGTAGTTGGCTCCCCCACCCCAAAACAATGGGAAAATGACAGTTTGTACAATCCAGGGAATAACACATAATTCACTTGTTATAAATGATTTCCACACAATTGGCACAAAATGTGTACACATTTACAACTTAAAAGTCAGTTTTATATCATTACTAGTCACCTCCCCTGTGCCCAGCACTTCCCTAGCAGTGTCTCTGGGCCATCTTAGAAGCATAACACCCCTGTGTTATTGATGATACAAGTACTTTACATTTCCATGGAATAAGATAGAAGGCTGTAAGGTAACTAGATTTAAACACACCAATTGTAATGACAGTTAATAAGGCTGTCACTCTGTGATAGTCAACGTATGCCAAACATGTTTTTGCCAGGAGTGAACTATAGCAAGAGCATACAGATAACAGTTTTATCTTCTATTGCATATATATAAAAGTTCTCTCTGTAACATGTTAGCAAATTTAGCATGTACTAAGTGAGAAGTGAAAAGTGTTATATGTCTTTATAATATTGTGGTGGAAATGGAACTTGCTTATATGCCCAATGATTTTCATTCCTGTTGCAAAGCTGTTTCTGTGGCAAAGAGCGAGAGATAAGACCCCCTTACTATATTTTGTAGGCTTAGTAGTCTGACAGTTCAAATCCAGAGTTGTGTAAAAATCTGTAATGTGTGTTAAAATGCATTTTGTAATGTTTTTCATTTTTTTCCTGTTTTTTTTTTAATATTAATATTTGGAAAGCATGAGGCTTAGAGTAAACATGGTGAAACAGATATATACATTAAATTTAATGTAAAGTTACTTGTATGATAAAGACTGCATAAATTACAACTAAGAATCAAGTGTGTGTGTAGTACACCTGATAAACTGGATGAAGCGTACAGTATACAGTATATTTAGAGCATGGTTCAAGTCCCACATTTATCTTTTAAATGATGAAACCTAATAAAAACTTGTTACAAGCATAATGCATGTTTAGCTTTGCCTATCATGTTTGTGCATCACTTACCTTCATGCAAACATGGTCAAATGTCCCAGACAATAAGCAGACATTGTCAAATTAAAAATGGATACATTGTTACTGCTTTTGATTTAAATCATGCAAACCCACAAAATAGCATTGTTCGATGATCATCAAGCTTCCACAACACCTACAGGTGCAGAACACCTACAGACCCCAAGGACATACTTGTCAATTTTAAAATGGATACATTCTATCATATGTTGTTTGCCACCTCTCAAACATGCTAAGTGGCACTGTGAGGTCGTCAGCACACACATACGTAGTAATGAATGTGAAAATAAACAGCTGTTGCCTAGTTGTTCCTGTGGCATCAGGTGTAAGTTAAGGGCTACAATACAGGTGTGCCTGGTTTGTAATACAGCAAAGGTCAAAGTTTTATTGCTGCTTTTGCAGTTTACTTTATATAAAAATTAACATCAGAAAAATGACTATCTATAGCAGGTGCATTGAGCACACACAGGATGTCAGATATAATATTAAATGTGTAACTATATGTTTCAGTAGAATTATGGGTGTACAATTAAACATTTATTTTCTGAACTTTCATGGCACACACATACATGGTTAAACACTCAGCTCTTTAATGTATATGTATAATTAATATGCAGGTCAGACAAATAAGCTCTCAGATGCAATGAGCCCTCTGCACAGTAGTGACTGTAAAAAAATACACTTGTAGACCAACCTTCCCTGTGGTAAATGGTATAAGTTAATGCTCACAGGTGAGCCAATGTTCTCATCTAGTACACTCACAATTTTAGTAATGCGTGTCCATTCAGTTTTAAAAAATAAAGAACAAAAATGAAAACATAATTATAAATAATAACTATGTATAACACTGGAGCCCATATGAATTACATGTGTGTCTGAGAGCATACTGACAATTATGTTTCTCTAACCATATTTGTCTTTTCTGGCTTTGGATGGACTTCATACTTCAATGATAGTCACACATACATGAATGTATAAACTAAGACCTTGCTGGGTCACATACATACATGGTTAACACCTCACTCTGTCATGTATATATAAGTAATGAATACGTCTGAGAAGCACTTCTTCTGTGGCAAGGATGAAAAAAACAACTATGTAGAATAATATGTTTTGTCTATTTTACATAGGTTTGAATCCCACATTGTACAAATTACTTTTATCAGTGTGTAAATACACCAATAGTGTGTCAGGTCACCATGCAAACATGGCTGGCATGGTTGTTTTGGTTTGCACACTAGCTGTAAAACATGATATCTCAAAATTGGTATATAAACACTCTGACTGTTGCTGCTGGAACTGTATGGCCATACCAGGAGCTAGAAGGGAAGGTGCACAATTTAGGTCCCAAAGATGGGGTGTGGAGGAGTCCAGAATTTTCATTGCAATCCCCATGAATCCCGGCAGCTGGTGGCTACTGCAGGGGGGCTATACCAGATCTCAGTAGAAATCTGAGGCTTGGAATAGTCTGGCCAAGACTGTCTCCAGTAGAACTGGCAACCCACACAATGGACAGCAATACAGGCACCACCATAATAACCTGAAAAGGCATACGTAAGAACAAATCAACCACTGGCTGGATGAGTTTAGACTGCTGACATCCCATACTTGTGTAAGTATAAAGATAATAATACTTAAAATTAGATAGAAAGCTGAATATAGCCAAGACTGGTATGCATAATGCTTTTATCTCTTTCTCCCCTTTTCCTCTTACAGCTACCCAGGAGACGGCAAGGAATAGAGATGCCTATGCTGACAATTTGTAAAGACTATGAGAAGCAAGGGGCATGTATGCAGCATAAAAGAATCAAATTATTTTAGCTATAGTTTGTTTGTTTGTGTCTTTCAGCTTTTCCCGGTTAGAGGTCGCCACAGTGGAACTCCGGTCCGCTAATGATTGGTAGTGGATTTTTACGTACCGGGTTACCAGCCCTGACGTACAACCTTTAACAAAGGCATGCCCCATTCATGTATGCCTCCACACAGAAGATGCTCTAGCTGAGAATCGAATGGGACAACATCTTGCTATGAGGCAACAACGCTACCGCAGCACCACCACCTCAGTGCTATAGTGTTGTTTCTAAATACATGCATGCTTCAGTCTGTAGCTCAAGCCAACTGTATGTATTGAATCAATTGTAATAGTGTATTAGGATGTTGTAGGTTCAGATCCCATTGGTAACAAATATGTAGGGCAATAATTAAAAAAATATTACATAATAATTTCAACAAAATTGTCATGCATGCCATCCTGTTAACTCAATTAGAAGTTATGTACTTACCATAACGTTCCATCTGAGTAGGTAAACTTCATTTGTCAGCAACCTATGGGTTATCGGATCCATATTGGATCTGAGCCGGCAGCTTCCAACAGCTAAGGTCCGAGCTCCAAGCTCCTCCCCTTACCCATAATCCCCTGCTATCCCTTCCTGACCTCAGATCGAGTTTGCATTGCCATAAACCATACGATACCAAGAACCACCTCCCTATTCTAACCTGGAAACAATCCGCTATGACAACAGGAGTCCTTTGAACATCCATATAGTTTAGGGGGACGGAGGGAGGGACGGTTGCTGACAAATGAAGTTTACCTACTCAAATGGAACGTTATGGTAAGTGCATAACTTCTAAATCTGAAGTAGTTAACTTAATTATTCCATGAACCTATGGGACAGAGTCCCCAGCTACCTGATTCTTGGGAGGTCCTCATGGAAGGATGTTCCGAAGCACTGCAGAGCCAAAGGATGCTCTCCCTCTGGAAACAATATCCAACTTGTAATTATTTATAAATGTATGAGATGAAGCCCAAGTGGCTGCTGAACAAATGTCATCCAACAACACCCTAGATCAAAACACCGCAGAGGTAGAAATCTATCGAGTAGAATGGGCATGAACTCGTTGAGGTGCCGGCCGGCCCGAACTCTCATATGCCAAAAGAATACATTGGGAAATCCATCTGGACAATGTGATTTTTGATACAGGTTTTCCCAAAGAGGACTTAGCAAAAGATACAAAAAGCTGATCTGATTTCCTGTGATCAGCTGTCCTGTCCAAATAGAATCTTAGTTGCCTATATAAGTCTACAGAGTGCAACTTGTATTCACCTTTGTTCTGATAATTTGGGAAGAAGACTGGTAAATTAATAGATTGGTTGATATTAGACTCCGATGCAATTTTGGGCAGAAAGGAGGGATTGGTCCTGAGTGAGACTCTATCTTTGTGGAAAATCAAATTCGGTGGCTTGGCGCAAAGGGCTTGAAGCTCCGAGACCCTTCTGGCTGAAGTTATGGCAACAAGAAAAGCCATCTTCCAAGATAAGTATTTCAGGTCCACCGAAGTTGCAGGCGCAAAGGGAGGAGCTGTTAGAGACTTAAGTACAAGAGTTAAGTCCCGAGGAGGGACTGCATATTTTACCGGAGGTCTTAGTAGGAAAGTGCCTTTTAGGAAGGTCTTACATAATTTGGATGAAGTCAAAGGGCCGAGATCACTGCCAACATGATAATGCGAGATTGCGGCCAACTGGACTTTGACCATAGAAGAGCTAGCACCTTGGTCGAATAACCTCTATCAGAAAATCTAGTACTGCTGGCAATGAAGCTGTAAAGGGATCTAAGTTCCGATGCTCCGCCCAAATAGAGAAATGCTTCCATTTACTATTATAGATTCTTCTAGTAGATGGCTTGTGAGCGGCTACTAGAATAGCCTTGACAGGGGATGAGATACCGGGAGTCCTAGCTATCACTGGAACTGGATCAACCAAGCTGTGAGCTTGAGGTTGTCCAGATTCAGGGTTGACAGCCCTAATGGGTGAGAGATCAGATCCGGGATGGGATCTAGAATCCATGGGAGATTCACTAGATGAGACCATAGATATGGGAACCAAGCTTGACGAGGCCAGAATGGGGCAATGAGGATTATTCTGCTCCCCAACCATCTGGCTTTCTGTAAAAACTTTAGCATCAGGGGCAGAGGAGGGTAAGCATAAAGTAGACCGGGTGGCCAAACATACACCAGAGCATCTCTGGGGGATTCCCCAGGTGGGGGAATTAAAGCGAAGTAGTCACTGCACTTTGCGTTCGAAGGAGAGGTGAAAAGATCGCAATGAGGTTGACCCCATTTGGAGAAGATTTGCTTTGCTACTTTCAATTCAGAGACCACTTGTACGGTGACAGGATGGATCGACTCAGTCTATCCGCCAAAATGTTGAACCGTCCCAGAATGTGCGTCGCTATGAGAAAGCGGTTGGTGGACATAGCCCATTTCCACACTTTCATGGCCTCCTGACAAAGTGGATAGGACCGGGTTCCCCCTTGTTTGTTGATATACCAGACAACCGACATGTTGTCTGTCTGGATCACAATTGTCCCCAAGGGAAGAAGGCCTTGAAGTGCTTGCCACGCCAAAAGCACCACTCTCATCTCTAGGACATTGATATGCAATGAGGTCTCCGAATGGTTCCACGTGCCTTGGATGGTCCTGCCCAAGCAGTGCCCCCCCCACCCGAGGCGAGAGGTGTCCATGGTCACCGTGGCTAGAGGAGGGGACACAGAGAAGGGGCACCCCTTCTGGAGGTCTGGGGACTGGAGCCACCATAAGAGGGCTTTCTTGCACACCCTGCTGAGAGGAACAGGTAAGTTCAGGGGATGTAGCAGCAAGGGCCACTGGACTTGTAAGGTCCATTGAAGAACTCTCATGTTTAAGTGTGCCATGGGAAGTAGGTTGATGGTTGCCGCCATCAAGCTTAGAGCCCACAGGACCAATTCCGTAGGGGGAGCCGGGGATTGTAGAAGGGCCAATATATGGAGTTTCAGAGTTCATAGCCGGTCCAGAGTCAAGAAGGCTAGAAGCTGGTTGGTGTTCAATCTGGCTCCGATGAAATCTAGGATTTGAGTTGGAGGAAGGGAAGATTTTCCGATGTTGATTGTGATCCTCAGCCAGGGAGCTAGATGGAGAAAATAATCCCTGGCAGTGCAAAGTAGATGCCTGGTTGGGGCGGTCAGCAGCCAGTCGTCCAGGTACGGAAAGATCTGAATTCCCTGGAGTCTCAGGTGGGCCGCTACAACAGTTAACACTTTGGTGAACACCCTGGGGGCTGTGGTGAGACCAAAGGGAAGAACCCTGAATTGGTAATGGCTGGCTCCCAGCTAGAAGCGGAGAAACCTCCTGGATCGTCTGTCCATCAAAATGTGGTAGTACGCATCCTTGAGGTCTATGGAGCACATCTAGTCGTTCTCCTGCAGAAGGGGGAGAATGGATTGAAGAGTGACCATCCTGAACTTTTCTTTGGCTACTGACAGGTTCAGGAAGGACAGGTCGAGGATTGGTCTTAGGTCCCCCGTCTTTTTTGGCACCAAGAAGAACCTGGAGTAAAAGCCTGATCTGGACTGGTCTGAGGGGACATGCTGGATTGGTCTTTTTTCTAGCAGCCAGAGTATTTCCTTGGCTGCCGCCTCCCTTTGATTGGGTGGGACATCGGGGAGGCTTCAGGGACTGATAGGGGGATTGAGAAAAGGGATCTTATAGCCTCTGGATATGATCTGAAGCACCCAGCGATCTGTTGTAATGGACTCCCAAGCTGCCAGGTGCCTCAAGAAACACCCTCAGACTGCCTCCAGAGTGGAGCAGTTGGGTAACCCCTCAGGGTTGCTGCATGGGCTGATCAGAGAAAGGTTTTCTGGACCCAATGTTCTTTGGGCCCCCTCTGCCTCTAGGGCAGCATCCACCCTGTCCTCCTCTACCTCTGAAGGACGAGGGATCCAGAGCGAAATGGGATTTTTGAGACTTCCGGAACCACATCTTCTCCTGTCCCTTTTGGTTCCTGGAGAAGGACCTCTGGGGAGCAGAGAAGCGGACTCCGATGGCAGACAACGTCTTCCCGTCTTTTTCACTCTGGACCAGTGTGTCACGTATGGTCTTGCCAAAAAGGGCAGAACCATCAAACGGGGCATTTGTGAACGATGCCTTAAAGTGTTCCACAAAATCACAATGACGGAACCACGCCTGTTGCCGTAGGACGACGCCCGCTCTGCTAGCTCTGGCGGCTCCTTCCATGGCATGGAATAGTAGCCGCATAGATGTATTGGAGATAGATTGGAGAGTGGCCATTTGGGTAGAGTACACTTTCTTGTCCTCCGCCGACATGGACTCTGGGGGCGACCCAGCGTATTCTTTGATAAGATCCCGCTGGAGTCGTATCATGTGTGCCATATAATTCAGCGACCTCACAGAAAAGGTGACTGAAGCGAACACCTGCTTCCCCAGATGGTCCATCATCCGAGACTCCTTGTCTGGAGGATGGACCGAGGAACTCTCCTGGGCCAGTTCCCTTTTGGTGGCAGCCGCCACCAACATGGCATCTACTGGGGATCCCTTGCTCCAACATGACCTGTCTGAAGGTGGACTGAAAATTTTGTCTGGCTTCTTTGGAATGGGCTCCACTGTGTCCAGTTCCTTCCATGCCCTGGTAGTAATCAGGTCTACCAGGGAATCAGAGGGAGGGGACACCCAAGAGGTAGATGAACCTACTTCAAATGCCTTCAGAAACACAGACTCGTCAGAGGAAGGCTTTGTGGCGGACCACCCCCCCTCTGATCAAAAGCATCTCCATGATGTTTCCGAAGGAGACGCCTTCAGGGGGTGACCTTGGGGAACCTTCCCCTTCCTCCAAGTCTGTGTCCTCTGTCAAGGACTCAGGAAAGTCCAAGTGCCTCCTCTTGCACTTGCGTTTGTGAGGGACCTCTTCGGGGGGGGGGGCTGTCCGAAGAGGCCTCACCAACTACATCTTGTTCCAGCAAGGGAACTATCTGGGACGTCTGAGCAGGCTGTCCCTGGGGCCAGGTGATGGAAGGCGGACTCGTCTGAGAGGGAGTGCAGGGTGGAGCCGTTGCTGAAGCTGGGGGCCTGGAATCCCTTGACAAAACCCTCTCCTTGACATCGAACACTGAAGGAGAGCTGCTCTCCCTAGGATCTAAGAGCAGACCCGCCCTCAGATCCAACGTGCAGATCGGAGCCAACGTGGTCAGATCTGAAGGGCCAGTATGCTCCGACTGAGACAGAGCCAAAGCCATACTGACACCTCCGGATCTGAAGCTCAGCTCTCGGCTCCGAGAGCTCGGATCCAAAGAAAATGGACCCGACAGACTTGAAGGCGCCATCGGCACCAAAGTACCCGATACTATCGGCGCTGACAGTCCCCCCCTGGCTCCGATGGTACCCGGCTCCAAAGACTCCGAACCCCGTTAGTGGATCGGAGAAGGAGAAATCGGGGTGAAAAAGGGGGTCGAGCTCCCCCCCGGATGGGGGGGAGGCAAGAGCACTCCCATCTGCAGCTGGGCCTGGAGAAACCTACGCATCATCTGGTCCAAGTCTGCATCAGACATACTCCGGGTAGACCTTGATGAGGCCACCGAGGTGGGCCGGGACTGCCACCTCGATGACCTCGAAGGCGACCGGGTCTCCTCCTCCTCTGGCCCTGGCAAAAAGTAGGGAGATCGGAGCTGGGAAGGAGAAGACTCAGAGGCCCTAGGAAGAGAAACCGTTTGGCTGGTGGGGCCGATGCAGAAGCTTCGGCCCGCCGCTTGTGGTGCTTTTCCTGGTGTTTCTCCTTTCTGGCTTCCCTCTCCTTTTGGCCTAAGGTGGGAGGTTGAGTCCCGGCCAGTGGAGGGGGTATAGCAGGTGGCACTGCCACAGCCATGGCAGGTGCCACAGAGGGACCGGAGGATGAAGCCAGGTCCGGGGGCAGAAGTCCCGCCAGAATCAGCTTCGACCTCCGGTCCTTGAGGGCCCTGGGGTTGAACGCTGTACAAATTGTGCAGCCGGTGGACAAATGTTCAACCCCAAGGCATAAAACGCATCGAGTGTGGCCATCTGCTGGGGACAGCTTATGGCCACACTCGGTACATTTTGAAAAGAATGTTTTGGGTGCCTACACCATACCTACAAAGAAAACACACTCGCTAGGCCCCAAAACCACATACTCTAACGCGTACATGAGGGGGAGGGAATAACACTAAAAAGGATAACTAAACACTAGAAAAGAAAAATGTTAATGTTACTGGGGAACTACGTTAATTCACACACAAAAATTTGTTTAAACTAAGAAAAAAGGAGATTTTTTCTCACAAAATCCAACAACCACCATGCCTGGAAGCTCGATCAAGCTGCTGAGAGAACCGCGGCAAACTAGATCTGAGGTCAGGAAGGGATAGCGGGGGATTATGGGTAAGGGGGAGGAGCTTGGAGCTCGGATCTTAGCTGTTGGAAGCTGCCGTCTCAGATCCAATATGGATCCGATAACCCATGGGTTGATGGACAAATGAAGTTAACTACTTCAGATTCTGTATTATTTGAGCAAGCATATCTGCAATACATGCATATTGTAAGGATTACTTGGAAAAATCATCAGTCATAGTTTGTAGTTGTTAAAAAGAATAATGAATATAAAAGTAAAATTATTTTATTTATATCATAGTAATTTATTGTATGTCACATGTGATGGTACTAAGTATGTTCTTTTTTTTCTCTTACCACACCTCTGATCTCTCTTATTGATTTTTATATGTGTGTGGCCACAACAGTCTGATGTCATCAATTTCTGCCAACTCACAAAATGATTTGCAGCACTGATACCCAGCACATCTGGGACCGAACATAGCAGCACTGTCTCTGTAGCCCCTGTGCTACCTGGGCCCTCCACATCAGGTAGCATTAGCTCAGGAACTGGTGCAGTCATACCCTCTGGGAGTATAAGTGGAGGTGGTGATTTTGTCACTTGCCAGGAGATGCCAGGCATGGTGAGTGAGGTCGTTGAAAGCGCCATTGGTGCATGCCTCAGCTGGATGGAGAAGATGCTTGCTGGAATGCTGAGCAAATTAATACATCAAGCACTCCAACAGCAAGATCAGGAGGGGGATAGTGATGACATTTTTGGGGGTGAGTACTAGATTCTCACTGTCCCCACTTTTAATGGGCATGGGTATCCAGTGTCCCCTCCCTATCCCCAATCATGGTGTCCCCAAACCTGTTGTGACTCTCACCCTTCCTGTCTTGTTTGTCCTGTTTACCTGCATCTGCTTCCTCACTTACCCTACTTACCTGACCTTAAAATACCTATGTCCTTTACCCAACATTCCTCTCTTACTGAAATAATAACTAAAAAATGGGCACCTGTCCAAAAACAATGTCCCATACTTAATTCTCCACTTCACACATGTGTCTTCTTGATACACTTGACACTTGATTCCATCCAATAGGCCATGCAACATGACTGTATTATTGTCACCTATCTTTGTTGAGGTGACAGCCCAAATTCAGTCAATATTCTATACATATTAATTTTACACTGTTGAAGAAATAGATCGCTATGGTTCTTTCCTAACTCCCTCCTGCACATTCCTATATTATTTTTCCTTTGTTCTTCCCTCTGCTTGCCCCCATTTCACCACTTTCCTATTTACCCCATTTTCACACATTTAATCAGCTCAAAAAGTAGACTCACACACCACACACATAAATAAGAAATTCCCTGTGAAGCCCTTCACTTTTTGTTCTCTGCATTTGCACAACATTTTGCATTATAAACCAATGTCAAATGATGGTGAATAGCTCTTCACATCCTATGGCATGGTATCTCCACGCAATGCTGCTTAAACCCAATGTGCTAAGGAAACACAGAATTAAAGCAGAATTAAGTAACTCATATTAAAAATTTCACATAACGTATTTATTTATTAAGACTGATGACTATATAAATATGCAACCGTGTATGTGTATTGTTGACATAAATCACTTGAGTACTGTTTGTTTTTATACAGCAATTCACTGTAGTCATTCCTTCTCACATTCCAATAATCATATGTATTTACTTAATGACATCATGAACACATATGTAAAATTATTAGATAGTGATTTGACATAATCTGTGCTCAAATAAAAACTCAGTACTCTTATACCTGCTGCCACAGAGTCACCTAGGCAGCAGATGTGTTTCTTCCACTCAGTACTGTCCAAAGTACTGACTGCCACACCTGTTCACTTAGCATGTATGCACAGAGGAAAGCAAACCAATACAGCTCTTATAACTTGTATAACTCTTATAACTTTCTGAATGAAACAGAGACCCACTTTTGCTCATTGCTCATTGCTTAATGATGCACAAATGGGGAAAGCAGTATACATATTGTTTAAGGTTATACAATGTATGACACAGCACATCTGATACAAAGTAGTTATGAACACCATAGTATATGTTAGCTGTGTCCACCATAGCCAGCATGGATAAGTACTTTTCAACTTCAGCTAGAGTCCTTAAATGTGTATTAGCACGCTCAAATGAGCTATTCAGTGGTGCTCTATAGAAAGTGCTTATTAGCATGTATTACTTATGTTTATTGTCTAGTTAGTCTTCATCCCAGTAAAGTCCATGAAAAAACAAAACCAAAGGAAGGCACTTTTTAATGACTGAACACATATTTGCACTCAGTCATATGTTACCTGCACCCATGAACTTGAAACTTGGTATCTCAGTACTTGTTCCCAAATATCAACTACATTACAGAAATAAATTCAAAAATGCATTGTTATATAACATGTATAGCTTTATAAAGACAATACACATTTAGATTTTCTTATACTTGTATTAATGTGGTCAGCAAGTCTTCACAAATATGAACACACAAATATGATCACAAAAATGCATGTGCTTGTCTGTGACAATTTAAGTGTGTAATGTACACAGCAACCTGGGAAATAGCTGTATATGTCTAATTTCTGCTACATGCATCCCTGACAGCTGTTTGCATATAGTCAAACAAGCTGTCTCTTAAAGTTTACCTACCCATTGGAAACATAGTAGGAAATAGTACATCCACACTTTGCACACTGCCCTCAAAACAGGATATGTTAACCAGATCATATAATGACAACAAAATGACAAGGCAAATACATACTTCAGAAAAGCATAACTTTGTCAGGAACACTGTCAGCAATTTAGTTTCATGAAGTGCAAATATTTTGACAGTCATACATAGCTACTCATCCATTTCTTACAGGCCTTCCAAATTTTTCTCTCAAACATCCAAAGATGATGTCATCCACTATAAGTTGTCCAGCAACATTGTAAAAGTCTGACTTTTGCTGTGGTACGTGTATTAAGTACTCAGTTCTCTAGATGGGATACTTAGTTAAGTAGGGGTTGTAATCACACTGTGGTCAACTGGTGTGTGCATTTGGAAGAGCATTACTGTATATCTTACTGTCAGCAAGTTAGTCCCATGGAGTGCAAATATTTTGATAGTCATACATGACTACCCATCCAGTTCATAAAGGCCTCCCAGAATCTTCTCTCAAACATCCAGTGATGATGTCATCCACTATAAATTATCCAGCAGCATTGTAAAAGTCAGACTTGTGCCATAGTGCTTGTGTTAAGTACAGAATTCTTTAGCTGTAGTAGTTAGATAGGTATCCTAATCTCACTGCAATCAACTGGTATGTGTCTGTTAGTGTTCACTTGGCTGACATTCAAGAGACCATTTTAGACCAGCATCTAAGAAACTGCTATTGCCATCATCTTCTCAACAGGCACTGTTGATGTCATCAGCTATAAAATCTTGTCTGACAATATAAAAGCCAGACCTGTGCTGTGACACTTAAGTACTGTCTTTTGTAAATAGTCAGGTAGAGGTTCTACTCTCACTGTGGTCAACTGGTATATGTGTCTGTTAATGTTCACTGGATTGACATTCAAGAGATCATTTTAGAATAGCATGTGAGACAGTCCTATTACCATCTTCTTCTCAACAGATACTGTTGATATCATCAGCTATAAAGTGATGTTTGACACTGTCGAAGCCACACTTGTGCTTTGGTGCTTGTGTTAAGTACTGTGCTCAGCACTGGAGTCAGCTGGTTTATGTGTTTATTCAACAATCAGTATTGTCTCAATTTTAGAACAACATGTGAGTCCAGAGCTATGTCAGTCCTGTCTCCAAATGTCTTCTTGTAACATACACTGATGATGTCATCCTATATAACATGCACTTTGACAGCATACAAGATACACCTATGCTGTGGTGGTAACATTAACTACTGTGTTATCAAGCTATTTACCTAGATCTGTAGGGAGTTCTAGTCTGACAGTAGGCAACTTGTGTGTGTATACATCTAAGTATTGCTTTTGAGAAAATTGTGATTCTGCATCCATGTCAGAAACTCCTCCCAGCATCTTCTTCTCAGCATATAACAATGATATCATACTCCATAAAGTGCAATTTGACAATGTTAAAGTCAGACATATGTGCTGGTGCTACTGTTACATTGCATGGCATTCATCTGCTATACCTACACAGGTGTAATTTTCAAATCAGACCCAGTCTACTACTGTGTGTTTGTGGATGGTGGTACATTATGGCCATTGTATGATGTTTTGTATCATTCTACATTTCACTACCACTTAGAAGAACCTTTAATGTAGCCCCATGCACCCACCATCCACTTTTTTCTTCTGGCCCCATGACATCATTCCTGCAGAGGAGCGGAGGATGTTCTCATGTCAAATATGCATGTACACATCATGAAGCAAGGTCCATCTATGGGCCTCTGCAAGCCATCACTAGACCACTGCATGTGAGATTGCGAATTCTGTCATGGTGTGGTGCATATGTTCCATATGGACAGTGTCAGTGGCCATATGTAATGCAATCCAACAAATACACACATATGCACAATACTCAGGAGCGGCCTTAGGTCAACTGGTGCCCTAGGCAAACTGGCTCCACAATGCCTGCACCACACCACTTGTTGCCCCCATCCTGGTCTACCTACACAGAATAAATACTGGAAAAGTGCCCCTGCTACAGCGGCAACCTAGGCGGTCACCTAGTTAGCCTATGCCTAAGACCAGCTATGACAATACTCTTACTATCTTCACTCATATGGATATAGGGAGCATACCTCTCAACCTGGAAACATCAAAAATCTGGACAAGGCCCATGAAAAATAGGTACAAATCTGTATGCTGATTAGTATAAAATTTGCATTCATAATTACATACCCCCTCCCACTCCAATGGAACTGTGGGATACCAGCTTTCAAACTCAAACTGAAGAACAGACAACCAAAATATGGCACCAGAGTCCCCTGCAGACATTCCAATGTCCCATTACCTGTCAATTTTGCCCCATTTACCATAAACACTAATGTACACATAGTGCTTTATTTCTACAATGATTATTTGGATTTTATTTTTACATTTTATAGCACAATGCACAAACACTAATAGACATATGCTAAACAGAAAAGCTGCTAAACAAAGCAATACTGTCTCACAATGAGAAGAGACTTTGTTGGCATTAAAGCTTCTCTGCCCTGGAAAGTCACATTCATTGAAACAGCATTGAAACCCACACCACATGAAAATGCATTTGGCCAGTGGGGGATAATGATTACGTTTAAGAGATTATTGCTTCCATATGTTTGAAAGGTGAAGGAACTAAAATTCTAAATAATAAATGGACAATATATAAGGAAAATGTAAATGAGAGAAAACAATGTTAAAAAAATGATCTAACAAAAAGAAGAAAGGAAAGCAAAATATGTTGACTTCATCTCCTTACTGCTTCCTACCAAAGTTATCTTTCCTCCTTCATTCTTATTTTTAAATTGAGTTATTTTAGTTTCTTTTAATATACTTAGAATCAAATTATATCCTATAAATGTATGTCTTTGATTGCATTCAGCCTTCAGTCTTCTACCAACTTCTGTAACATGCAAATACTGTATATGCCATACATCTGCTATTTTAATCTATATATGGCAATCAAATCTCCTGAATTTATCTGCAAATAGCCCCCCCCCCCCGATACATTCATTGTAACACCACTTCCCATAGAAATAAATACATGCAAAATAATGTACCAATAAGAAACTTTTGCATAAAGTGTTCTTATCTGTATACACCAGCAGCAGCTTAAACAAATCTTAAGTAAACTGACAACACTGGATAACCTTACTCTTCTTTTATATAAATAAGAAACAATATTTATCTTGCATACCAATGCATGCTTAAGCCATTATTGTGGATTTTTCCACTGTCTAAATGAGTGCCTTTCCTTTAAATAACAGAATAAATAATGTCATTTTCTATATGATAGACATTATTGTTAATTAAATAGTGAAAAGTAACTTTTTACAAAATGAATGCATGCACACTCCTTTAAGAAAACGCATAGTTGTTTTTTGCCAGGATCTTTTCTTATGTTCAAGGAGTGTCAGGTTTGACAGCAAAGTCAGGTACAGCCCCTATGCACAGTCAACTTATTTTACTATCTTTCTTCCCGGGTTTAAAATTTAAGATTTGTGACCTTCCCATGTTCAACATCAATATAATAACATTTTGTTTCCAAAACGTGTGTTAGAAAAAGTATCATAAATGTAGTGTTTCGATAAATTTCCCACGATACTCTACCTTCTCACATTTCAGTAAGGTGTGGCATGCAGGTAGACACATTTGGCTTACATGTGCAGCACTATACTGCTACAATTCTGGATTAAAATAATCTGAACATTTAAAAACGGAAGTCTGTGACTCTTTACTAAGACTTGAACTCTTGTTTGTAAGATGATGTGATGTAGAGTTGTGTATTCCCAGTCTGGTGCCTGCTCCAAAGGAGACTGCACCATCAGCAGATCTAGCCTTGAACCTTCACTATCATATGCTATTAATCAAACACTTACTTGGCTGCAGAATGACATAATGTCCAAGTGCACAAACCATCGTTCTGGTTGAAATGTCACTTTCACTAATTGACAAGTAACCACTACTGAATGCATCACCGAAACAGGAAATAACACCTATAAGCTTCCCAAACAGAAAGCATGTTACTAGTACTGCTGTTTGCTGTCTGCTATTTACAGCTGCATACTGCAAAATGTACAAAACAGTGTGCTTTACTTTTTATTTTGTTACTCTTTGTTGACTGAGTTAGTCCCACTAACCTCTTTACTTGGTGTGCTTGTTGTACCTCTGTAAATGAACATGGCCAAATATTCTGAAGTGTGGACACACATGCATCCTTGAGAATTACATCTCGTAAAGATAATTTAGGCACAGTCTTGTGCCGGACCCATCTCCAGCAGATAATGTGATAAAATTACTGACTTTTATCAACCCGAGCAATCTGCCACTACCAGTATTACTTCTGATATTTGTGCATCTGTCTTGTTTATACATTACCCGTCATGATGGGAAACAGATACGGCCACACCGCAGGCATACTAATAACTGACCACTGGATTCTGCTTCTACTGTACTCTGTGTGGACACGAGGAGCAAGCATGCCAAACTGAAAGAAATAAACATTAAAGAAACTTTCAAAACTGCAGCCACACAATGGATATAATAGTCTACTTTACCTAGTCATTTCAGCTCAACATCATCTTCTCCATGGACTTAACAAGTGTTCAGAATACAAGGCTAACATCCCCCTCCCAAATAACTGTTTACAAATGCCATGGAGAAGAAGCAACAGTGGTCAGTCCTTTAACAGAGTACTAAATGGAAAACAAAGTCAGCACCGCACGTACACATGTACACTAACAAAGTTAGCCATTGTGCCATCTTCTTCTAACATTTTTACTGTCCAGGCCCCCGCTCTATGATGGCAATGCATGCTGTTTACTAACAGCTAAACTGAACAAGAAATAGCACTCGTGAAAAGCAGGGGATACAAAAAAAGCTCACAGACAAGCTGAGTGAATATATAAAGTTCTCACGGAGCAAGAAGATGCAGGAATACATGCGATCCAAGGCAGAGTTTTATTCCACATGATATTTAATCCATGGGTATAGTATATATAAAAAAATGTGTTTGTGTTTTATAGCTATAGCTTACCTTGTCATACAAAGGGAAGGAGCTGAAGGTGAAACCATGCACCAAGTGCAATAAGGAAAGAAGTACACATGATTGACTGCAGAAGCTGGATCCATATAACTGTTTCCCCCACTCGCGCAAAATCCATTCAAAGTCCAGAAATGGTGCGATGGTGGAAATGTGTGAATTGAGCCCTTGAACTCGATTCCAACAGGCTGGTAGCCCTGACGGAGCTGGATGGAGTCATTGTGCACGTGATGACATTAGCTCAAAATCGTGAAAAAATGAAAAATAAGAAAAGAAGCTGGGTGAAAAGTCAGAAATGAAGGGGTGCCACTCGGGAATCATGGCACCCCATTATTTGCACCCCAAAACTCGGTATAAAAATGAGTAATTCGGTATGGTTGGGAGGTATGATAGGGAGTTTGTTTTAAATGGTGTAATAATGGTTAGGATTTATGTAATGTTTGGCTGTTAGCTTGATAATGTCCTATGACCATACAAACATTGGACATGTCAATGCTGCTGTCATTGACATGCGGTATGTTGAGGTGTGGATATACAGTATACCTACAAAAGGTTATTACAATCTGTGTTGTGGGCTAATGTATTGATGTCCACTGCTGACAGTTCATAGGTTTATAGGTTCATAGGTAAGTACTAGGCTATCTACCTGAGGGCATCTGTAAGCCTAGCCAGAATGTGTTGGCTTTCGCCGCCCCCTTAGATTAGTTCCATGTGTCTCGGTCCAGCAGAGCCATTAGTTCCCTGTGCCTCTGTCCAGCAGAGCCACTACAGTGATCCCTGTGGTAAATTTTCTGTTTCCCATCCAATCATCAAGTTTTCTCTTGAAGAGTGTTAGTGAGGGGCTCTGCCTAATGTAGATTGGAATCCTGTTCCAAAGCATGGGGAGTCTCTGGGACAGGAATCTATCCCTCCAGCATGTCCTATTTATCATTGTGGTGAGGTTTAGATCCCTAGAGCATGTGGCTGTTGGGGATTTGTTTTTTTTTGGGTCTATATTGCAACATTGAACGCTTAAAACAGCGAACAATGTTACATCAACACATTTTCAGCGAAAGCTGAAAATGTTGAATCCAAAGAACAGCGATTTCTTTCCTAGGGAAAGAGATAGCTGTTCCAACCCCCACAAAAAAAACACATTACACACTTCCAAACACATACACACATACCCAGTCCTAATTATACCCCCCCAAAAAAACAGTAAACTACTAAATACACATATGCACATAACCCAAACATACATTTAACGAAAAAAAAAAACAGTTAACATTTTAAACCATATGCACTTACCTTAACCCACACCCTAACCCTAAGGTCAGTAACTCTCTCACATTTACATAAACAGCTCCAAACACATACACACTTACCTTAACCCTAATTCTACCCCCCAAAACAAAAGTAAACAACTGAAAACACATACACACGTAACTCAACCATACATTTAACACAAAATATAAAACAGTAAACACTTTCATGCATATGCACTTACCTTAACCTGCACCCTAACCCTAAGGTCAGTAACTGTTGCACAGTCATGCTCGGGAGCTATACTGGACAAGGCACCACACTACACTTCAGAACACGGCAAAACAATGAAGCAGTCAAGCGACTTCTTTCCCAAGGAAAGAATTCGCTGAACAGCCGCTTCGCTGTTTTGCCTGTTTGCTCTACATGTGTCGATGAAAACGCATTTGACATAATGCGTTTTCATTGTACTCATAGGAACCCATTTTTTTTAGGTGAAGCATGTCCATTAATTCTGGGTTGGACATGGCCTTGTATGTCAGGCAGAGATCACCTCTGAGTAAGCGGTATGCAACCAAGTACAGCTGGAGTTTCTTCAGTCGGGCTGCATAGGGCTTATGTTTGAAGCCAGTAATCCTCTTGGTGAGGTACTTCTTTGGTCTTTACAGCTGTTGCAGGTGTCTTGTAAGGTACATCCCAAATGGGGCATTGTACTCTATGATGGGTCTAAAGAGTGATGAGTAGATAATAACCTCTTTTGTTCTAGATGCGAACCCTTTTGTGATTAGGTGGGCCACATAGAAGGATTTTCTAACCACCTTGGCAATTGATTATCAAAGGAGAGATTACTATCTACTTGGTTACCCCGATCCCTTATTACATTTTCTGTATTTAGGGGGCTACCATGTATGTGGTAGTTCGCGGGTACTTTGTTTTTTCTAAAGGGGATGACTATGCACTTTTTGGCATTTAGCTTGAGGCCTTGATTTTGACACCAGGTATCCGTCTCAGTGAGACCCTTCTGGAGGATTCTGTATCAGCTGGAGAGTCAATTATGGCCCCCAGTTTGCAGTCGTCTGCAAACTTGGTCAGCCATAGTGCTCCTGTACTTGCCTGTACCTCTGCAAAGTATATACCTAACAGGAGGGGTCCCAGGACTGAGCCCTGGGGGACGCCACTTGTAACTGGTTTAGAGTTGGACCTAGAGCCTGCAACTCTCACCGTGTGGGTTCTATCCATGAGCCAAATGGCAACCCAGCTCGTGACGTAGGGGTTTATGTTCAGGCTGGTGAGCTTGTCTATAATACCAGAATGGGGAATGGTGTTGAAAGCCTTTGCAAGGTCTAGGTAGGCTGTGTGAACCTCCTTTCCCTCGTCTAAAGCCTTGGTAACTGTCTCAAAGAAGTCCACTAGGTTTAGGAGGCATGATCTGAACTTAACAAAGCCAAACTGGGTAGGGGCCAATGTTTAAAGGTTCCCAATGTCTCTTGTTAATGAATTCCATGATGATGCATTCTATAGCCTTGCAGACCAGGCTAGTCAGGCTTATAGGGCGATAGTTCTCGGGGTCCGTCGTGGCTCCACCTTTGTGGAGCAGGATAATGGTTGCTGTGCACCACTCTATGGGTATGGAGCCTGTAGAGAGGCTGAGTTTGAACAGTGTGTTTAG
Organism: Protopterus annectens; assembly: GCF_019279795.1. NCBI lineage: Eukaryota > Metazoa > Chordata > Ceratodontiformes > Protopteridae > Protopterus > Protopterus annectens. Next base: position 1,139,922,741 of record NC_056726.1, on the reverse strand, counting down.
GTGAGGGATTAGTTCATTTTGGAGCTCATGTAAGACACAGCCTGGGACACCGTCTGGTCCCATTGAAGCTGTAATTTTGGCTTTGGATAGGGCTGTTTTAACCTGTGTGTCAGTGATTGCTGGGGCACTACATTCTTCTAGTATGGTTATGGGCCCTTTAGGGGGTGAGAGGGGAGTGAAGTTTTCACTAAACCTGTCTGCCAGAATGTTGGCAATATCAGTCGGTTCAATGTATTTTGCGCCATTCTGCACTAACTCAGAGCAGATCTGAGAGTTTCTACTTAGGTTCTTAACATAGCTAAAGAACACTTTGTGGTTATCTTTGGAGTCCTTGGCAATTTTTCTTTTGAAGCTAGACTTCGATGATTTTATGAGGGATCTTAGTTTCTTGCTGATACTAATCAGGGATGTCTTTCCTTCTTGGGATTTTACTCTTTTCTGCAGTAGTTTCCTCCTTCTACTTTATAGCTTGTTTATGGCAGGGGTCCACAAGTCTGGTTTCCTCTTCTTGGAGGAGTGAGTCTTGGTTTTGCTTGGGATAGCACGATCCATGCATTCTTGCAGGTGTTCATAGAGTGCCTTTGTAAGGGATTCAGCAGCTTGGACAGTGTTGTCCTTTAGCATGGGGGCTGTGAACCTTTCCACCTCAGTATTAAGTAACATGAAGTTTGCTTTTGAAAAGTTTTTCACGGTGGTTTCCTTGATTGGGGGTGGGGCAGAATGTGGATATCCAGAGTGATTAGTCTATGGCCTGATCTAACTAGCGAGGGTTTGACCTCCAGTGTAGAACACCAGTCACCCATGTTAGTGATGACCAGGTCCAATATGTTGTTTCCTCTGGTGAGGGTGTTGAAAAGTTGATCCAGGGCGTTTGAGTTTATAAATTCTAGGAAGCGTTGGGCAAGGGAGTTAGTACTTGTGTAGTTCTCTCAGTTAATGTTTGTGTAATTGAAATCACCCAATATTAGGGCATTTGGTTAATTATGTGCTCCTTCTATAACAGCTGTAGTAATATACCTCTTGAAAAATAAATAGAAAAAAGGACGCTGACAGCTGTAGATATCCAACAAGGCCTTTACTCAGTGCTGAACACAAGCGCTTTCACTAATAAGCTTCTTCAGGTGTATACTAAGCACTATAGCACACACACCCTTTATACCAGCTGACACATCATAGGTTCACATTCCTGAGATACTCTAATTATCTTAAAGGCACTAAACATATATATTTAAATATATTTTAAAAACACATGTTCTTAACACATTAAACAACACTATAACACACAATATCAATACAATTTAGTTAATTTCACATGGAAAAACATGCATAAGCATTTAATATTCAAAACATTTTAAAATCATATATTACTACCTCCTAAGGGCCTCTTCTTCAATCTAGGTTTTATAGGGATGCACTCATTCAGCCCATGCCCTCTGTGCTTCTTAATTTGGTGATCCATATGGCTTCCAAATTTTCTGTTCTATTACAAATATCTCCTTGTCTTAAACTTTCTTGCAACAGACAGATAACCCTAAAACTAAACACATGTGAACTATCTGTAGCAGCTACATGTTTGGAAAGGGCATTGGTCTGACTCCCTTTCCTGATGTTATATATATATGTTCCCTGATACGCTCTCTAAAATATCTGTCTGTCTTGCCAATGTAGAATTTGGAACATACTCTACAACTGGCAAGATAGACCACGTGTCTACTATTGCATGTGGCAGAAACATGAAAAAAATATTCCTTATTTTGATCTGGATGGTAAAAGGAATTACCTGTGTATATATAACTGCACCAGTTGCAAGCGCCACATTCAGTAGTACCTGTAGCACTCGTGTGTTTAGTTTTAGGGTTATCTGTCTGTTGCAAGAAAGTTTAAGACAAGGAGATATTTGTAATAGAACAGAAAATTTGGAAGCCATATGGATCACCAAATTAAGAAGCACAGAGGGGCATGGGCTGAATGAGTGCATCCCTATAAAACCTAGATTGAAGAAGAGGCCCAGAGGTAGTAATATATGATTTTAAAATGTTTTGAATATTAAATGCTTATGCATGTTTTTTCCATGAAATTAAGTAATATTGATATTGTGTGTTATAGTGTTGTTTAATGTGTTAAGAACATGTGTTTTTAAAATATATTTAAATATATATGTTTAGTGCCTTTAAGATAATTAGAGTATCTCAGGAATGTGAACCTATGATGTGTCAGCTGGTATAAAGGGTGTGTGTTCTATAGTGCTTAGTATACACCTGAAGAAGCTTATTAGTGAAAGCGCTTGTGTTCAGCACTGAGTAAAGGCCTTGTTGGATATCTACAGCTGTCAGCGTCCTTTTTTCTATTTATTACAGAGACTGCTTTCTGGACGTTTTTGTGTCTTTGTCAGTAACTTCTGTTTTTTCTTTCTTCTACCTCTTGAAAAATGTTGACATTTTATGATAAAATTTGATGTATATTGTTGGCTTATTAAGATGTGTTGTTGCAGTGGGGCAGATAAACATTCTACACAGTTTTCATTCCACCATCACAGAGACATGAACAGTATGATACAGGTGTGCATGAGTCTACCTACCATCATTAAATGCTCTTTGACATACATCAATATAAATGAATGCTGATTACATGGGCACATAAGTCTTGTTTTCTCCGTGTGTTGTAATGCTGTGATATACACAACAATACCACATGTTTTGATTCAGTTGCAACATTGAGGAGTTCATTGTATGTGCAGTTGTGTTGCTATTCCTAAGGATTATTGAGGTGGTTAGTAGCACCATTGTGTGACTGTTAGCATTTGTGTTATGAAATGTTCTGCATGAACTACAAACAGCTGATCTGTAATGTGTCTTTATATGGCATCAGGCCACTCAAACACAGCTTTCACATGAAACACATATAGGCATATGTTCTGTAGTTGATGTAATTACATGACACTGGTACAGTTGTATGACTGTGTGAACAACAACAGTGTGTGGAATGTGATGCATGGTCAAGGTTGTAGTTGGAGGTCTTTTCACAAATCATTTATTTCAATAAATGTGAAATGTTAAGGGGAATGCACAAGTAAGCACTCATCTATTTATGGATGTCACCAGACATACCCAGCTGGATAATATAGACAATATGCTAGCTGATGGTTTATCTACATCATGTATGTTCCATCTGTTTGATGTCTTCAAGAAGGTCACCAAGGGCATGCATGGAGAAAACACTGGAATCCTATATAACTTTACCTGGCCAATGCATGTGACAAATCTACACTCAGATGTTACAGAGAAAATGTCTCAAGTAGGCATAAACACCTATGTTACCAAGTGGGTAGACAACTGGATCACATACGTGATAGGTAATGTTATATGTGTGTGAAGTCACCTCTATCTAGAGTCCAGTGCCAGGTCTGTACCTTAGGGTTCTGTACTAGACCCTTTCCTGTTCGGTATTTAAGTCACACATCAAGATTAACTTACACATCCTTTGTCTAACCAGCTTTGTGGAGGAATGCAAATTATAGACAATCATTGAATCCAAGTATTTTATTGGTATAATGTAGACACACAAAGGATTGTTGCTGCATCCATGGGGAAACAGTAGATGAACAAAAGTCAAGGCAGATTACTTCTTTTTTGAAAGTAAATACACAGGTTAATTACAATATAGACAGCACACCCCTATGACCAGACAAAGTGGTATGTTACCTGTGTACTCAGGTAGATGGTATGTGGAACGTTCACCAGCATTTGGCCACAGTGGTGACTATTCCCTTGTATGTAGCACAACTTCTGAGTATTTACAGAACATCCACATCAAAGACTAATATAGTCCCATTGTTCTCAGCCTTTATCACACCAATAATTGAATACAATGCACCCTTTTGCATGTACCTCCCAACACATCTTTCAGGGATGAGTTACTCACTTGTATCACTTTTGCCACAGTGAGCTCCCACACAACTTATCAGCCATTCCTAAGTATTCTTTTTGATGCATAACCATTAGGAGTTGACAGTGCAGAACCCCCTTCAAGGTATTATACAAGATGCATGTGTGCTATGTGTTCCTGTGACTCACACAGTAAAAGTAGCTGATTGACAACACTGATGGCATGGGTTATATTTGTGAAATTGTGAATTGTGGAATATATATGCCATGCAAACCTGTCAACTAACCAGGATTGCTCATGATGTCAACTACAGGTGTAACAGTGTCCCTCTTAACACCTCAGAAAAATGTTAATTTTTGAGGAAGCTGGTGCTTGATTCCCCTCATAGATTACTGACAAAACATGACAGTTGTACAAGTGTGTTCTTGCAGAATCAGGTATAATAACTCACAATCACGTATTTTATGTCAATGATACGGAGTAATAGTGGTATTATTCTGATAGTGTCCATGATTTTGCATGCTTCTGTTTACTGTTGTCCATGATCCTGTTGCTTAGTGTCCCACTTGGTTGAGTTTTATGCTGACATTACATTCATAATCAGGCACCTTACTTTGCACAGATTCACAACATGCACCTACTGCCTATTGTATATAGCATCCTTGATAAATGTCCTCTACAGTGATCATGTCAGGGTGTTTATATCAAGAAAAATCTTCTCATCGATATCTTACCATGTGTGACAGTCACACAATATACAATAACTGCATGATGATATGACTATACCCACACAGGAGGTGTAAACAACAGTATGTACTTTATCTTGTGTTCACTGTTCATGCTAGAACTGTCTTGTCTTTGTGGTGTAAGTACACTGACATGTCCTTATCAGCTATACATTGTCATGTTTCACCTGTCCTTTTCCCCTGTGGTCATTCCTGCAATTCATGTGTGTGCCCCTTTTCAATACACACGCGTCCCATGAACATGTATTTCTAATGCGTCTATATACCCTTACTGATCACTAGCAAAACTTTTATTCAGTATGCCTAAAACAGGTTTGCACTCTACTCTGCACTGACTACACTTTAATATCATATGTTAGAAATGTATGCATTGCTTTCTGTTAAAGCCTGGTAGTCATGGTGGCTTTCCACGCAATTCCTCAGACCTAGTTTACCCATAGGTAAACAAATTTACATAATTGCAGGTGTTTGTGCTGCTTTATACAGTTTCTTGGCCTGTGATGCACAGCAGGCATATGCAATTAGCACTGCTGGTCATCGACCTAACAAGTAAACTCCATGTAGGCTTTGCACTAAGCCTATACACAGTTTATTGAATCCCCAGGAAACACTATAATTATAGTTTAAACATGAAATGGGCCTGTATGAAGCTGGATCAGATGCGCCTTTCGCACGTTACGTATAAGAGCCACCATAGCCTTTTTCCAGGATGTTGGTGCTCCCCTCCTTTTAAAATACTTTTAAACATTTCCAGATCTTCATCATTTTCTTCCCTCCTAACTTCCAATGTTCACTGGAATACCATCTGTTCCTACAGACTATCCCGTAGATTGCTTATACATCACTATTTTTATCTCAGCTCCTCCTATCTTAACTGTTAGTTGTTGTGCCTTATCTACAGTGCCTCTAACCTTGGCATGTTTAAAGCTTCCCTAAATACTTCCATCTGTACTGTTTATTGATCATCATCTTCTTTCGGCTGTTCCCATTAGGGGGTTGCCATAGCAGATCACCTGTTTCCATTTCTTCCTGTCCTCTGCATCTTGCTCTGTCACACCAACCACCTGCATGTCCTCTCTCACCACATCCATAAACGTTATCTTAGGCCTTTCCCTTTTCCTGTTACCTGGTAGCTTCATCCTTAGCATCTGTTTCTCAATATACTCAGCATCCCTGCTCAGCACATGTCCAAACCAATGTAATTGTGCCTCTCTGGTTTTGTCTCCAAACCTTCCAACCTGGGCTAACCCTCTTATATACTTACTCCTAATCCTGTCCACCCTCATAACACCCATTGCAAATCTTAACATCTTTAATTCTGCCACATCCAGCTCAAACTCCTGCCTTTTTGTCAATGCCACTGTCTCCAACCCATATAACATAGCTGGTCTCACTACCCTCTTGTAGACCTTCCCTTTCACTCTTACAGGTACTCGTCTGTCACAAATCACTCCTGACACTCTTCTCCACCCACTCCATCCTGCCTGTACTCTCTTCTTCACCTCTCTTCCACACTCACCGTTACTCTGAACTATGCTTTATGTTGTATAAGTCATTGTGTCAAAAATTTTTGGACTTCGGATTTATTATCAAAAATGTTGCTTAACAGCAATCTTTATAAACTCTTGCAAATTGTCCAGGTACCCCCTTATTTTCTCTTTAGCAATCTGGAATTGTGCCTTTTCTTGTTCTGTGAGATTCCCCTTATTTTGTAGTATTTTAACCTTTACCAAGCCCTATAAATAATTCTTAGAACTTCCTAACCAGATTTCAGGCCCCAGTGGCCTAATGAATAAGGCATTGGCCTCTTAAGCCACAGTTTGTGGATTTGGGCCCTATCTGCGGTGACATAATCTTGATACAAGTCAAGCTTTAAATCCTGTGGTGACAGGTGTTAAGTGCTACATTGGAGTGCAGATGGTCCTGGGTTCTAGTACAGGATATGAAAACTTTTAGCTGCAGTTTCAGTGGCTCAACTGATAAATTACTTGCCTTTGGTGTGACAAGATCAGAAGGCTGTGTATTTTATTCCTAGCCCAGTTGCTTTGATGAATTTCTCAATACTGACACTGTAGTATAGCATAACGGGAGGCAGTTGAACTTGTGAGTGTGCCATCCTGAAGATGAGATGCATAATTCTCAACTGTGCAGATTTTGTCTCCTATGAGCATATAAATAAAGCTCATTGTTCATCCTGTTTAAGCATGGATGATTGGATGGGAACCGGAAATTCACCCAGTGGGGGTTCTACCTGTTTCCTTCTTAGACAGAGGCAATATGTGCTGATTTTAGTGATTGCTTGAACCAGATGTCCTTGGGAACATAGGCTGAGCTTGGCTAGGCTTATAAGGGCCCTGGGGCTGTTAGCCTAGTAACCTCGTATGATGCTATGGTCCTATGATCTTTTATTTCTATTCCATTTTTAAATTCCACTTTCATTTTATCCCACTCACTAGCTGTAACTTAAGGAGTACTTTCTAGCTTCCCTAATAACTCCTGGATAATTTTCACTACCCATTCATTAAATTCCTCTCTTTTTAGCAGTTAGCTAGGGAAGTGCCAGTATTTCATCTTTATTCATTACCCTGCATTTTTATCTTAGTAATTATCGGCGCATGATCTGAAATAGTTATTTAATGTGTATCAAAGTTCTGAATTAAATGGACATGTTCCTGTGAAATATGATTTCTGTCGTCTAGTCCAGTTATTGTACTTTGCGGAATAATATGTTAATTTTTTCTCAGTTCCCACTACTGAATTCTTGTGTTTCATTCCAAATAATTTCATAAATTTCTTCAGAAATCTACCCTCTTTTGTTATAATTTTACTTTTAGCCCCACCAGACCCATCATCTTTGTTGTAAATCAAATTCTACTCCCCACCTATAAGTAATATTCCCTGATATAAGCAGATTATTTCTTCCAAAATTGTTTTAAGCTCCAAACTAGCAGTTTTAAGTGGATATAAATACATGCCAGTGAAATCCTCATCCCTTGCCAGTAGCCCCTTACTACTACAACTCTGCCATTATTATCTTTTTCTCTCTTCTATCACTACTACTCCTCCAGCAATATATATTTATTGCTAAAGGAAAACTTTTGATTATATTCAGTGTTCTCATATTTCCTTGTTTCCACTCCTCTATTTCTTTGTCTCTGATATTCTGCAAAATATCCATCTGAAATCCTTTCTTTATCAAATTAACCTGCTTAGTTCTTTCTAAATATGCCTCTTGTAGCATTCCTATGTACACTCTGCATTTCTTAATATAAGTATTATTTCCATTTTGCCTATACCTATGAGACCATTAGCATTCAAAGATAATACGGAAAGAACCACCATTATGATGATAGTCATTATTTCCATCTACTACATATTATAGCTTTATTAAATGTCTGCTTCCCACTTTTGTGATATATGCACCAATTAATATTTGGCAGGTTAATCCTTAATGCAGTCTTTTCTTATCATCAACATTGGAACCTGAGTCACATTTTATAAGATTTTTGTTTTAATAAAATCCCTCAAACACACACACACACACACACACACACACACACACACACACACACACACACACACACACACACACACACATACACATACACACACACACACACACACACACACACACACACACACACACACACACACACACACACACACACACACACACACACATACCCTGAACACTCCTATAACCTGTTAGCTTAAAACACACATAACTATGCACATATTGCAAAAATGAAGTTTATCCCTCCTAATCGGAACATTTGTGCCAAATAGGCAGCTGCTAACACAGGCTCTAATTAACCTGAAATAGAGGTTATCCATGCTAAGACACATTTTATTGCCTGTGCTTCTACTTATACTAATTTGTGTCAGTTCTTTTTTGATCTTTACCCCCCATGTGAAAAATACCTGCCAACATTCAGAATTAATTACCTTTTAGACTTGAAGAAACCAGTGTTCTGTCTTGTATTGCCCTATTAATAATTTGCCTCCATGGAAAAGAGAAAAAGAAAAAATGTAGTCCTCTGTTGTAGCCTGAAAGGCAAATGGAAACATTTATTGCTAAAGGAAAACTTTTCATTATATTCAGTGTTCTCATATTTCCTTGTTTCAACCTAAAATTGTATTAGATTAAGCCAAAAGTCTTAATCCAGCCACTCATGTATGCAAAAGTAAGAGAAAACAAATCATCTATACATACATTATGATCTGTGTATTTTTCACCCCATCTCCCACCTCAGCAATCCAAGATTACAGCTTATTAACTTAAGCATGCTTTTGTCTAGCTTTTCTTCTCTTTCTGCACTGTAATGCCTACAGTACATTTCTTAATACCAAAAAAGAAGAAAGTGAAGAGGAAAAAGAAAAAAAAATCTGATTACTTCAGTAACTTTATCACATACAAGAACTGAAAATACTTTACTATAAAATATACAATTTATATTGTGAAAGGTTTCACAGAAATACTGCAAAGAAAATAAATTGTTTTAGTTACAGTTACCTCTTTCCTTCTTCCTCTCCTCCCCTCAGAATCCTTCCAAACATCAGTGATATGAAGTGAGGCAAATGCTTTTCAGTTCCTCCCAAGTTTAACAAAGTCAACAAAAGTCCACTCTCTCCCCATATTCTTATACAGCTGCATTTTACAAATGCAATTGATGTTTTGCAGTCTCATATTTATTTGATAATGTCCATGTTGCTGGTCTTATTCCTGTTCATCTCCATCTCCCAGGTCCAGATTCTGGTTCAATTCCATGATGCTCCTGATTCTTCTCATCGACTCCTGTGCTTTTCTCTGTCTCAAAAGCATTTTCCTTCTGAACAGTGGAGAAGGTTTCCCTGGCAAACCTCTCTGTGTGCTTTACTATCAGAAGAATGAGAAGCAGAGTCAACTTCTGCTTGATGGTTCATTTTTTGTTGGACAAACCTTTGCATTTCCTCCTTACCCTGTTATGCATCAAAAATTATTTTGATCCTCCGGGAAAAAATATTCTAATGATAGCTGTAGACAGCAGCTCAAATATCAAACCTACTTCTTGACATTCCCTGATTACTGCAATAAAATTGTTTCTCTTCTGCCTGGTATACTGTGAATAATCATTTTCCATAAACACTCTACTGTTTCTATATTTTAATATTTTTGCCTTTGTACCACAGTTTTGACAAGAGCAACTTTTTCTGCTTGTAGATTGCATCTTTACTAATAAAGGTCTTGACTGCTTTCTCATGGCCATATTTGGAGCATGTACATGGTGTGACCTTTCAGTTAACAGTTTCTGCTGTGGAATACCAGTCCAGTTGCTTATTTGTGCCTTCATAAAATTAATATAATCTGTTATTCTAGTTTCTCTGGTACATCAGAAAATCTCAGCTTTTCCCTTAGTGATCTGTCTTCTAATTATACCATTTTTGAAACAACTCTACTGAGCTAGCCTTTTCTTCATTTTGACCTTTGATTTTTTGCAGTTTTATCAGCTCATCCAAATATCTGTTAAGAGCTTCATCCAGTTTTACCAGCCTTTTATTTGAATTTATATACTACTTCGGTGTTTCATTTATTTTAATCAGCTGTGAGCACATTTGACTTATTTTTTCCTCTAGACTACTAGAAGCCATGTCTTGCACCAAAGCTGGAGCTTGAATTCATTTTTTTGCTGAACAGCTGTAGGTTTCTTCCTAGTGAGTGTCTTCTATTTACCTTTTCTCATTTATTTTCTTTCTCTTCTAGGCAATGTACCTACTAGCCAGTAACTGAATTTTACGCAGGTTGATAATATTACTGGTTATTGTTTCTCAGTTTCCATTTTCAGACTAGGAGAGCTGAAGTTAAGCTGTTGATCAGTGTACAGCCATCTTGGAAGTAATTGCTTTGCATATTATACCTGTCATACTGATGGATCTGCAGTTTGTGGGGTCAGGTGAACCTTGCAACCCTCCAGTCACTTGGTACATGCATTTTTTGAGGCTGTAGTCGAACAGTGTGTCTCATGGTCCTTTTAGGTCATGTTTGAGGCAATTTAGAAAGCAATCAGGGATACTGTTGGGGCCAATTGAAGTAGTGTTTTCCACCTTAGTGAGCACTACCAGCACCTGCTCCCTGTTGATAGTTGGGGATATGTTAGATGGGATTTCACAGAGGGTAATGGGGGTGATGTTGGAACTAAATCTATAAGCTATAAGATTTGCTGCATCACCCTGGTCAGTGAAGGTTGTGCCATTTACCACCAGTTCTGCACACTGCTGTGTGCTACCTTTAAGGTTACTGACAAAGCTGAAGAAGGCTTTATGATTGTCTTTATCCTGAGAGGTTATCCTCACCTCATAATTGACCATGCTGGGCCTTCTTAGTCTTCTTAGTTTCTTGTTTTGTTTCATCAGAGGGTTGTTCTCTGTGAGAATTGCCCTTTCTGATTTTGGCCATGACAAACGTCGGGTGGCACACTAACAGGGCACTTCTATGGGCTAGCCTTGTAAAGGCTCCAGGGCCATTACCTAGTACACACCTATGAACCTATGAGCCTATGAACTTTTTTATGAAATGTCTTTCTTTTCCACAAAAAAAAAACATGTTTTGTGTTGTCCCCAGAATTTTTTGAAAACCCTATTCCCATCCATATTTCTTGATATATGTATATATGTTTTCTCTTTCTGTTTTTAACACAATATTAGAATCCCAACCACGGGTCCACAAATCCCTTTTATCATAAAAATTAGCAATGTCCAATATTTATTACATTAAATGTCCTTTCAAAGTATCTCTTTCTACCTGTGTTAGAAATTGCACATAAATTTTCTGTTTTGTTTCCCTGTTAAATGCTTTTATCACAGATTACAGTCATTTTTTTTCATATTCTCCAAGAAAAACATTTCATTGAAAAAACAGTCTCAGATATAATGTCACAAAATGTCTCTGTTGAAAAGAATAAATGCTCTTACCTCATGTGCTTTTACAGCCACAACAGCTATTAAATTGTCCTGTACTTCATACCTGTCCATTTCTTTGTCTTCTTTACTTTGAATCCTTACCATGTACTTCCATTATTTGGTTTCTTCTGCCTTCTTTTCAGCTGGTCCCCTTTTTCCTTCTTTTACTTTCTATGCATGTGTTTTCTTTTCCATCTCACCACTATTCTTCAAGATTGTCTCTACATCCTCCTTTTGTATTTTCATTATACCGTCTCCCCAAGAAATATCACCTTCATTTTCTGGCTCACTCTATATCAGCATTTCTTTAAGTAAATCATACAGCAACTCTCCTGTCTGGAGGCTTGTAATTATACATTTAGCATTTTCTGACTTTTCTCCGTCAAACAGATTTCTTTGAAACATCTCATCAGAATCCTGCACACATTCTCTTGCCTTGATATTTGCTTTCACCTCCATTTCTCTTACCGCTCCATTATCTCTTTCTCTCTCCATCTGCCTTCCTGTTTTTCTGGGCCACCTGTATACCTGGAACAGAAAGGAAGTGATCCTGCAAAATGGGTCCCACTCAAAATACAAAACAGTAAGAGAAGTTCCTCGATTCACTGGCTACACTTCCTCTAGTAGTATAAATACCACTTCAGGTCTATCCTGAAAACAGGTTACTAGCCTGGTGGGACTAACCTGCTTAACAAAAGATAACTAAATAAATAAATCATGATCAAAGGTCAGGTTGCTATTTACATGTATTTCCAGTTCTCTGACCACTGGTTCTACTCTTATGGGTATATTGTCAATGTGGTAGTTTACAAGAGGCTATCTTATCAAAGGATACTATTATGCATTCCTTGGCAGTGAGTTTTAGACCAAAATTAAATAAGTAAAGTATCCAAAGAACACTGGCTGTCAAATGTGTCATTGATTACAATAGCACACAGAGTTGGAGGTGGGCATGATATCTGTGGCCCAAACTGTACAAATGGGAATGACTGCACAGCATGTGATGTGCAAAATATGCAGACTGTGCTTCCAGTGCTATGACAGGGCAGGTGATGAGTCATCAAAGTGAATCGTGCAAGGTGCAAGCAGAAACGTCAACTGTGGTTCAACTACAGCAGTCTTTGTGTGTGCTAGTCAACATATTCCTCAGAGGAAAATGTGTAAAAGGGGGGCAGGTTCACCCTTCTTCTCATCTCTGTACTATCCCTACCCCACAATAAGGGTTGATTTGTATTTATAAATGCTAGTCCAAAATACTTAAACAAATGAACTTGCTCATAGATTAGTACTAGGCTAACTGCACTTTGGGGCCATTTGAAAGGTAGCCAATTAACTCATGTGAAAAATCAAACCCTGCACATTATCATTCTAAGGTAAACACCTTAACCATTATGCTAACTTCTTTCACATATACATATAGATTGTTACATTTTGTATGTACTTTATAGGGCAGTTAGCCTAGTATTCACCTATAAACATATGAGCTGAACAGTTGTGTGAAAATTATCGAAAATCTGCCAATGAAATATGAAGTTGAAGTGACATTGCTCCTGTGATAATATTAATGTGTTGACAAGACATAAAATCATCATTGTTGTGTCAAAAAAATTCCTCTCCTGTTATAAATGAATTTTCTTTTTTTAGGAAATTCTGGACATAAGGTTAGAGCAAACCCCCTTACAATAAGCAGTATATAGCTCAATCACCCAGAGCAGCCATTGACAAATGAGCTCACCTTTCTCAGCTTAAATATGGGCTCCCAGTTTTTGCTTCTGCTGCCAAGAAAAATATTGCCACACCCCAGAAAATCTCTAACAGCATATGCCAATTCATTACAAAATCACCTCTCTGTAAGAATCACTGTATCACCTTAGAAAAAGCCAAATGGCTACCCATACAACAAAGATTTAAACTGCTTTTAGGAACCCAACATGGCAAACTACTCCAACTCCGCACATTTACTCCCTTTGCAGCTAGACTTCATGAAAAAAACTCCTCATACAACCTGAGACACTACTCACAAATTGCAACAACTCTCATTACCCCTAGAACAAAACTTAACAGAAATTCACATGCATATTACTCTTTGGCAAGTGCTCCCCATAAACATTAAGGAAATAAACTGGTATTCGAAATTTAGAATGCAACACAAAAAGCAATATATCATCTTAATTAAATGTGCTTGCTTCAACATATGATGAATCATCCAGGCTCCATCCTTTCTGAGTCTCTTTTTTTCACTCAAGTTTAACTGAAGATTGAAACACTTTGGAAACTAATGTATATATTGTATATTGCATTTTGCTTCATTTTACATTGAACTTTGCTTTTCTCCCAAAAGTATATACAAAGTTATTTCCTATGTTATTAGTCTGAACTACCCTGTTATTCCTAACATTTCTGTATTTATTGTTTGTGACATATTTTGTATTTCACCCTGACTGAACCTGAAGTTGGTAAATACTGATTAGAACACTACCCTGGTAAACAAAAAAAAAAAAATATATATATGCACACACACACACACACACACACACACACACACACACACACACACACACACACACACACACACACACACACACACAAACACACACACACATATGTGTATATATATATATATATATATATATATATATATATATATATATATATATATATATATATAAAATCTCGAAATCCAGAAATATCAAATTTCAGAAATTAAAGATCATAAAACCGAAAGCCAATAATAGCGAAACCCTCAGAAGCACGAAATTCAAAATCTCGAAGTCCAGAGATGTTGAATTAGTGCTCCTGGTGTTGCACTGTGTGAATGGATAGCTGGAGATTCAGGTAAGTGTTTATGTTCTAAGGGTTTTGGGTAGGGGCTTTAGTGTGTGTCAGTGTGTTTTGTTACAGTGATGTGTGTGTGTGAGGGGAATGTAGCTGGTATAGTGGTGTTTTCGTGTGTTTGTCTATGTAGTGCGACCTCGGAGTTAGTATATATAAGTAGGGGGGGTGTGGGAGGCCACAGCCTCCCACATGGGGGGTGCAGCAGGGCTTGCCCCCCTGCTTGTATGTAGGGTAGGTTCATGTGTTTGTGTGTGGGGAAGAAGGTGTATGTATGTGTATGTGTGTGGTGTATGGTTAGTATAGAAGTTGCAATTCTGAATTTCACGCTTCTGGGGTTTCACTATTATGGGCTTTCGGCTTGAAGATCTCACAATTCTGAAATTCGATATTTCAGGATTTTGAGATTATAAAATGAACCGATATGTATATATATATATATATATATATATATATATATATATATATATATATATATATATAAATATTTTAAATAAATAAATAAAAACACTTCCAGTGACAATGCAACAGGCTGAAATGATTTTTTAGCGCTTTCATTCTTTATTAGATGTACAGAACTTATTCAGAAAAACATATTGTGAAACTAAAACTGTGTTGTGCTTCCTTTAGTACAAGGAAGTTTAAAGAATATAAATGAACGTTGAAGTATAAAGTGTAAAAAACAATCAACTTCAGCATTTAGAAGTGGTGTACTAAAAGGTGTCACTATAACCATGCAGTAAAATCAGGTGTCCTGTGCTAAAAGCAATAAACAAGAAAACAAAAGTTCTGTTTATATTGAAACCTTAGATCAAAGGGTTATCGCAACCACTTAAGCATACATTTAATATAGTTATACACATGTACATTACAAATATATATACTTCATATGGTCAAGACCATATGATTACGTTTTTGAAAACTCAAAGCTTTATAATGGAGATCCTGGTACAACAAGGGTCGGGAAATTTACTGTTTTCCTCACTGTAGTGCGATCTCAGAGTTGGTATATATAATTTGTACTACATATGTATGCACTACAGTGAGTAAATGGCTGAATTTCCTGTTCCTCACTGAACCTCGATCTCCACTCAGAATGTCGAACTCAGATAATCAAAGTACACTTCCCATTCGCTGTAGTGTGTTCGATGTCACCTGGTTCAGCATTCATTCGCCTGCCATTAGGACATCTGATAGTAAGCCTAGATATATGTGTATGTATATATATATATATATATATATATATATATATATATATATATATATATATATATATATATATATATATATATATAGATGAAAAAAGTCCATGTAAAAAGCGTACACAACAAATGCGATTTTCGGGTATAACACCCTTCATCAGATCTATTAACGAATAACAGTGATTTCCTTATATAGAGATATTTTTGTATGGCCTAGAACTCAGGTCACAATGAGGAGATCTGAACAAGTATACAGGATCAAGCACATGCTACACAAGATAAATCTAACAAAAAGACTGCACGGTTATCTACTATTTTTGCTGATAAAGATACAGACTCTGTAGGAATATCAAAGATAGCTAGCAATCATACAGCAGAGGAACCAATCATCAAGAGCTTAGGTGCAAGACCAAAGGAACAAATTTTGTCATTTCAGATGCTTCCTTTGATGACCACACTCCCGAAACAGATGGAATAAACAGAGGCAGAACAAAAAGGAGACTATTGACGAATCACATGCCTTAGAACAACAAATGTCAAATGAGATAAATGACCTAGTGATCATTCTATCCAGCTTTGCACTTAGTGATGACCTATACTCACTTCGCAACAAGGGTCTGAAGTTTGTTCCATCTACACCGTCAAGATTTAGTGATGTCATTGCTGATCTCAAAAAATTTGGTATGAACTTCATGTTAAAAACAATGTATGGGAATGACATATCAAATACTAATTTATATTGTAAACCAAGTACATATACACTGCAAAGCAATGGAGGAACTGGTATGTTTATACAGATATGTGAAATGGAAATCGCTGAATTATTGAACAGACGTAAGCAAGTTTTCCATAATTTGACCATTAGGGAGAAGCAAGCATTAAACCAACTGAGACAAAATGATCAGATCATTATAATACATGCAGACAAAGGAGGTGGAATAGTTGTTATGGATTATAGTTTCTATTGTGTTAAGATGAAGCAGCTACTAGCAGAAGACTCTACATATGTGAGGATCACAAGAGAAGAAGCTGAGAGCCTGATCACTAATCTCAGGAACAGATTTATGATTTTACTAGAGGTACTAAAAATCAGCAATGACCTCTACAACTATTTCACAGTTGATTGTCCAACTATACTGGTGATTCATGGAATCCCTACAAGATTGAATGAATCCAACAATGTGTTTGATTGTTTCCGGCAATGGTTGGATGACAGAACCTATGCACCTGTATCTTGACCATCAGCTTAAACATGTTCTATAGGAAGCTCCACTGCATTGAAAGACACTAAGCACTTTCTACAGGCCTTGTCTCACTGTATGACTCAACTGAATCATGTTAATAACCTCCTGATGGTCACCATGGATGTTAAGAGTTTATTCACTGTCATTTCCAACAAATATGGAATTTCTGCAGTAAAACACTTTTTGAGAATTCACAGTGACTTCTCAATTGATAAGATAGATCTTATAAATATCTTGCTTGAACTAGCATTAGAAAACAATTTCTTTATTTTTGAGAATGACATATACTGGCAAAGATGGGGGTGGCCATGGGCACCCCCTGTGTCAATAGTTATGCTAACATGGTATTGGCAGAGTGGGAAGCAACTGCAGTTCTGGACAACCACCAGTTCTCCTCACATCTTAAGTTCTTCAAACATTTTGTAAATGACATTTATTTGTTATGGGATGGGAATATAGAACAGTTAAATGGCTTTGTTGATTACCTACAGAATACCACAGAGTTTCTGTACTTTACTGTGTGTTTGTCAAATAGTAAGATTCATTTCTTAGATGTAAGAATATCTGTAAATCCAAGCAACAGAATAACTAGAAGCTTATATAAGGACTGTTGCAAAAGCAATCTCCTACATCGAAGCAGTATGCATCCCTCACACGTCTTTCCAAATGTAGTTAAAAATCAGTTTGTACGTATCTCTAGGTTGCATACGGAGGATCAGAGGCGTAACTATGAGAGGCGAAGTGAGGCAATTGCCTCAGGGCGCCAAGCAGCAGGGGGGCGCTTTGGGCCAACGGATGTTGTCACTGATTGTACTTTGCTTATTTAGTAAATGTCCATCGTCCGGTGATAAGAATCCCAGTCTGCAGCCCTCCCACCTAGAAAAAAAAAAACAAGAAAAAAAATCCGTGAAACAAAAATTTCATTCAGACTGCCTTTATCGGCAGTCTGAATGCAGAGAAACGGGTACCCAGCAACCTGTGCTGTAGGATACCCAGACATCTGTGCGGTCAACTACCGCACAGAACAGAGGAGCTCCGAACTGCTTCCCTTGCAGTCAGGGCCAATGAGGAGTGAGCTGAGAGCTCTCTCTCAGCTCTCGTGGGAATTTCATTGCGCGGGCATCGTGTAGAGTGATCAGGGTTTCAGACATGGTCGGACGGTTGCTGGCTTCGTTTCTTTTGGCTGGATTATGAGGTTTAGGAGGGAACTCTTGCTCTGCAGAGTGATATCCCTCTTGCATTTGGTTTATTTACACACAAGGGGAAACAAATGTAGGTGTGAGAGACGTGTTACTGCTACAGTTAACAAATGTTGAAACAGAGATCTATGGATGACTGAGAGAAAACATTACATCAGTGGCCAGCAGTTGTATCCAGTTCCAGAAGGTGTTAAACCCAACCAAGGTAATTCTGTTACTGTTGTTGACTGAATGATGTCTCTTTTTTTATCAAATGTGATTTGATTGATTTAAAAAAGCAAAACAGGAACAGTTCTGTTAAAAAGTGCTAGCTGATGAAGGAAGATTATTATTACCAATGTTTTGTTATCTGTCATATGCATACCTTACAAACACTGAAATATAATTCAATGAAATGGAACAGCTATTCAAAACTAGAAAAGAGCGTCAAGACAGGAATTAATTTGACTAAGCAAGTAAGTTAACAATAGATGTGCTGTAAATATAACCGAAGCATAAGTAATTTACTGAGTTTCCCCGCAAAGCTTTTCAGTGACAGAATCTGCTCATACTGGTGTGTGATAGGTAACCACACTCCTCAAAAGCCAAGCAGCACCAGAGTTTGTAGCTGCAAGTTAGCATAATAGTCTCACTGCCATAGTGAGTCACTCAACAATGACAAGGAGAACACATGTACTCCTCTCAGGATGGTCTAGAATATTTTTTTAAATGTTTTTCAATTGGTCCCTGCTTCTGGTGAATTTCCACTTTGTACCATTCAATATGTAGTTATGTATTATTTGCACATAGTTATGGTTTAATACATTTATTACATTTTATGCTTTATGGCTGTCAACTCAGCATTTTATAATGGCATTCCGGATGTGGTATTTTATTATTGTCACAGAGTCATTGTTTTGTGTAGTTGCCAAGTTTGTGTGTGAGAGTTATTGTATTCCTTGTGCTGAATTGGGTGCACCTAGCCATCTGGAAGGCACCACTGGGTATTTTGTTTGGTTTTACTGCATTTTATATATATATATATATATATATATATATATATATATATATATATATATATATATATATATATATATATATATATATATATATATATATATATATATATATATATATATATATATATATACACATATATATATATATATATATATATATATATATATATATATATATATATATATATATATATATATATATATATATATATATATATATATATATATATATATTATATATATATGTATATATATATATATATATATATATATATATATATATATATATATATATATATATATATATATATATATATATATATACATATATATATATATGTATATATATATATATATATATATATATATATATATATATATATATATATATATATATATATATATATATATATATATATATATATATATATATATATATATATATATATATATATACACATACATATATATCAGAGATATATTTTGTGATGATCAGAATACTAGGTTATAAGGGGCCACAAATACGTTCATATTTTATTTGGCTCAACTTTATTTCATTTCACAAAGCCTCTTATAGGTTTCTTGTTGTACTGAAAGAATAATGGCTTGTAGTACTGTATTGCAGGTGGGTGGCCATGGTGGTGCAGTGGTTAGCATTGTCGCCTCATAGCAAGAGGTTCTCCTGTTTGATCCTTGGCTGGGGTGCCTTCTGTGCGGAGTCTGCATGTTCTCCCTGTGGTTGGCGTGGGTTTCCTCCGGGTGCTTCTGTTTCCTCCCACATCACTTTGAGTATGTTATGTATAGGTTTTCCATAGTTACTATTTCCCAGTAAAGTGTGGTGGAATGGCATTGTTTGCTGGATTTTTGATTACCTCTTTTATATGGTCCAGGATAGTTTGTTTTATAATCCAACCATTCTGTATTATGACTTGTGCATATATATAAAATTATATGATGAAGTCTCAAAATTCACTTATTTATTAATTAATTACTTAATTAATTACATTTGTTAACTGGGAAAGTCTGACGGGGCTAGGAGCCCGTTTTTAGCAGAGAAAAGCTCCAAAAGACAGTACAATTATGTTGTTTTGAATATGAACAGCAGTATTCAGTCTACAGTATTGATTATGAACATTAAAAAAACACTCAATATAGTACAGAATTTAGGATAGCACAAAAACATAGTATATACAAATTTCATATTGCATGTATAACATCACATTCATAAAGTAGTTTTATAATTAGACAAACACAAATAGATGTATAGAATTCTCAGACCCATATAGACCAAAATATAATACATTTAAAAGCAAGCCACCCTGGTGGTCCACCAATGAAAATTAAATCTTCAGTAAAAGAAAAACTTGTTGACCTTAAGTTGCTTCAGTTATTTCTTACAATATTAAGATATAAAACAAGTCTTTAATGCAACTATTAGTAGGAAGTTATAAAGCATTTTTTGTGCTACTATATGTGATTTCTTTGGCTTCGGTCATCTCGATGGCTTGGGTACCCGGGGGGGGGGGGTGGATGTTGGGGCACCTAGGAAAAGTTTGCCTCAGGGCGCTTCTAACGTAGTTACGCCACTGCGGAGGATGATGAATTCAAGGCAGCAACCAGTAATTTTTGTGCTAGATTTAAATCAAGAGGATATAAGCAAAAGGAGATTGAAAAAGCTACATTCAATGCTCTGTATCTGAGATCAACTACAGCTCAACCAATTTATATGAACCAGGTACAAGGAGATCAACAAACACGGGAGCAAGGACTAAAACAGCCCAACAGGGTTATTCTGACCTTTGCAAATGATACTAACTACATCTGCAATATTATCAGATCAAACTGGAAGATACTAACAGCAGACACCAAAATTAGGAATGTGGTAGGTGATAAACCTTTCTTTGGTTTTAAGAAGAACCAAAGCATACAGCAACAATTATGCTATAAAAGACAATTCTCAAAGAAACCTGATAATATAGGTACATTTCTTTGTCAAATGTGCGCTGCATGTAGATATATATCTGACCTGAAGGTCTTTGTACATCCTATATGGAAGAAGAAATATCTTCTCAATGCTTTTGCAGATTGTCGTGCTAGACATGTAGTATATAGAGTCTATAATAGAATACCGAACTTTCAAAATTTCGATTGTTCTAATATCGAATCCTATGAATCAAAAATTTTAAACATCGAACATACAGAACAGCATATTTTTTCCTAGGGAATAAATTTTCTGTTCCAAAACACATACACACAACACAAGCACACCAAATAAACAGCAATCCACACACATACACCTAAACACTTACACCTAACCCTACACTAAACTATACATACTCCACTAACTATCCACTTACCTTAACCCAAACCCTAACCCTAAAGTCCGTCACTATCACTCAGTCACCTCTCCCACGCCCTAACCCTAACTCACCTACCCAGCCCTAACCCTCATGTCCACACAATCGCAGACTTACCTGACCCGCACTCTAACCCTAACTCATCTAATCAGCCCTAACCCTCACGTCCACACAGTCGCACACTTACCTGAACCCGACCCGTAACTTTCCACCACAGCGCCGAAAATACCGAAGCAACAGAAATGGACAACCGAATTCTTTCCCTAGGAAAAAATGCAGTTTTCTGTTTCTTCTCATCTATGGCTATATAGATTACATTTGGTCAGAAACATGTATTACATTTTTTTAAATCTGCAGAAGAGGACACCATACCTTGTCATTGGATATAATTTTTATTAATATACCCCCAAAATGTTGCCACAGTGTAACTGCTAAGAAATATTAGCATATAACTGAGGAATGCCCAGTATATATTCAAACTAAAGGGGTGGCGAAAGCCACATAACTATGGGCTAGGCTTATAAATGCCCTTGGGCAGATAGCCTAGTATGAACCTATGAACCTATGAACCTATGTAACCGTTATTAATTTTTAACCACTTATAATAACTAAACAACTTGTGTAAAATTTGTAAGGAATGATATAAATTTAATTATGTAAATTATGGAGTAAAGCTGAGAATCCTGCTGGTAATCAGTATGTGCATTCATGATAAAATATGTTCTCAATGGCACTGATTGGCTTATAAGTGGAAAAGCAATATTTGATTGGCTAACATCTGACAGTCTAGACGAGACCACAATATGTTGTGCAGAAAGCAATGGAATGGTAATAATGACAATATCTGAGTCATTCCTCCAGTTTAGCTGTAAAAGAGTCTTTAGTTGAGAGTTTTCATACGAAGCTGTTGAAATTTATACAGTATGTCCTCAGACACTGCCAATTCGGTGTTGTTATAATTATTGGTTGTCTATGGCAATATGTTAGGCTTAGATCTAAGTATGTTTCATACTTTTTAAACTTTCAGAAGTGAATATCATAGATTGTTGGTCAATACATGCATTTCATGACAATATATTACTATAAGGTTAACATAATAGGTCTTAATAACATAATAGTTATTAAGAAATATCAGTAATTAATTAAAGTATATCTGAGGAATGCTCCTTTTACATATAGAATGTAACTACTATTAATCCAAATGACTTACACTGGTTTACATGCACTACTATTAATGTAATTAATACTAATTAATTTAGTTAATTAATTAATTAATTAATTAATTAATTAATTAATTAATCAATTAATTTAATACTATTTGTATGTATGGAGTTTTTTTCCCCAGGCCTCTGCTGAAAATGGGCTTCATGCCCAGTCGGACATTACCCGGTAAACAAACAAAATAAATAAACAAATAAATAAATAATTGTGCAAATCTTGCAGTAGTGCTGAGAATCCTACCACTACATGTACTTGAGAAACATATGTTCTTGATGGCTCTGATTGGCTCTTAAACGAAAAAGTAACATCTGATTGGTTAACATCTGATTGTCATAGGTGATCATGAATACATTATATATAACAGAAAGGTGGTGATGTTGACATTTGAGCCATTCCTTTATTTATTTAATGTTTTGACAATGCTCTGAACTAAACTAAGATATAAATTATGGTTATAAATCTGAATTTACCAACCACCAGATTGTATTGATCTGCCAACTTAGTAATAAAATGCATGTTTCTTTGTGTTTTAAAGCAATAGTTACTTTACAAGTACATGCTTAAATGCTAGAATATATTAGAGAAGGCAGTTTAAATAAGAGTTTTGGAGTAGATTGATAGATGTATGGAGCACTGTATACCGACTTTATAGTAAGGAATGCATATTTCAACAGGTTGATATTAATGCGTTTGGCCATTTATAAAGATCACTTTAAAAGTGACTTACCCTCCTATATAAGAGCACTTTGTATTTATTAATAGATTCTTTGTTTTTATAGTAGGTTTTTCTATATGTATAGCAATGGGATGATACAGGATGCCAACATTCTGCTGGCTGCTGTGTGCTATCTACATGTGACAGTGTTCAATCTGGTTTTGATTAATTGGAAACAATGAGATGAGATTTGTTTTCTTGTGCATTTGAATTGAATTTGCATGTATTGCTTTTGGCAGATATGAGTGTGAATGTATTTATTGATTGGTGCATCATTAAACTGAGTGTTGATAACTGAAGGCGATGATTTGGACCTCTGTTTGCTATCTTATGAGCAAATATTTGGCAGATGCCTTTTTGGTGGATCTTTATACTGTATCTGGGAATGTATTTAGTTGGCGTATTTTCAATCATGGACACTTATGTTCATCAAAGTAGATTGGTGGAAATTAGAAATACAAGAATTTGATTTGTATAATTCCCATCAATGAAAGTGCTCAATTTGGAAATTTAGCCTATAGCGTCCATAGGACGCATGGTGGCAACTAATAGGCAACTTTCTAATTTTGTGAGCTAGCATATGATGGTCTTTTATAAAGATAGTTATTCACGTGTCATACAGAGACTTTTTTATATATTTTGCATATATCTATATGCTGTATTGAGTCAAGTTTTTAAGAGCACCTATCTGTAACAAGAACACACATTTTAGACAAAACAAGACAAATTTTAATGGTGAAAACTAGAAATACAGGGTATTCATTTGCACTAATGCACACCAATGAAAATGTTTAGTTGTAGTACTTAACCAGTAGCATTGTTAGTATTTACAACGACAGCTATTGGATTGCTCACTTAGGTACTATTCTGATTGGTTGAACAATGAAATACTGGATGATGACTGGTGGATCAGCAGTGTAATAGTTATTTTAACATTTTATTTTGTTTTTATATTGGATTGTTGTGGCTCAAAATTTGCTAAGTGCTTATTGCATGATGTTCTGTATGTAAGGGAAATCACTATTGTTTGTTATTAGATCTGATGAAGGGTGTTATACCTGAAAGTGCTCATCATTTATTTATTCACTTGATGTATCGCATTTGTTGTGTACGTGTTTTAACTCTTGGACTATTAAATTGTATTCTGTACTCTCAGCGTGGTAGTTACCCTGACTTTTTTATTTTCTACTGTGTTTGGATAGTCACTGCATTTCTCTAGCAGTCTTTCGGGCTTATCTCTCTCTCTCTCACTCTCTCTCTCTCTCTCTATATATATATATATATATATATACACATATATATATAATATGTTGCACAATTTATAAGCATCTCAGTCCAAGAATGTCATTTTTCTGCTGTAGTCAGTCCTTATCAGACTAATCATTGAGGACAATGTACCATTTGATATGCACCAGACCAGGCATGAGCAAAAACTGGGGCATCCACAGAGGTTTCTCACAAAAAGAATGTAAGGAGTAAACAACATGTCCTAATCAGACTGCCTTAAAGCCCTTTCCCTGTACTCATTATCCTACAGTCTACTGAAAGGTCATCTATAAGTGGTCTACAAAGCATCCTCTGATTCCATTCTGATGGACCTGTTGCACATCCACACAATAAATACCTTCAAAATGACTTGCTTTAGGGACCTAAACCTTGTGTGTAGCATAAATAGAACATGCTAGAGGGGCAGGTATCTGCGTCAGGGACTGCCCCTTTTTTAACTTCCCATCCATGTCAAGCAGAGCACTTCCGTAACCCAATTAAAGCATAACTTAGACAAGGGCATAGAGATTCAAAAATTTACTCCTGGTCTGGCATCTATAACTCTAATAGATAGATGCAGCCTCTAAATGCTTATCCAGCCACACCAAAGTCTACATATACCGCATAAAACAGAACTCAAGTATCAGCCTTCCAAATACATTTGGGAAGCAAGGCTAGTCTTGCAAAGACCCTCCCTCCAGCAGTCAGTCTAGTAATCATCTATGATCCTGTGAACCTATGACAAAGAGAAAGAACTAGAGAAGGAGAAAGACAGAGTGAGGAAGAGCATGAGAAACAGAGAGGTATAGAACTAAATGCAGAGAGAGAGAGACAGAAATATAGAAATCAGTGTTTTTCTTCCAAATGGTTGAGGATAACAACTGGTAATGTAGATCATGTTATTCTAGTAACCTGGCTCTGATCTTTATTTTTTTGTCCCCATATAATTTGAAACTAAGAGCTATGCTGTGTGTGTGTGTGTGTGTGTGTGTGTGTGTGTGTGTGTGTGTGTGTGTGTGTGTGTGTGTGTGTGTGTGTTTAAGGGGTTACATTTGAGTCTGATAGTAACAAGCTGAAATATACAATGGGATAAATAAGTTTCTTCTTTTCATGTGTTTTTCTGGTACCATTGTTGTATGCATGGAGACTACATTTTAGAAATCATTACAGTGGACATCTTTTGCAAGATGTTTTGCTGTTAGCTGTCCCCTAACCAACGTTGTATGCTTGGAGGAGAAATTTGCATTTTAAGGGCCTATTACATGGAATCAGATGGAGTGTATTTACTGCTTCAGAGAGTCAAATGAAAGGATAAATAATATTGGAATCATCTGCACTTTTAGCTGGTGGTTAACTGCCACCTCTTTATAAAGGTTTATTCTTTGTTTATCAGCAAAACTATATATAAATATGAACAAGGTGGATGGCACTGAAAACAGGACTTGATGGATCAATGTACAATTGTTAGGGGTCCTAAATACCATCCTAGATTGAAATGTAATGTCTTTCTTTCACAGTATTTTCAACAAGGTAATGCAGATGCCATCTTTCCTTGGTAGGGTTGTACAGCCTGCACATAGATTGGCCCTTCTGTTTAATTCTAGTTGTATATCAAGGCATATTTTGATTGCTGTGTGCATGGCCTAAATTAGGGAGTTGCTCATTCAGCATAGTGTAAGGTCTAAAGTAGTTCACTGGGAAATATTTATTTTCCATTTTCTGGTTGACTACTCGTATATGTTATATGTGGCAGGCTATACAGGTCTATATCAGATCATTGAATGACTATTCAGTGAATAATCATTTGTCGAACACCTATTCAGCGAATAGCAGATTTTAAGTAGGGCAAGCAAGCGGCTGACCAAATGATCAACCACATAAAAAAATGCATACATTTTAAAAACTACCACATTGGGGGGGCTGTGCCCCCCACAACCCCCCTAACTAAACATATCAACTGTGAGATCATACTACAGTGGGAAACGAGCAGATTCCTGATGGTGGCCAAC
Organism: Protopterus annectens; assembly: GCF_019279795.1. NCBI lineage: Eukaryota > Metazoa > Chordata > Ceratodontiformes > Protopteridae > Protopterus > Protopterus annectens. Next base: position 1,139,896,131 of record NC_056726.1, on the reverse strand, counting down.
CGTTGGTTTGCCCTATTTAAAATCTGCCATTCAATGAAGAATGGCTTTGCTGAATAGGTGTTCAACTAATAGCTATTTGCGAGCCATTTGATGAAACAATATAGACCCAGCTTATGCTACCCTTTAAGAAATAGCTATTGTATTATGGATTTTGGGTGATCCTTGTTTACCCAGCAATGATTATGGCTGAGATGAATAGCGTGTGAGTTCTACTGTGAGATAGAGCAGAGGCTAAAAGTTTTGTGGAGGGTGTTAAATAACAACTAGGCCAAATGGGGAGGAGAATAAGGAGGAGTATTAGTCAAAAAAGGGATATGGAGTGTAAATTTGCAAGTAAAAAGAGACAGTGACATCTGACTCCGTCCATATCACTAGCTCCTTACAAAGTCAAGCATCCATAAGGCAGCAAGAATGTGGGAGCACATCTTATACATCTAACACTTTTTTTTTAGATAAAAACATCTTTACTGAACTATCACTTATGACATAGGCAATCATATTTATATAAATGAAAACAAACCATATTGATACATTTTCAGTTGCAAACATTATACATCACATATAATTTTCTTTACAGTTGTCAACTGATCATTACATAGCTCATTCTGTTTCTGTCTTCCCTTAAACCTCATTCCTCCTCCAAATTATTCTGCATGTATTGTTTCCACAATTCCCATTTTTTCTATGTAATTTGTTTCTACCATTTTCTTAAGATCCCACTTCCAGTTCTTTTATCCGTGTTACTATTTTCATTATTTCTAATGCAGTTAGATTAGAATTGGATTTTCATTTTCTAGTAACTGCTTTTTTGGCATCTACCAGAATTAAAATCAGTAAGTTCCCAATTACCTCTTTCTTCCCCATCACTCCTCCATTATTTGCAATCTCCCAGAGGAAGAATTATTTGGAGTCTGCTTGGAGTATTAAAATACCTATTCAAGCACTTCAAAGCAAAACTCCTAAATCTTCTAGACATTGTCGTATACTTGGTGAGCTATATATTTCATCCCATTATTACTTTGTGAATTGCTTATCCAGCTATCATGCAACATTTTATATGCCCACTAATTATTATTTTTTAACAGCAAAATCTGTTCTAGATTCTTTTAAAAATTATAGCAGTGCTAGTCTTTCACTTAGGATCCACCTATTCATTTATCTTTGCCTATACTCTGATATCATCCTTGATATGGAAGGCAGTCTCTAGACTGCAGTCCAAAATGTATTATTGGCCTCTTCCCATTCTATTACCTTTCAGTCTCTAATTATTTGCTCCCAATACATTTGTTGCTCTGCCAGTTTTCTCAAATTAATTCCAGACCCCTCTTGTCTAGTCTCTGTACCAGTAATTGCAGTCATCCTTATCGCCAGAATGTCATTTATTTATTATTTATTTATTTGACATTTGTTAACCGGGTTTGTCCAACTGAACCAGAGGCCCATTTTCAGTAGAGACCCAATGAGAAAAGCTCCATATAGTTTACAAAAGTGATCAATTTAATAAACACATAATATGAGGCATGTAAGTAACAAATCACATCATTACAATATGGAATAGAAATTACAAAATAAAGAATGTTATTACAAGAGAATACAATATATGAGGTATGGTGGTGGTGCTGCGGTAGCGTTGTCACCTCACAGTAAGACGCTGACTGGTTCGACTCTCAGCTAGAGCGTCTTCTGTGTGGAGACATGCATGAATGTACCTGCACTATTGTGACTGTTTAGATGTATATGTTTAATGGAAACTGGAACGCAGGAGGTTAACTTGAAAAATTCAGAGAAAATAGTTGAAATTAAATTGTTTTTACAATTGCTGGGCCATAAACAATCTAGAACTTGAAGATTTTTTTGTGTTGTCTTAAAAGAGAAGTAATTACAAGGTTTGAGATGTAGAAGCATTTTATTGTTTTTATGACTTCCAGTATCTGCAAAGATCTAAGAGATATGTATTTTTCACAGGGAGATGCTAAATTCTGTTAGTCCTGACAATGGGGGGGGGGGGGTTAGCTTGGGAACTAAAGTCAAGTGACAAAAGGGGATATCATCCAAGCTAACCCAGCAGTAATATTTGATATTACTTTAAGAACTCTGTCAGAGAGAGAGACTGGACATTTTGTATTTGTCTTTGATCTGACAGCATCGGCTGGGAAACATCCACTCACCTTGCCTTGTTGTAAGTAAGTTTCTGGGGCATAATAACGCTTTTAGATTCAGACAGGAATGTAGTAAAATATAGCTGACATATTCTCTTTATTTATTTGAGACTGTCAGGCAATGTTAGTTTAAATATTTCCTGTGATTTTGAACTCTGAAGTAACTGGGTTTATTTAATGAGTATTGTCTTGTTCTTTATTATTATTAAATATATTTAAACCTTGTAATTGTGGTTGGTCTGTTTAGAGATATTTAAGCTCTGAGAGTACTTGCATATCTATTTGGTGACTTTGTACATACCACTCCTAATAGCCTGGCACTTTGTCAAAACTATCATTTGGACTAATAGTAACATTACACAGTAGGATTGGACACCCTTTGTTAAGGTTAAAGTAGCAGACAAGAGTTGGCTGGTGGCAGTGAAAACTACCTTATAGTCTGGGCAGAAGGAGGCATAGCCAGTAAACCTATGCCAGCCCTTCCCAGGTGTGTGTGTGTGTGTGTGTGTGTGTGTGTGTGTGTGTGTGTGTGTGTGTGTGTATATATATATATATATATATATCTATATATAAAACAAATCTCAAAGAGTGTGTGCATCAGATACTTGGGCAGGGACACATAGCACTGGCTGTTTATAGAGAGTGCTGGAGGTCTTAGCTTGGCCACTCAGCTGAGATCTCAGCTCTATAGCTGTGCCAGTGGGTAGTCTTATCGGGGATCTGGAGAAAGAGGGAAAAACCAGCCCCAGACTGACTGTGGTTTCTGTGTGCTCTTAAGGGAAATTGCACTTTACTGTGTGTGGGTACTTGTCATCCTCCCAGTGCTTACATTCCCCGCTGTTGTCAGTGGTGAGGATTGAGGCTCCTTGATTACTGGGCAGTGTTGGGGCATCATACTTCCTATGGTGCTAGGCATGTCACATGGTTGACAGGTTTTTCAGAGAATTACCTGGAATTTTGATCTCATTGAGATTATACCAAACCTACTGCATGTGTATGTTATTTATTGCATCTCATGATACGACATGCCAGAACTGAATAAATACATTTGTAAAAGTGAAGAAATTTATTTGCTTTAAACAGCCTCTCTGTTTTGAAGTATAAACACTATTCTCAATAGAAATAAAGCTCAGCTTAACCAACCTGGAATTATTTCACTTGAATGGAAGTTCTTAACAGCTTAAAATTGTAGAGCAAGAAATGTTTTATTCCTTCCTGCAAGTAGATTACCTGAAAAGCCTGAACATGTTTAGTATGTAACTTTCCTATGTATTACTAGAGAAGAAGCCGTAAAGGCATTGACCTCATTATGTTTCTTAAAGAGAAAAGAAAAAAACTGCAGCACATAAAGAATGCTATTTAGCAGATATTTATTTTTGCTAGAGCACTACACAAGCACCAGGTATTCATATATTACTGAAATGATGAAATATGCAAAATATGCAAATTTAGTGTAAAAAAAGACATAAAAGGACATTATCACATGAGGATGTGAGATGCAGGCTACAGAAAATGATTTGCAATTTCAGTTGAAGCTGTCCAAATGTTAATCAAAGTTGTAGAAATCTTGCATGAAATCTTGTATGAAAAGACATTTATCTAAGAAGTTCAAATGGAAAAGGTATGTTCCAAATAATTTGCATTATTTAAATACAAGTATGGAAATGAACTGTGGGTAATGCAGAAGTGAAAAGATGAATTTGAGAAATCTCATAATGCATACAAGGCATTCAGAATATGGTGGAATGCAGCATGCTGAAAAGATATACTAAGAATTAATTGACAGATTTTAAACACAGGAAAAGAGTGTAGCGCCATGCCACAAAATATTGCTTAACAACTGGGTCTATATGATCTGAAGAGTGTGAGAGAGAGAGAGAGAGAGAGAGAGAGAGAGAGAGAAAGAGAGAGAAAGAGAGAGAGATGTGTATAAATTGTTAATATATATTTTGGCCAATGATCAGTACCATTAGGTCATAAACTGTTGAAACACAAGTAAAAACAAAGAAATATAGACTCTTGTTTTCAAGTAATTGTATCCGAAGTTAATTGCCTTAATATTTTGCTTAGTGCAGCTTGTGAGAAGCTAGGAATGATAACAAGTACCCACAGTGTAAAAGCAAGACAGCATGTGTTCAAGGTCGACCACTGAATCATAGAGGTATATCAAAGTGTAAAGACACACCAGTAATATCCTACATGTTATACTGAGTTATTCACAAGCATAAGAAGATTGCTGTGAGAATTACATGCCAGTGTTATATGCATTCTTAAAAGTATCAGTAGCTCTCAGAAGTAAATGTGATCAAGTATTGAATAGAATAGAGAGTTTAGGTGTCAAAAAAGACATTTTGTACTCAACAGAATGGATGGATAGTATGGTACAGTTAAGGTTTCCATTTCCATTGATCCATAGTACCTGAATGTTGCTCTTAAAATAAAGAAGTGGTCTCAAGAATGCCAAAAGCTAAATGTTTTTTCATACTAAATGCAAACCAAGGTTTCTGGCAGATAAGTTACACATGGCAAGCCCACATTTTGCACATTTAATGCACCACTAGGAAGGATCAAATTCCTTAGACTACTGTTTGCTATTTCATCAGTACCAGAAGCATTATAAAGAGATGTTTTATCCAGGTAATTGATTGCCTAGAAGACAATGTGAATATAATTGATTATCTATTAGTGAGGGGCAATAAATGGGAAAAGGATTTTATAGTATACATTTGTGTACCGGGTAGACACACTGGATTTGAGTCTATTTTCACATGTAAAATATCTAATATTTCACCACATTATTTTTGACTTTGTCTAGAATTCTTGAGCAAAAAGAAGCTGATGGGCATTTTTGGCCTGTTCCTTGTAAAATGTATTGCTTACTGACACAGTGTTGTGGATTGCAGTTACTAAACAATCACAGTCATGTGAGTGTCACACTTTGTTGCTAATGCAAAGTCTATCATTCTTGCAATTGTTTAAGTATATAAGGAACATATTTAATGCCTATTTCTTGATGTTGGGCTTTTGCCACTTATTCATAGGCTAGGTTGAAAGAGCAAAGGCGAGTTGCAAGGGGCTGTTTTCTCATATGTCTGGTCTGTTGCTTGCTAAATTTGTTGCGTTTCTTGCTCTCTGGGGACTTAATGGACATTAGATGTCAGAGATTTCCCAATTGCTTGAAGTCTTTAAATGGGTCATTATATATATGGAACTCCCTGAGTCTATTACTTGGACAAAAGGCAAAAACACATTTTTCAAAATTAAACCCAAACAACACTTACTGGATATATGGCTTTGTTCTTGTTCTACACTAGACTAACGCTACACTGTCTCAACCTTTTTTATTAGGTTTTCTTCCATCTTCTCTTCTCACCCCCATGATATTTTATAAAACTATAAAATTTAACCTACAGCAGCCCTTCCTCTATTCTATTTCCCCTTTTCCTACTATTACTGATACTGAACGCTCAAAATTCTTCCTGTCTAATTTATTCTGCTCCTCCTTTTCCTTCCTCTTCATCTCTACTATCTTGCTGTCTGTTCTTAGGTTCATAGGTAGGCACTAGGCTATCTGCCCGAGGACATTTATAAGCCTAACCAGAGTGTGTCGGCGTTCGCCGCTCCTTTGATTAATTAACTGATCCTCTGTTAAGCAGAGCCAATGAAGTGATCCCAAGGGTGTATTTTCTGTTACCCATCCACTCATCAAAGTTTCTCTTGAAGAGTGTTAGTGAGGGGCTCTGCCTGATGTAGTTTGGAATTTTGTTCCAAAGCATGGGGAGTCTCTGTGACAGGAATCCATCCCTCCAGCATGTTCTATTTATTGTTGTGGCGAGGTTTAGCTCACTAGAGCGCGTGGCTCTCAGTGACTTGGATTTCTTTAGGTGGAGCATGTCCATCAATTCTGAGTTGGACATGGCTTTTTGTAAGTCAGGCGGAGATCACCTCTGAGTAAGCGATATGCCACTGAGAACAGAGAGAGTTTTTTCAGTCGGTCTGCATAGGACATATGTTTGAGGCCAGTAATCCTCTTGGTGAGGTACTTTTGTGGTCTTTCCAGCTGTTGTAAGTGTCTTGTGAGGTACATTCCAAATGGGGCATAGTACTCTATGATGGGTCTAATGAGTGACGAGTAGAGGGGCACTATAACCTCTTTATTTCTAGATGCAAACCCTTTAGTAATTAGATGGGCCACATAGACTGATTTCCAAACAACTTTGGCAATATGATTGTCAAAGGAGCGATTACTATCTCCCTGGGTCCCCAGATCTCTTATTACATCTTCTGTATTAAGGGGGCTGCCACCTATGTGGTAATTTGTGGGTGTTTTGTTTTTCCCAAACGGGATGACTATGCATTTTTTGGCATTTAACTTGAGGCCATGACTTTGACACCAGGTGTCCATCTCAGTAAGGCCCTTTTGGAGGATGTCCGTGTCAGCCAGAGAGTCAACTATGGCTTCCAGTTTGCACTCATCGGTGAACATGGTTAGCCATAGTCCTCCTGTGTTTGTCTGTACTTCTGAGAAGTATATGCCAAACAGTAGGGGTCCCAGAACCGAGCCTTGCGGGACACCATTTGTGACTGGTTTAGAGTCGGACCTGGAGCCTGCTGTTCTTACCATGTGAGTTCTGTCTGTAAGCCACTTGCCAACCCATCTCGTTACAGAGGGGTTAATGTTCAGTCTGGTGAGTTTTTCTGTAATACCTGAGTGTGGAATGGTGTCGAAAGCCTTGGTGAGGTCAAGGTAGGCTGCGTGAACCACCTTTCCCTCGTCTATGGCCTTGGTGACTGTCTTGAAGAAGTCAACCAGGTTTAGTAGGCATGATCTGCCATTAACAAAGCCGAACTGGGTCGGGTCAAGTGTTTGGAGGTTCCCAATGTCTTTGTTAATGACTTCCATGATGATGTGCTCCATAGTCTTGCAGACCAGGCTAGTCAGCCTTATGGGGCTATAGTTACCAGGGTCAGTTGTGGCCCCTCCTTTGTGTAGTGGAATAACCATTGCTGTGCGTCATTCTATGGGCATGCAGCCTGTGGAGAGGCTGAGGTTGGATAGCATGTTTAGGTGGGGGGTTAGTTCGTTCTGTAGTTAGTGCAAGACACAGCCTGGGACACCATCTGGTCCTATTGATGCTGTGTTTTTGGCTTTTGAAAGGGCTGTTTTCACCTGTGCATCTGTGATTTTTGGGACAATACACTTTTCCTGTATTGTTGTGGGCCCTTTTAGAGGTGAGAGGGGGGTGAAGTTTGCACTGCATCTATCTGCCAGGATGTTGGCAATATCAGTAGGTTTAGTATATGTTGTGCTATTTTGCACTAGTTCAGTGCATATCTGCGAGTTGCCACTTAGATTCTTAATATAGCTGAAGAAGGCATTGTAGTTATCTTTTGAATCCTTGGCTATTTTTCTTTCGAAGTTAGCCTTGGATGATTTCATGAGAGACCTTAGTTTCTTACTGATACTGATCAGGGATGTCTTTCCTTCTTGGGATTTGCTTTTTTTCTGAACTAATTTCTTCCTTCTGTTGTATAGCCTGTTTATGGCAGGGGTCCAACAAACTGGTTTCCTTCTCTTAGAGGAGTGAGTCTTGGTTTTGCCAGGGATGGCAAAATCCATGTATCTTTATAGGTGCTCATAGAGTGCATTTGTAAAGGTTTCTGCATCTTGGGCAGCGTTATCCTTTAGCGTGGGGGGCTGTGAAACTTACCATCTCTGTCTTAAGTAAGGTGAAGTTTGCTTTAGAAAAGTTTTTTACTGTGGTTTCCTTAGTTGGGGGTGGTGGTGGGGTGTGGACATCCAGAGTGATTAGTTTATGGTCTGATCTAACCAGTGACAGGTTGACCTCCGGTGTGGAACACCTGTCACCCATGTTGGTGATGACCAGGTCCAATATGTTTTCACTTCTGGTAGGGGAGTTTGCCAGCTGATCCAGGGTGTTTGAGTTGATGAATTCCAGGAAGCGCTGGGCCTGGGAGTTTGTACTTGAGTAGTTTTCACAGTCAATGTTAGGGTGATTGAAATTGCCAAATATCAGGGTGTTCGGTAGGACCTTCATGTTTTCCAGTGTCTCCAGAAAGGTGGAGTGGTGGTCCTGGGTCATGGAGGGTGATCTGTAGCAGGCCACAATTTGCATTGCAGATTTTCCCGATGTTAGTTGCACATGGATGATCTCAGAGGTATCATGCTGTGCCACTAACCTGGAGGTGTAGGTATCCTTGATGAATATGGATACACCCCCTCCTTTTGTGTTTCGGTCCATGTTCGGTGACCAAAACGTGTGGTATGAGTTGTAGCTCAGTAGTGCTGGGGTGCTCTCTGGAGCCTTGAATCAGGTTTCAGTTACTGCACAGATGTTGACATTCTTCATACTGAGGAGTGCTTTGAACACATGCATTTTGACATTTAAACTCCTGGTGTTGAGTAGCATAACCCTCAGTCTTTTGTTAATTGTGTTGTTTACTGAGGTGGGTTTGACTTTTGAGCCTTGCTTAAAAAAGGCACCATGGGGGCAGCAAGAGCCTTGGCCAGTATCCGAAAGCCTAGGAGTGACAGGTGCAAGCCATCTCTTGCAATGCAACACGGCTTTTCGAGCATGTCATTCCAGGCTGACAGACACTGGATCCCCTTTGAATGACGCCAGAAGCTTAGCCAATTGTTGAAATTTATCATTTTTTCTTTATACTGAGTTATCATTCTTGGTGAGGGCAGGATGCTACTCAGGGTCAGGATCATACCAGCTTGGGCTACATGATCAGAGAGCTCTTCCATGTCTCTTTTCATGTAGACCAGGGAGGTACATCTCAGGTCATTCGCACCAACATGAACAGTGACAGAGTCATATTTGTACTTCTTCTGGAGTGACCTGAGTGCTTGTGTTATGTGGCAGATTCTGGCTCCCGACAGGCAGCTAACAGTAACCTTCTACTTGTCCAGCCTAGTCAGTGTGCTTGACTAGAGAGTCACCTATTACTAGTGTGTTAGGTATGTTATGTTGCCTTAAGACAAGTGTGGCACACTGACTTTGTGTTTTATGTGTTGTCTGGTTTGTGACGGGAGGTGCAGATTGTTTGGGTGTCTGCTTTGGAGGTCTCTGATGCTTTTGCAGATTTTTATTTAGAGCCTCCGAGTATGATTTTGTGTATTTATGTGTATTTTTTGACAGTGCTGTTTTAGTAGGTCTGTGTGCAGCTGGAGGTGTGGTGCAAGTGTTAACCTTCTCCTCTTGACTGTCTGTTCCACTTTTGGGTGGAGACAGCTTAGCTTCTCGTTTGGCTGTATAATTGCATCTCTTGCATATGTTAGTGTTTTGTGGTAGGAGGAGAGGGTTGTCTGTGTAAATGAGGCAGTTGTAATATTGCCTCAGGATACCCAGATTCACCAGCTGGACTGGAGAGTACACCTGAAATTGCCCTTTGGTCATGCTTGAATAGTAGGGTGAGCTGCTTAGTCGCTTGGTTGGTGAAGGGTGAATAAAGAGCCTTGCCCTGCTGGGCAATCAGTGTCCGGGTATATTAGTGCTTGCTATTAGGTCTGAGCAAGTGCTGGGCTTTAGGATGCTTTTTGAGTACTTAGGTTGAGAGTTAGACTAGTTTCAAGGGAAAAACTGAAGAGGAGCCTTAGTGGAGCCAGGAATAATTTGACCATAGCTAACCAGTGCTGCCCGTTGCACAAAACTGTGCAAACACGGTTTTCATAGTAGGGGAAATGAAAGATATAGGGCAGGATTCATGAAGCCTCCATGTAAGAGTTATAACTCATACACGGAGGCTGCAGTTAAACAGAGTGATGTCAGCATGCTCTGCATATTCATGAGAGCATGCTGAATCACACATAAGGCTAACACGGTCCGTGTAAGACAGTAGGGGGCGTGTCCGTAGGCCGAGCCCTGTTAGCGGACACGCTCCCAGAAGACGAAAAGTTCCCAAAGTAAACACCCACGACAGAGTCCACGGAAATGTGAATAAACAGAACACAACACATGCCCCCACAGACTATGAACAGAAAACATATAAATAAACATGTTATATATTTTTTTTAAATTGTAAAGATGTTTAACCGTGAGTGCTTGCTTATGCTGGCGTGCCGTAGCGCAGCTACAGTTAGCAGTCAGTGGGAAAGCATAGAAGAACTAAATATGCAAAATAAGCCAGGAAGCAGTAGCGTAGCGGTAGAGATGTTGGCTGAAGAGCAGGCATTCATGGTTTGAGCCCCCACAACACCAATTTTCTATTTTTAGCAAAATAAGCAGGAAACAAGTCCCTGACAAATATGTACACATAAAACCACATTTTATGTAAAATGTAATGAAAAAGCCCATTTATATTGAAGAAATGTGAGGTAACAAAAGAATAAAAAATGCCAGATGTGCCCATAGCTGAGCTACAGTTTAACAGGGTGAGTGCATCTGCCCGTAGGTGAGCAGTGGTTTAACTGGTGCAAAATGAGTGCCCGTAGCTGAGCAGTAGTTTAACACGCTGAATCTATGTGCCCCTAGCTGAGCTGAGTGTAATATGCGTGCTTATAGCCTAATGAGGCTTAAAGCAGCGTACCCCGTTTGCGCGGAGCTGCGCAGGGCGCAAACAAGCTAACCGATGGGCAACGTTGAGCAAGCCGTATTAAAACTGCCTTTACACAGACACACCCCTCAGCATGTCTAGACAGTCATGAAAAATAAAAAGCAGTGGCCAGGTTCGAACCCAGGATATTATACACCATAGTCAAGGTACTGAACCACTAAGCCATGACAGCAGCATCTATAAATGCAATAATAGCTAATATATAGGAATGAATACAAACTGGAGCATGACAATGCAGGTTTACTGAAGTTGATACAATTCCAAAATGGCCAATCACAGATATGTGCGGGAAAAACGGACTATATAAGCCCCATAGGCGGGAATACACAGCATAAACAATTGTAGAACTGACCTGCAGGCAGAATGACAGGAGTAAGAGAGGGTAGTTGCTTTCGAGCACAGAGGTGGGGCATTGAGGAGTCCAGGTACATGGTCTGGCTCCTAGTCCACAATCATGAGGTCCAACTCATGCAGGGCCAGGTCCTCTGGGGAGCATACAGGGCCGAGGCGTGGGACCGGTTGGCTCATGATCTTACCAGTGCCAAAGGGATTCCAAGGACAGGTGAGCAGGTCCGTCACCACCATGCAGACCTGAAGAGATGCAAGCAGGACCAACTGAACCTTTGGATCCAGGAGGCCCGGCAAACACCCAACGCCCCACTACTGAGTAAGTTACATTTAATTATGTATGTAAGAAATTAAACTAGCTGATATTATGGAGATGTGTATTCCAATATTACTTCATTTATATTACAGCTGCACGTGTCCGTTCTGCGAACCGCAGAGCCTATGCTGATAGGCTGGTGCGGTTGCGCCACCAGGCAGGTCAGTAATCCACTAACAGTAACTGTAAAGAAATATAAAAGTATGACAGTCAGCAAAAGAGTGCAGTGTAGTCAGTAAGGAATAAAATGTTGAAGTAACAGTGTGGAAGTGTCTGCAAGTATTGCTTGATTACAAAAGTGTGTTTCAGCCTGTAAGTTAAACCAAAAAATGAAACTGTCTGACATATATTCTGAAATAAAAATGCCCTACCTGTAAGAAAATAGTATACAACCTGCAGCAGGCTGAAAGGTATAGCTGCAGAAGATGATGAAATCACATGTGTGAAACATATCCCTGTTGAAATACTGAAACATGACAGAAGTGAGACTGCTGGAAAGGATTGTAATAACTACAGGTAAAACATGTCAATAAAGCCTAGAAGTAAGTACCATCCTGAATAGTAAAATGAAAGCAAGTGAGAGAGTGTGAGAAAGTGTCATGAATCCAGCAATACAGTAGTAATAACCCCTGAATAAAGTATACTGCAGTCAAGACAGAATGAAATGCATGTGAGAACCAAAACCAAACAGCGAAATCTGTTCAAAGTGTTACTGCATCTGGAATGTGTATCCCAAAATCTGGATATGTTGCTCTCAGTCTGCAATATGCAGATAGGATGATTGTATGATATACCAAACATCCACACTTGTCTACAGCTATATAAAGCAAATGTAGCAGGATGATGTAGCTGAACAAAGCTAGATATGAATGTGTATGAAGAACAATAAAATGTATATTGATGTTGCAGTAACAGTCCTATCACCAAGTTGAAATAGTTATCATATAGGAAACTGTAGTTAGAACAGTAGTGTGTATATAACTGTAGCTATTAGAAATGTACAGCATATGTATTGGTATTCGAAGGTGTTAATATTATTTTCTTTACCCCACCCTATAACCACATATAACCCATTCCATGTGAAAATGGTATGTGCAATCACAATTAACACCCCTGGACATTTGTCCTGTTGGGTCATATATATTTGCATGTCCGTTGATGCATCTGCCCTGTTCATACATCCAAACCTGATGGCCTGTTGCCAACAATTAACCCTGCATGTTGTTGGACTGTGTATTTCTGGTCAAATTATGCATGTGTTATGCACGCTGTTCAATGGTGTGAATATCTGGGTGTTTGGTTAATGGGAATACTAATGTATGCTGTTACAACTAATTGTGAATGGTATTATATGTCACTAACCCAAACTGTCATGACATAATGCAAAACATAGGACAACAGGGAAGGCGGGTTCCAGCGGACCCACCTCTCCCACCTCAGCTGGCGAGTGCACCTGGCACTAGTGCCGAGTCCAGACCCTCCTCCGGTGGCCCTGTGCCACCTGCGGGTGGAAGCGCTGCAGGGGATGGGGATCACCCCCCCCTCTGCAAGTGTGGCTGGAGGAGAACCACCACTCACCCTCCGTAGCATCCGGACTGTGGCGCGTAGGGAGATTCGGGACTCTGTTCTCGAGCCAATACGCCAGCTTGAGGCATGGGTGGCGCAACTAACGGGCATGCCTGTTGCCCAGCCTACACAGCCCCCAGCACAGCCCCATCCTGGGCAGTGAAGGAACAGTGGCAACTGCCTATGGGTGGGGATAACAGTTCCACTGTTGCCATCTGTGGGCTCATGGGCTCTGGATATCCAAACCTCCATCCCCGTCAATTGTGTAACCCCCCCACACGTGTCATACACCACCCCTGTATGCGTCTTGTTTGTCTTGTCTGTTTACCTACCCAACCTACCTCCCCAGCTGTACCGACTTCCTTCACCTGACATACCACTCTCACCTGAAAAAAAAAAAGGGGGCACTCTTTAACAACAAAAAAATTACGCCCCATACATAGCTGCCCATTCCGCACACATGTGTGCTGGACATGGAAACTATCAATTACAATTGGCTGTACAACAAGTATTATTGTTGTCCTGACACCTCTCTCAGGGGTGGAAGGTTTCAAATGTCGCACCAAATTAGATACATATGCACAGCTGTTGCTGATGAAGAAATGGGCAGCTATGGGCCTTACCTACATCCCTCCTGCAAATCCCAAGCTTGTTTCCCTACTGTCTTACCCTCTTTGTGACCCCTTTTTCACCACTTTCCTGTCTCCCCATTTTCTTTTCTTTCAAAGAAAATAGCGCGGGTGTGCGTCAGAGTAAGCACCGTTAAGCGGTTGTAAGTGGGTGTGCGCTTGTGTGCATGGAGCTAACCACCAGTGCACATGCGTGAGCTCCGTGCAAACCAGCGCTAACCCAGTTACAACTGCTTAAAAGTGCCTTAGTCACTTTGATTGACAGGTCCTGTAGTCAGTTCAAAAGCAAAATAAAATCCCACTGTCAGTCCCAAACCCAGGACCTTGGAAACACTAGTCTGTATGACCTACCACTAAGCCATGACTCTTATACAAGAGCATTGTGCTAAAATAAATATAACATGTAATAGTAGGGATGAATGTAAAGGGAATATAGGATGTGTAGTACACAAAACATGTCATTTATCATTACTGTCAAAACTACTGGATTCCCATAATAGTAGTGTGTGAACAGAAACAGCCATGCTAGTTGGTAGCTTGTAGATAATAATATCAGTTAAAGTACATATATAAATGTATGTATATGTACATATATATATATATATATATATATAAATATATATCTATATATAGTTGTAGGAGTCATTGTGAATACACACTTGCTACAGGGAACATGAGAGAGGAATGGAGAAATGTGAATCTACAACATAGCCTGAATCATGAGAGAGATACTAACCTTTACACTCACAGAACACTGTCCACAGCATACCAGCATGGTCCCTGCCCTCACAATCTGATAGGGCAATGCCTATCCCACATACCCTTTTATAGCACTGACCTGAAATCACAGTGAGAACTGCAATCAGTACACAACTGGCTGTATGCAATTAGCAAATGCTGGCTTACAATTGGTGCAGAGGCCATCACATGGACCTATGCAGATACCTACAAAAGCATCCAGTGCTAACACTCCACACATGCAATATATTCATTGCACTGTCTGGAAGCAGACAGAGGGAGAGCGAGAAGTGAGAGAGAGAGAGAGAGAGAGCAAAAAAAAAAAAAATTATACACTGTGACTCTGTCACCCGAAGCTGTCAGCAGTGACAGTAGCAGCAGCAAGCAGATGCAGTGGTAACGCAACCAGCTGCAACAAACACAGGTAATGCAAAGTAGCAGGTTAATAGTGTGCATACTGTGAACCCTCCAAATGTGTCATAGGTCTGTATCCATAGGTATGTCCATGTGATATGTTGTGTGTACGTAGTTCCACTAAAAGGGGATGACCATACATTACATGTCAATCAGTCTTAGGCCATGATCCTGGCAGCAATTGTCTGTGCGTTGCCCCAGCAATGGCTGTAGTGACTGCTTTGAAAGGTCAGCCAGGTTCAAAAGGCAGGATCAGCCCATCACAAAGGCACACTGGCTGGGAACAAGTGTCTGCAGGTACCCGATATCACTGCGTATGCATCCCATACTGCATAATTCCATAGCTTAGCAGACCAGGCTGGTTATGCATATGATGTGGTAGTTCCCAGGGTCAGTCGAGGTGCCCCCTTAGTGGTGTGGGACCACTGTTGCTGTATGCCACTGTCCAGATACATATCCTGTAGTACGGCCAAGATAAATTATCAGTGTTATATGCGGTTGTATGTCCTCTTGGAGTGCAGGTAGCACACATCCAGGGATACCATGAGGTCACAGTGATGCTGTGTGTTCTTCTCTGCTGAGGGCGGGCCTCACCTGGACATGTGAGATGACAGGGAGGTTACATCCAGCTGTGATAAATATTTCAACTGGTGGGGGAGAAGGAGGGGGGATACATGCACCGAACATGTCTGCAAGATTGTTGCCAATATCCGTGTGTTTGGTGAATGTTAAGTAGGTGTGTATTAACACAGAGCATATCTGAGGCATGTGGTCCATATGTGTAACATAACTGAAGAAGGCCTTGTGGTCATCCTTAGTGTTTGTGTCCATTTTCCTCCCAGAGTAGGCTGTGGCTGTTGTTATGACGGACCGTAGCATAGTACCAGTGCTGACCACAGATGCCTTCCCTTAATGTGAATGTGCTCTGTCCTGCAGTAGCCTCCTGCTATTGTTATACAATCTGCCTCTGTCTGGGGTCCACCGGACAGGATGCCTAACCTTTGTGCATAGGGTCTGGGTTAGAAATGTGTGTGCAAGTTCCATGCAATCTGTGGCATGTCCATGGTAAGCATTTGCAAAGGGGTCAGCAGTGTGGCTTGTAGCTTCCACTGGCCCAGTGTGCTGTATGGATACTATCTCAGTTCCAGCAAGTGAATAACTGTCTAATCACATCTATATCAAAGTAGTCTACTGTGCTGGTGGTGGTGGTGGGATATGTATTTCCAGGCTGAGTAACTTCTGTCCACATCACAGTAGTGGACGGTGTCCCACATACAGTACCTTGGGATGAACCCCCAGAGTGAGGTTGTGCATTGCACCTGTCAGTGTGTGCTGACCGATGGGGCATGCTACTATGTTGTGTGGAATGTGGTAGGTATTGTTGCACAGGTGTTGGCTGAGCACTGATATCTGGCCATGTACCTGTGTATCCACCATGACACACACACATGCAACATATGGGAGTAGTACAATATCACTACACATGAGTATCATGTATAGTATGTGTGCCATATATTGCTGACATGGTCTGCTGATATCTTGTTTGTGTTCTCTTCCAGGGAGATGGCGCGTCAGCGTAACCCCACCTACTCTGTGGCGGAAGACGAGGAGATCCACCAGAGCCTGGTGAGGGAGTATGACATCCTGTTTTCCCGCACCAGTCAGAATCAGCAGGAGAGGGCTGCACTGTGGCAAGACCTGGTCCGTAGGGTAAATGATATTGGCACGTGTAACAGGACATATGAGCAGGTATGACACCACTGCAGTGATTTAATCGGAAGTGTCCGTCAGCGTGCATCAGATATCCACAGGCAACAGGTTGCCACAGGAGGTGGGGTGGCCACACATCCCCCCCTCACCAGACTGGAGGGGCTACTCCTAGGTTTTGTGGCTCCAGCCATGGAACACCAACAGCAGTACACCTGCATTATGATGGAGGCTGGTTCCACACAGCAGCACGGCATGGAGCGTGCAGGTAATATGCCATATTTACACTTGACTGTTCTGTACACTGTATCATATGCAATATCAATGGCACAGTTGTGCCCATTGACATTAATCTCATCATTTCTGCAGGTCCCTCCAGGGTTACAGCAAGGCAGGCCATCCATGCTGGTGAGTGTGTTTAACATAACTGATAATAGTCCTGATAATGCTAGTAACAGTAGTGTAACTCAGTAGTGCACTGTGTGTATAATGCGGGGTGTGCATGTGTGCATGTGTGCAGGTGTGCCTGTGCCCATGTGTGCATGTGTGCAGGTGTGCCTGTGTCCACGTGTGCATGTGTGCATGTGTGCCTGTGTCCACATGTGCATGAGTGCACGTTTGCCTGTGTCCACGTGTGCATGTGTGCATGTGTGCCTGTGTCCACGTGTGCATGTGTGCATGTGTACATGTCACCACATGTGCATGTGTGCACGTGTGCATGTGTGCATGTGCCCATGTGTGCATGTGACCACGTGTGCATGTGTGCATGTGTGCATGTGTCCATGTGTGCATGTGTGCCTGTGTCCACGTGTGCATGAGTGCATGTGTGCCTGTGTCCACGTGTGCATGTGTGCATGTGTGCATGTGTGCAGGTTTGCCTGTGTCCACGTGTGCATGTGTGCATGTGTGCCTGTGTCCACGTGTGCATGTGTGCATGTGTGCATGTGTGCCTGTGTCCATGTGTGCATGAGTGCATGTGTACCTGTGTCCACGCGTGCATGTGTGCATGTGTGCCTGTGTCCACGTGTGCATGTGTGCATGTGTGCATGTGTACAGGTGACCACGTGTGCATGTGTGCATGTGTCCATGTGTGCATGTGACCACGTGTGCATGTGTGCATGTGTGCATGTGTCCATGTGTGCATGTGTCCACATGTGCATGTGTGCATGTGTCCACATGTGCATGTGTCCACGTGTGCATGTCTGCATGTGTGCATGTGTGCCTGTGTGCATGTGTGCATGTGTGCCTGTGTGCATGTGTACACGTGTGCATGTCTGCATGTGTGCCTGTGTCCATGTGTGCATGTGTGCCTGTGTCCACGTGTGCATGTGTGCATGTGTCCATTTGTGCATGTGTGCATGCGTGTAGAAGTGCATCACTGGTAACAATGTCTGGAGACTGTAAACTGTGTTTCCTGTCTTCCTCCCACAGGTTCTGGGCCTGCTCTGGTGACCTGCAGCAGGGAACCTGAATCCTGTGCCATGGCTACTGGTAATGATGATATTTGTGTAATGGTACAGGAAGGTGTGTCAGGGTCTGCCATTGGTCAGCCAATTGACAGTACACAGCTGTCAACCCCATCATTGCACACAGTCATCCTGCCAGTACATCCTTTGTCACCATTGTCCCTAGGTGATGGACAGGATACAGTGGGCATAGACCAGGGTAATGTGGTACCTGTGGCACATGCATCCCCACGCAGCAGCCATGGGCAGGGTACTCCGATGGTACCACACAGACAGTTGCCCATGGGTTCTTGTGGGAGCATCCGTGGGCATACTGCCTCTGGCTGACATGCCCAAAGAGGTCTGTCAACCTCAGCTATGTTTCGGACTGTCATGCAGGCACAGTCACGTATGGAAAGGTACACCAGACAGGGTCTGAGGGAGCTGAGAGCATGTCGCACAGCCATGACAGACAGTATGCATGACATTGCGGATGCTATCCGTAACTTCACCGATGTCATAGACAGACATTGTGGGGACATATTGCAGCAGTTCCACAACCAGATGTCCATGAGCCAGGGCAATGGTGGGTGTTTGTGGCGTCGACGTGGCCGTATGCCAGCAGCAGCAGCAGCTGGCAGTTGGCACGGACGACAACAGGCTCGCGCATGCCCCCATAGTGCCAGCAGCAGCCCCAGCAATGCTGAGTCTGTGCTGTCATTGGAACACCCCAGGACACCACGTGCACATGGCTCTGGACAGTCCCAACAGAGACATGTGTCCAGTCAACACACACCCACTTTTGATGACAGTACCCAGTCTGGCTTAGTACTGGATACGGTCCATAGCACCCCTGCCAGGCACAGGTACCGTGTCTGTGCACACAGACACTGATCTGTATGGCCTGCCAGGTGCAGTCTGTGGCTGTCCACAAACCCCTGTATATGGCAGCCATGAGGTGGAACTGTGTGCATGCATACACACATGCGAAATGTTAACACCTAGGGCGACCACATACACGCACACACTGCACCAACACTGCCCCACCCTGTACTGCTGCCCCTCACCAACACACATACACACACATGTCAATTGGTGGTATCAGTGGCTGACTCAGGCATACCTAATCCACACCCTGTGCATATGATGACACTGTACCACCTCCTGCAATCTCCTACATCATTGCGGGAACAGGTAAACACGTTGCTGATGCACAGGATGACTACATAGAAGTGTATTAGTAGTATCATGTTGGTAACAGTACAGTGTGCTGCTATAACTGTGTGTTTATCCCAGCATGCCTGCTGCAGTAACTGTATGAATGTCCTGAATTGTTATCTGCACCCATAGTACATACCAAAGTATAACAGCTGCACATAATTGCATGCCGGTGGTAAGGTTGTCAACAGATAGCCGCATACATGGGTAGCACAGGGGGAAAGCTAATGCAAGTAGTGATATGCAATGGTGGACATGTACAGTAATGGTGTCAAGTTGCCCACAACGACTATGCCATGTGGATGTTCGCACTTGTAGATATGTGTGCAGTACCAATGTTATCCAAATCACAAATAACTATGACATAATATCAGTTCTACCATGGGCATCTGCGCTGTGTATTCCTGGGTACATGTTGATAGTGCCTACATATTTGCATTGTTACTTACTGTTATTGTTACCCCTTCTATGTTGTACAATGCACTACTTCCAGCCCTGTTTACTGTAGCTTTGTTTGCATGCATGTTCGCTTGGGGTTCCCTGAAACACTGCTTACACCTGCAATGCAGAGTTACAGTGCTTCTGCAGACTTCTAGTGACATCTGCATAGTGTATGATATGTATGTCAACTTTACACATGACAGAACATCACTGTCTATCCTGTACGCATGTACGTTGCCAGTGACACATTGCACACGTCTTACCTGGCATTTACCCACGTGTGCAGTCATATATGTCAGTGCTATGAAACAGTAGCGGTACACCCACGCATACACACCTTCAGTATGTTGTTCCCCATTGGCCCTATGTGTTGGTACTCACCATGGCAATCACACTACTAGGGTAGCATGTGCAAAGGTAACCTGTGAATCGCCTCTATGGTCCAGTTGTGGTTTATGTGAGTCATGTGTCAATGTCACAGCTGCACATGTATGCAGTCAGCCATCACCCTTGGCCAGGAATGTACAACACATGTGTGGGATGCCACCACACAGCCAATCTGGGGACTGGGCTCTCTGAACCCAGTAATGCCATACCCTGTCAGGTGGCATGTCATATATACTACATCCTGGACAAACGTCAACCCCAATCCCTGCTGCTACTATTGATAATACCCCTGAAGATGTTCTTGATAGTTTTGACCAGTTCTTTACTGAGACATTTCAGGCCCTAGCTAGCCATCTACCTCCTAGCTCCCCTGGTCCTGAAAGCAGCACACCTAGAAACCTACTTGCGTTCAGCTGCCAACCAGTCACCACTTCACTTCTCCGCACCTTGATTGAAACAGTGAAACCCACTACACTTTCTGCTGATCAACTCCCTGCCGAGTACCTATCAAAATCAGATGATGCTATTGCTTACCTCGTCTCAAAGGTAATCAAACGAACCATGGTAGAATCTAAATTCCCCACCATCTGGAAAAAGTCATATGTAATCCCACTTCACAAAGGAGGCAGCTCTACTGAATTCTCCAATTATAGGCCAATAGCTATACTCTCTCCACTTGCAAAGATTATGGAAACGTTAGTCATAGACAATTCATGCACCACCTAATCCAACATCGCATTATGGCAGACACTCAGCATGGCTTACGTCCTCATCACAACACTACTTCAGCCCTCCTAGCCTTTACTAACACCATAAACCATACTTGCAACACTAATTATATATCCTCAGCCCGGATCTGTCCAAGGCATACGATATGGTTGATCACCAACTTGTACTCCACACCCTGCAAACACTGTCTAGATACTGGAGCCTTCCAATGTTTTCAATCCTACCTGCATGGTCGACAGCAGGCTGGCCTCTGGCAGAACAAACTCTCTAACCTTCTACCTAACACCCTCAGAGTACCACAAGGCTCTATACTAGGGCCCTTGCTGTTCTCCATCTTCATTAACGACCTTTATACTGTCATCCCAAAAGTCAGCTGTATCCAATATGCTGAAGACTCTACTCTGATCTGCTCAGCCACATCTCCAGTAGAGTTATGGTCAGCTACCCAGACCACCTTTAATACAATAGAAAACTGGCTTTCTGAACATCGTCGGATCCTAAATCCCAAATAAACTAAACTGCTGTTATTTCACCAACACATAGGTCTACCGCTTTCACCATTACCATAACATCAACTGATGGCACAATAATCTCCCCTGACCCATCTACTAAACTATTAGGTGTCATCATAGACAATAATCTGAAATGTGACCTACATGTTAACCAAATTATCAAAGTCATCAATAGAAAACTAGGGTCACTTTACAGAATTAAAGCCTTCCTAGCCCCTCCAGCTAAAGGTGCCATAGCTCGCTCACACCTTGTTTCAACCCTTCTGCATGCATCCCCTCTACTCTCGAATATGAACAAGACTGTCCTTAACAAACACTCAATTTGCTACAACCACATTGCCAGGTTTGCCACTGGGCTGCCTTTTAGGACACATCATTGCACCAATCTAAATCAGCTTGGTTGGCTTGCAATACCCAGCCTAATACAGTATAACCAACTGATTATGGCCTATAAAATCCTCTATAATCCAGACAATACTCCTGCACTTCAAATATTATCACCCCCTATAACAATCCTAGACCGCGTTGATCCTCTAACAAACTACTAATTCAGACTAGCAAGTTTAATAACACAGCCGGTGATTCTCTCTTTGCAAACTCTGTAAGTAGATCCTGGAACTCACTTCCAGCTGATATTACCCTACTGTCCACCTTAGGTCAATTTAACACTAGACTCATACAACATTTGTCACTTAACTGGCTATGTCAATGTATCAAGCCTCGCTAACTCGAATGTGTAATATCTGTGAACCACTTTACTGTGTAATTTAATTTAATCCTGACTTGTGCTCAGGACTAACATTAACCTGTGGAACATGTTTAACCTGCTTACATATGTAATCTCTGTAAATAATCTGTTTGTAATATGTAATGCTGGTATTATGTAATGCTGTATCTGCTACCCTCGTAGCTTTTCTCCACGGGCCTCCCCTGGAAATGGACATGCATCCAGTAGGACTATCCCGGTCAACAAATGTAGGATAAATATATAAATAAATAAAATATATTACAGTGACTACAATACAAGTCAGATATTGACACGCACTGACAGCATGCTGAACACACTGGGGCATACGTGGGGACTCAGAATAGCATCCTGCCTGGGCATCACACACCTCCGCAGCTGGCACACAGGCATATGTTCCATCGGAACACAGCACATGCCACACATGGCATGCACATCCCCTGTGCCACACACTCACAGCCTGTAGGGCTACACAACACACCTGCTACAGATGTGTCAAGTACCTGTCTTGTGTGCTGCACTGGGGTCCTGCTCAACAGGCTGTATCTGGTGAAGGTCACAGTGATATGCCTCAGGGGCACTATGGTCCACCACAGAACACATGCATACAGGTCAGTCAGAGGCATGGACACATATGACTCACTCATTGACCATGCCAGTATGGCTGCCTGAGACATACCTCCCTGGACTACATGATAGGGAACATAGAATGGATCTCTCAGCATGTGGCACAGGCCAGTATGAGCCTGATGTTGGTTGCCAACATACCCTCACCAGGTATTCTACCACTATATGTGGGAAGGGTGTTGTATGTCTACATTATGCTCAGTCTCCACTGTCATTCATAGGGTATCCACTGGCTGTCAATGTTAGCTTACATGCTAGGGAAGCCACATTGATGTGCAAGGGTCATCTTGCAAGTGACACCCATGGCCCGATGTATAATGGCAAAGCTCCTTGGTACACACATACTGCCTTATGCTGCAGGACATGGTTTACATAGCCACCTCCGTGGGTATCACACAGGTTAGGACACTAACAGTGCTGCTACACAACAACATCAGTGTACACTGGAAGATGCATGCACCAGACACTGCCCTCAGCATGGTGAACTGCAATGTCTGTGCAGTACCAGATTCATGATTCATGGCTCACAGGTGTTACCCATCACTGACAGGTTATGCCCCATACCATGCCTGTCATCCCCTACACATGTAACACACATGGATAGGGGGGTGGTATCCCAAGGTACCACAGATACACACACCTCCAAGTTGTTGGCACAGCACAAACCATCAGGGCCTAATCATGTGCAGCTAACAGTGTGTCAGACTGCCATCTGGTTCATAGCCTGGCACACACAACCTTCTCATACACAGGAAGACCACCTATCCTCCATAACAACACTGGCAATATGACAGTCTCAAGAACTGTGTTTATATGGCTGGACTGCATCCAGCCAAACATTGTGTGTGAGCATTACTGTAGCTACAACACGCTAGTTGAAGGGTTCACAGCATGTGGTCACTGAATTGCAGTGGAATGACATGTTACCACTATCACAACAGGTGGGAACATGCAACACCTGTACATCGACTACATGTACACTATATGGCCCAGACCAGATGTGTAACCCTGCTGTAGGTATTTCACCATATACACCCACACTGTATAGAGACATACCACGTGCGGACCCTGCACAGTAAGACACAGTCATATTGGTATACATTGCAAATACCATTTATCCACTCGAGGTATGTGTCAGACATGGAAACTAGTGCAGGTCACAGGTATTTATGTGTATGTGTCACACATACATCATGTGTGCAATGCCATTGCTGGTTTAGGCAATGGCATGCATTGTTATGTACAAAGACCCACACAAGGTCATACTGTGTGACACAACCACACGTGGCAGTTGTGGGTTACCAAAACATACCTATCTGTACTCTGACAATGGTAATAGACACAGTAGCAGAGTGCACTATTGGCATTACTAGCCAACTAGCCCTGTTTGGCTGTGCTGATAGTGTGGTGACATCCCCTGTGTTTACTGGGGGAGTATGCAGCATATGGTGTATTGTAGTATTTGCCAAAAGGATCTGTTCTCTCACACTTGCATTTACACACACCCTACTACCCCCACACACTAGCAGGATTCATTCCCCTACCTAACTAAGTCATGACATGTGAGAAAGACGCATTAGCAAAGTGCACTATTCAGTTTACTAGGTAGTTCCTCTTCTCTGGCTGTACTTATAGGGTGCTGACATCATCAGTGTTTAGAAAGGGGAATGTGCATCCTGTAGTGTGTTTTCCCAGTAGCCAAAAGGGACATTTTCTTCACACAAATTTGCACACACACTAGCCCCCCTCATCCAAACACACACACTTGCCATTTGCAGGAATCAAACCAGTACTTAACTATGTTATAACACTCGAGACAGTTGCATTAGCAGAGCGCGCTATTCGAATTACAGGGAGGCTTCCCTTCTCCTGCTGTACTTATAGGGTGCTGACATCATCTGTGTTTAGAAAGGGGAGTGTGCATCCTGTAGTGTGTTCTCCCAGTTGCCAAAAGGGACATTTCCCTCACACAAATTTGCACACACACCAACCCCTCTCATCCAAACACACACACTTGCAGGATTCAAACCACTGCCTAACTATGTTATGACACTCGAGACAGATGCATTAGCAGAGTGCACTATTCACATTACTGGGAGGCTTCCTTTCTCCTGCTGTACTTATAGGGTGCTGACATCATCAGTGTTTAGAAAGGGGAATGTGCATCCTGTAGTGTGTTTTCCCAGTTGCCAAAAGGGGCATTTCCCTCACACAAATTTGCACACACACTATCCCCCTCATCCAAACACACACACTTGCAGGATTCAAACCACTACCTAACTATGTTATGACACTTGAGACAGACGCATTAGCAGAGCGCGTTATTTGCATTATTGGGAGGCTTCTCTTCTCCTGCTGTACTTATAGGGTGCTGACATCATCTGTGTTTAGAAAGGGGAGTGTGCATCCTGTAGTGTGTTCTCCCAGTTGCCAAAAGGGACAGTTTCCTCACACAAATTTGCACACACACTACCCCCCCCATCCAAACCCACACCCTTGCCATTTGTAGAATTCAAACCACTGCCTAACTACATTATGACACTCGAGACGGACGCATTAGCAGAGTGTGCTATTCGCATTACTGGGAGTCTTTTCTTCTCCTGCTGTACTTATAGGGTGCTGACATCATCAGTATTAAGAAAGGGGAATGTGCATCCTGTAGTGTGTTTTCCCAGTTGCCAAAAGGGACATTTCCCTCACACAAATTTACACACACACTAACCTCTGTCATCCAAACACAAACACTTGCAAGATTCAAACCACTACCTAACTATGTTATGACACTCGAGATGGACGCATTAGCGGAGCACACTATTCGCATTACTGGGCGGCTTCCCTTCTCCTGCTGTACTTATAGGGTGCTGACATCATCTGTGTTTATAAAGGGGAGTGTGCATCCTGTAGTGTGTTCTCCCAGTTGACAAAAGGGACATTTCCCTTTCACACACACAAACCCCACTCACCCACACACTGAGCATTTGCAGGATTTGAACCCCTACCTAACTATATTATGACACTTGAGGGAGACGCATTAGCAGAGCGCACTATCCGAATTAGTGGGCTTCTGTTTTGCACCTGCAGTATTTATAGGGTGCCGACATCTTTATTTCTACAGAGGTATGTAGATGTAGTACTACCTGTCGGGTGGGGGATAGCATATATATGCATTTGCAGCCACCTACGTCAGGGTCAGATATGCACATCGCACTGGCAGGTTATGTTCTATACCATGCTTTGGGACCACAGGACCTGTAACACACAAAATGGAAGCAAAGCTCTCTCCACCCAAGATTGTGCTAAACAGTCAAGAGGAGAAGGTTAACACCCACACTACATCTCAAGCAACACATAGCCCTTCTAAACCCGCACCACCAACACCCACATATAGCAACACTAAATCCACATATGGAGAGGCCCTTAACTGCAACCTGCCCAAGCAACAAAGACCTCTGAAGCTGAAACGCAAACAAACACCAATCACAACCAATGTGTCACATAGTTCACAACACCAGTGTGCCACCCAGCAACAGCCCCTAAGGCAAGACAATGTACCTAACACTTTAGTCATAGGTGACTCTATAGTCCGGCACACTGATGTCCCTCTCACCAGGTTGAATAAGGAGAAAATTATAGTCAGCTGCCTGTCGGGTGCCAGGATACGCCACATAACGCATGCACTCAAGTCACTCCACAACAAGTACAAATATGACTCTGTCATTGTCCATGTTGGAGTGAATGACTTGAGATGTACCTCCCTGAACTACATGAAAAGAGACATGGAAGAGCTCTCGGATCATGTGGCCCAGGCAGGTATGACCCTAGCCCTGAGTAGCATCCTGCCTTCGCCCAGAATGATACGACAATATAAGGATAAAATGATTGACTTCAACAATTGGCTAAGCTTATGGTGTCATTCAAAGGGGATCCAGTATCTGTCTGCCTGGGATGACATGATTGACAGACCATGATGCTTTGCCAGAGATGGTCTGCACCTGTCACCCCTGGGATTCAGGTTACTGGCTAAGGCTCTTGCCACCCCTATAGTGCCTTTTTTAGGCAAACTTCAAAGGACAAAACCACCACCGTAACAGGTAAAAGCATCCAAAATCTGAAGGTAATGCTACTCAATTCTAGAAGTCTAAACCTCAAAATGCACTCTCTCGAGGCACTCCTAAAAATGGAGAATATCGATATCTGTGCAGTAACTGAGACCTGGTTCAAGGCTCCAGAGAGCACCCCTGCAATACCAGGCTACAACTCTTACCACACCTTTCGGCCACCAAACCAGGACTGAAACACTAAAGGTGGAGGAGTGTCAATAATCACCAAGGATATTCACACCACCAGGCTAGTTGGCCAACACAATGTGTCTGAAATTCTCCAAGTGCAACTAACACTCGGTAAGACTGCAATCCAAATTGTAGCTTGCTACAGATCCCCCACCATACCCCAAGATTCTCACTACACCTTTCTAAACATACTGGAAAATATTAAGATAGAACCAAACACCCTAATACTGGGTGATTTTAACTACCCTGCCATTAACTGGGAAAACTACTTATGTCCCAACACCTTTGTGCAACGGTTCTTGGAATTCATAAATTCCAATGCCCTGGATCAACTAATCCATAGTCCCACCAGGGGCTCCAATATCCTAGACCTGGTCATTACCAACATGGGAAATCAATGCTCCATACCTATGGTCACCCCCTCGTTAGTCAGGTCTGACCATAAGCTAATCACCCTTAACATCCACATCCCACCCCCACCCCCCAGTAAAGAAACCACCATAAAAACTTCTCCAAAGCCAACTTCATGCTACTCAAGTCAGAAGTGACAAACTTCATAACACCCATGCAGGCGGAACTGAAAGTTCAACTGCTGAATCCTACACTAAGGCACTGTACGAGCACATCCACTCATGCATGAATCATGCCATCCCAAATAGAACCAAAATGCTCTCATCCAAAAAAGGAAGCCAATCTGGTGGTCCCCTGCCATAAACAAACTTTACAACAAAAGGAAGAAACTTTTGCAGAAAAGAGGAAAATCCCAGGATGCAAAAACTCCTTACTAGCCTCAGTAAGAAACTGAGATGCCTCATAAAATCCTCTAAAGCTAGTTATGAAAATAAAATTGCCAAAGATTCCAAAGACAACCACAAAGCATTCTATAACTATGTCAAGAATCTAAATGGCAATGCTCAGATCTGCTCTGAGCTAAAACAGAATGGCATTAAATATACTGATCCAAAGGATATTGCCAATATCCTGGCAGATCGATTCAGTGCCAACTTCACCCCCCTCACCCCTAAATGGCCCATCTCAATACCGGAAGATTGCCAAATTCCAGTAATAATGGCCACACAGGTACAAAATGCACTATCTAAAGCCAAGAATACAGCATCCATGGGACCAGATGACATCCCGGGCTGTGTACTACATGAACTACAATATGAACTGGCACCTCACCTAAGTGTCATGTTTAATCATAGCCTCACCTCAGGTTTCGTGCCCACTGAGTGGCGCAGAGCTACAGTTATCCCAATCCACAAGGGGGGATCCACCTTGGATCCCGGAAACTACCGTCCCATCAGTCTGACAAGTCTTATCTGCAAGGCCATGGAGCGTATTATCATGGAACTTATAAACAAAGACATTGGCAACCTTCAAACACTGGACCCCACCGAGTTTGGGTTTGTGAAGGGCCGATCTTGTCTCCTGAACCTGATTGACTTCTTTGAATCAGTCTCCAGAGCCATGGACAAGGGTAAGGTGGTCCACACAGCCTATCTAGACCTTGCCAAGGCCTTTGACACCACCCCACTCTGGAATCATAGATAAACTTACTAAGTTGGGCATTAATCCCTATGTCACCCAATGGGTTGCTAAATGGCTTACTGATAGAACCCACACTGTAAAAGTAGCCGACTCCAAATCCAGCTCCAGACAAGTGACAAGTGGAGTACCTCAGGGTTCAGTCCTGGGGCGCTCTTGTTTGGCATCTACTTCTCTGAAGTACAGGTCAACACTAAGGGACTCTGGCTAACAAAGTTTGCAGATGACTGCAAATTGGGAGCCATTATTGAATCCCCAAATGATGTGGATACTCTACAAAAGGGCCTTACAGAAACAGATGCTTGGTGCCAGAGCCATGAGCTCAAGCTCAGTGCCAAGAAATGTATTGTTATCCCCTTTGGGAAAAAACATGTATCCATGAATTACCATATAGGTGGCAGTACACTAAACACAGAAAGTGTGATAAGAGACTTAGGGACACAGGTGGACAGTGGTCTTACCTTCAATAACCACATCGCCACAACAGTCAGGAAATCCTTCTATGTGGCACACCTCATCATGAAGGGCTTTTCATCCAGAAAAAAGGAGGTCATTGTCCCACTGTACTCATCCATCATTAGACCCATTATAGAATACAATGCCCCATTTGGTATGTACCTCTCAAGACATCTGCAACAACTGGAAAGGCCTCAGAAATACCTCACTAAAAGAATCACAGGCCTAAAGCAGATGCCCTACGCTGACCGCCTTAAAAAACTCCAGCTATACTCTGTCGCATATCGTCTACTCAGAGGCGATCTCAGCTTAACATACAAGGCCATGTCAAACCCAGAGCTGTTGGACATGCTACACTTAAAGAAATCCCAATCCCTCAGAGCTACACACTCCAGGGATCTAAACCTTGTCATCACAATAAACAAAACATGCTGGAGGGATAGGTTCCTGACCCAGAGACTCCCCAGACTCTGGAATAGATTGCCCATACATGTCAAGCAGAGTGCCTCTTTGGACCTCTTCAAGAGGAACCTTGATGATTGGATGGGAGAAAGGAAATTCACCCCAGGGATCACATCAGTCACCCTGCTAGACAGGGGTCCAGGAAAGTAAATAATGTGGGAAGAAATAGCCAGGGAATTGTTATGGCTAGGCTTGTATAGGCCTTAGGGCTGATAGTCTAGTACCAACCTATGAACCTATGAACCTATGAACAACCAGTCCAGAGCACCACACCCACATCCAGGACACACACTTAGCTTCCCTGGGAACAGTGCCAGGATATGCAGGTATTCACATACACCATTCCAGTTGTTAACATCAGGTACAGGCATATTGTGTGTGAGGACTACTCAGGCCTCTACCACTTTACCCTATGGCCACTACAATTTGTGGGTCCATGTGCTATGGCAGAACCACACACCACAGCCACATGGGTGAATACATATTGCACCTGTCCATCTGCAACATGGGTACTCACTGTTCCACACCAGAGGTAGACCACCATTGTTGATATCTGACCATACCCACCTTTCCCTGGACATCCATATCTCATCTCCCCCCCAGGCAAGCTTGTCACTGCACACAAACTGTGTTTAGCACAAGCAGACTCTACACTTGTGTAGACTGGGGTGGATGACTTCAGAGGACCCATGCTGGAGGACTATACTGGCCACTCAGCATAATCCTTGACAATTGCATTCTATGAGCATGTGTACAGTTTGCATTGGTCATGCTATCCCACATATACCCATGACTGCTCCACAACAAGACATCTGTCAGCTGTACACCAGCCATATATGCGCCGTTCAACAGACAGAGTGACCTAATACATTGCAGAGCTGTGGCCCACAGAGGGAGGACATCTGTGGACAGTTCCAGCACAGCACTTCATTCACACATACTCATTACAACACAGTGTTGACAGTGGAATCGTCCAGAAAATGCAGATAGGGCTCCCCTCAGTCTGTTATTGATGGACACCTACTGTCAGAGATCCTCAGCAACCCTCTCACAGCACACACCGACAACATGGCTGTGGCTTAGCACATTCAATCCCTGAGACCTCCATGGTGCCCCTGCTTGACAGAGGCACAGCTAACTAGCCTCACATGTTGCCTTCTGTGACCTACTTTACAGTGGCACAGTAGCCTACTATCCTGAGGATGCAGATGCCAAGCACACTCTGGCTGAGCTGTCAGTCCCTGGGGCAAGAAGCCTAGTATTGACCTCTACACCCATATGTTCAATTGTCGGATGCACAATATTTGTTGTGCTGTTCCACTGTTTGCAGGTCTTTATTGCCATGGCATTCCCTGTTCCTATGACCAACTTGTGTATCTGTGGAAGATGTTTGCATATGAGGGCAATCCACTATATCACTTATGTGTCTGTGGTCATTTACTATGTGCACTGGACTAATTGCTGTGTTGTGGTTGGTTCCTGGACTGACACGTACAAATACCAGATATGTGTGGCCAACTGCTAAACGGAGATATGGCCTAAGTGTGTGAGCATGCCCAGTTCAGCCTTTCCATGGCATGTTGTCTGACATATGCCTCATTTATCAAAGTGTGTGAGCATGCCCAGTGTGAGCTTTCCATATGTTGCACTCTGAAGTCCACCACATATTTGGGTGTGTGTGAACTTCGACAATATCGCATGTTTATGATTGTGTGTTGGGTGTCATGTTGTGTACTAACTGGCCAACTGCTTCGTGTCTGCCACAACAGGGATTATACTGTGCCTGCAGGGATTGCATGGGATACTTTGCAGACAGTTCTCAACATACTTTCATAATGACCTAACACTGTAGTACCATATAGTGTACTGGTTCGGTACTTTCACTGTGGTGGACAGTATCCTGGGCTTTAGTCCTATGACTGCTTGACATCTTCATAGTGAGCACAACAGACTGTGTAGGGGCCAGTTGTGCACATATGACCATGTTGCAATATGTTCAGATATGGACTACCTACACCAGGCTCATCCAACATTGCTAGTGTATTCCACAACATGGGTGAACATTGGCAAACACTAGCGATGTTCCCTAGGCCATTTCTGATGCTAGTCACAGGGTGTGTTTGTCCTTCGACACACATTGTAACTGGAGTTTGCCATTATATATGTCATGGTTAGTATACTGTGCCTCCGTCTACCTCTGACATAACAGTGATACCCAGGGTAGCCTACCATCTCCCATACACTCATCATGATGCCTCTTGAGGGGTGTCGATATGTGGCTCTCTGGCTGACCTGTACCAGGAGTTTACTGACGTTTGGGGGTGCCTTCTGTGTTATGGATCATTCTGTACAGCTTGTCCTATGTATGTCAGTGCTGGGGTTCAGGTCTCTCATGTGCATAGCTCACTGCCATTCAGATTGTACAAGGTGCAACATGTTCATTCATTCCAGGTTGGACATGGCTTCATACGTCAGGCACAGCTTTCCTGTAGCTGGGAAGGATGGCGGTATGTGGGGCTGCAGTTTGTTTACTCAGGCAACACATGGCATATGTTCATGCTCTTTGCTACCCCTGGTGGGGTACTGTTGTGGACTTTACAGTTGATGGAGGTGTCTGCTGTGGTATATCCCACAGGGGCTATTGTAGTCAGCTGTGATGCTGATGGAGGATGGCTGCAGAGCCACAGTGAGTTCCCCTTATCTACATCTGCCAACCTTCATGTTTGGGTAGGTATATGGTACATGTTTCTGCGAACACTACAGCCACATGTTTGTCCAGTGCAGGATATTTATTACCTTTTGTACCCAGGTCTCACATTACATGTTAGGTACCTCATGGGTTAACACCTGTGTGGTAATTTGCGGGCACTTACTGTATATCCACGGTGGTTGTCTATGCACAGTTCTGCACTTAGCTTGCTGACATGGCTATGGCTACAGTTGTCTGTTTGTAGGTGGCCCTTTTGTGGGTTGCTTGTGTCAGCTGGGGGTCGGATATGGTGGGCTGTTTGTACTCCTCTGCATACATGCTCAGTCACAGTCCTTCAATGTTGGCCTATACCTATGGGACATGTATACAGAATAGGGGTGGGGGGGTGCCAAGACCAGGCCTTGTGGGATGCCACTCATATCCGCTTTGTAGTCTGATATGGATGCGGCATATCTGACCATGTCAGTTCTGTCCTTGGTCTGCTTTGCAACCCCTCTACTGACATAGGGGTGTATATTTAAGCTGGTGAACATATCCATACTGAACTCGTACATTATTGTCTAGAAGCATGTGCACAGTCCAGCTACACTGTGTGGACCACATAGCCCTCATCAATGACCTTAATGACTGCTTTAAATGGGTCAGACATGTTTAGGGGCCAGTTCTGCAGTTAAAACAGCCACAGTGTGTAGGGTCCAGTATCAGTAGGTCCACAATAGCCTTCTGTCTGTGGTACATACTGATCCTTTCCATAGCTGTGCAGAACAAGCTTGTCAGGATCCTGGGGTGGTAGTTTGGAGTATCCATTCAGGCAACACCTTTGTTGTGATGGACCACTGTTGTTGTACACTGCTCTTTGGGTACATATCCTGTGGTAAGGCTGACATTGGGCAGTAGTGTGATTTGGCATTCCATTATTCTTGGTGTCCATGTTGGCCTCAGCACAGGACACCATCACATACCTTTGCTGCTGTGTGTTCTGCTTTGCAGATGATGGCTGTTACCTCAGCATCTGCAATGTCAGGGGACTATCTGCTGGGATAGGTATTTTGC
This sequence comes from Protopterus annectens, assembly GCF_019279795.1. Lineage (NCBI taxonomy): Eukaryota > Metazoa > Chordata > Ceratodontiformes > Protopteridae > Protopterus > Protopterus annectens. Next base: position 1,139,863,052 of record NC_056726.1, on the reverse strand, counting down.
ACTCAGGGGGGGGGGGTGTTTGCACTACACCTGACAGGTTGTATGCTAGCAATATGTGTGTGTGTTTGGTATGTTGTTTGTAATATCTATGTGATTCGGAGCATATCTGTGGATGCCCAGCATGGTTCCTAACATCAGTTGGGTAAGCCTTGTGATAATCCTTAGTGTCCTGTACGTTTTGTATCTTCATAGGTTCATGGGTTCATAGTAGGCTAGACACCCTAGGCCATTAGTAAGCCTAGCTAGAGTGTGTGTGTCTTTCGCCACCCCTTGCTATGTTCAATTATGGCCATTTATGAGGTTCTTCACTGTGCCTCTGTCTGGTCGTGACACAGTGGGGACCCCGAGTATACATGTACGGTCATCCATCCACTTGGCAATATTCCTGTTGAGGGGTGTCAGTGAGGGGCTCTGCCTACCATGGATTGGGATCCTGTTTCTGGGTGTGGGGAGCCTATGGGTTATGTATTTGTCCCTCCAGCACATCTTATTTCATTATGTGTTGAGGTTGACATCTGTGACTCTCACAGCTCCAATGGCTTTGATTTCCTGTGGTGTAGCATGTCCATTACTCCTGTGTTGGACATGGCCTTGTACAAAAGACATACAATGCCTCTGTGTAGGCAGTGTGTGACTGCAGTCAGCTGGGGTGCCTACAGCCAGGCAGCATATGACATATATTTCACACCCTTTATCCTGTTGGTGGGGTAACTAAGAGGTCTTCCGAACTGCTGCAGGTGTCACGTACAGTACATCCCATATGAGTCATTGTACTAGATTATGGGTCTGATAAGGGAACAATACAGTGGCACAGTGACCTCTGTTGGTGTTGATGTGAATCCTTTCATGGTACGGTGTCCAGTATCAACAGTCTTCATAGCCACATTAGCATTGTGGGTGTCACATGACAGATTAATGTCGACCTGTGTCCCTAGGTCCCTGATTACTCCTTGCATACATAATGGTTTGACACCTATGTGGTACTTTGTGTGTACCTTGTCTGGTATTTGGTGGGACATTCATACTGTCCAGTGTCTTCGGATGTCTGGGTGGAGTTCTTGTGTGTGAGAGTGTGGTCTGTCGCATGCTACAGACTGTACAGCAGTTTTGACTACAGCTATGTGCACATGGATGGTGTCCACTGCTTTGTGCATTGTCAGTTACCTGGCAATATGGGTGTCTGTGCTGCATATGGATACTCCCCCTCCTTTGATGTTTTGGCGCAGGTGTTGGGGCCATAACACATGATATGTGGTATAACCTAGTAGTGCTGGTGTGCTATCACTAGGCTTGCAGCAGGCTTCTGTCACTGGACAGACATCAATGTTCTCCATAATGGGAAGTGCCTCAGGGGCATGCATATTGCAGTTTACACATCTGGCATTGGTCAGCATTACCCTTATGTTTCCTACCACTTATGTTTTCTAGGGTGGTGGGTAGTCTTTTTGGCCTTGCCTACATATAGCTCTATGGAGGCGGAAAAGGCCTTATCCAGTATCCAGACACACACGAGTAACAGCTGACAGCCATCCCTGTAACAGCAGCATGGCTTGTCATGCTTGACATCTCAAGCAGACACACATTAGACCCTCTTGGACTGACAGCTGTAACTGTGCCAGCTGTTAAACATGAGCATTCTGTGTTTGTACTGTGGCATCATTCTTGGTGAGGGTTGGATGCTGCACACAGCCAGTGTCATCCTGCCCTGGGGTACATACTCAGAGGGACCATCCATGTCTCCTTTGATGTTGACCAGGGAGGTACATCTCAGGTAATTCACACCAGCATGGACATTGAGTGCATCGTATTTCTGCTTGCTTTGGGGTGACCTGCGTACTTGTGTTATGTGGCATTTTGTGGCAGCCTACAAGCAGCTTACTCTACCCTTTCCCTTGTTCAGTCTGGTGAGTGGGACAGCTGTGTGTCTGCCTATACAGACACCTATTATGACTGTATCAGGCATGTTGTTACTCCTTCTGGCCTGTGACTGTTTGGCACACCAGCTTTGCGTACTATTCATTGTGTGTGCTATGTTTGAAGGTTGTGGTTGCTTGTGATCTACTTTGGTGGCTTCTGTTGGTGTGGTGTGTTTGTAATTAAGGCCTCCGGGAATGTTTGTCTGTGTTTATGTGTTTGGTTTACAGTTGTGGTAGGTCTATGTGGGACTGGGTTTGTGGTGTATGTGGTTACCTTCTCCTCCTGACTAGTGTTGACAGTACTGAGTTGTTGGAGCTCAACCTCTGGTTTGGATACATGGATGCATCTATCACATATGTTTGTATTTATTGGGGGTGTTGTGGTTGTCTGTGTACTTGGTACTGGCATCACATTGCCTCTGGATTCACAGATTCTACTTGTTGTGGCTGGACTTAGTGGACTGTATGTGTGGACATATGTTGTTGCCATACTACTGGTCAGTGATTACTTCCCATTTTGTGTTTGCTCTATCATGTGGTAGCTTCCTCATTCTCTTGCATGGTTTGGTAATGGCTGGAGGCCAGCATGCCAGATGCCTGCATGTATGGCATTGTGTGTTGTTATTTGTGATTGCATACTCCAAGCATTCCTGGCTGTGTTCATGGAATGCTTGTATAACTTGTTCTGTGGTGTGTCCCATATTCTGCACTTGCACAGGGCCTTTTGTGGATTCAACATTGGTTTGGAGGGGTGCAACCTATACTTTACACATGTTTTTCACTGTGGTATTCTGGCCAGGGACTGGGGTCAGGATGTGTATATCCAGTGTGATTACTCTATGGTCTGGTCTTACCAGTGAGGGGTACACTTCTCATCTTGCCATCCAGTACACATGTTGCTGATTATCACATCCAGTATGCTTACCCCTCTTGTGGGAGTAGTACATTGGTCCTGGGCATTTTGGTTTATGGAATCTGGGTAATTTTCTCCTACTGTGTTGCTGCTAGTACAATGCTACCGGTGTATGTCTGGGTATTTTCAGTCAAGCAATATAATGTGGTTTGGGGGGCTTGATATATTCATGTATTCCGACATAGGCCAGGTGCTGTTCCTGGTATTAGGACAGTAGTCTGCAGCAGGCTATATACTGCGAGGCAGTTTTAGCCATTGGTATTCGACCATGGCTATTCCATGCTGCTTGTTGTTGTGGTACCAACATGGGGGTGTGGTTATCCTTGCCATTTCTTGCTAGTCACCCTCCTTTTGTAGCTTGTTCCATGTTTTATGGCTGTACAGCACAGTATGAGGTGTGACCTGGTAGTGTTAAGGTGCTGATGTGAGCCTTGCCCAGTTCTCTATTACAGGACTGGTAACTACATTCTCCGTACTGTGTGCGTTTACATTGCACACATCTTGCTGTTTATATATCTGTCATTGGGTAGCATTACATCTAGGTTCCTATCCCTTGTAGAACCTATGAAGGTAGGTTTGTGTTTTGAGACTTACTTATTCAGGGCATGCTGTGGGTACTGACAGCCTTTGCCGGTATCCATGGGGCATGGCATGATAGGTGCATGCCACCCCTAGCAGGTGGTGCATCATGTCAAGCTCCGCATATCTTCCCAGCCTGAAACACATTGGCTCCCCTTTGACTGACTGCATTACTTCAGCCAGTTATAGCACTTGATCATCCCATCGTCATTTTGTGACTTCATGCTTGGTGAGGGTGGATGTTAGTCAGGATGCTCAGGTGTGCATATAGTACATGGTGTTACATTACTTAACACATAGCATTCATGCCTCAGGTGGTGCTGCAGGGCTGCCTCTGTCAGATGCGCATATTACACTTCCCTGTACATGTTAGTGAGCAGGTCATGTCATTTCAGGCATCCATGTTATTATTTGAGTGAGTCAGAGAGGGTATCATTCCCAGGGTTCCTACTGAGCCAGTGTATGTGCTATGCATTGCCTCTTTGCCAAGGCCAGGGCATACTGGGCATGCCTCCTTCTGCCTACTGGGGCAGGCTCAGGTTGTTCCTCCTCTGAGTCACGCTCTGCCTGTGATGGCCTTGGCAATGGTGGGGGGCTGTTTGGCCCGGCCCTATGCTGGTCCTGCTGCAGCTGTTTTCACAAGATCATATTATGTAGCATAGCACATACCATGATAATGTGGGTACATGTAGTTGGTGTGTACTGCAAGGCTCCACCAGATGTGTCCAGACACCGGAACCGTGACTTGAGCAGCCCAAACACACGCTCTATTACATTACGTGTTTGTGCATGTGCCTCATTATGGTGTTCCTGTTCAGGTGTGTGTGCGTTTCTGATGGGTGTCATCAGCCATGGCTCCAGTGCATAACCTGCATGCCCCACTAGGTGTCCGTGTGGGATGTACCCATTGGCAAATATCTGGTACAGCTGCATCAAATGCCAGATGTGGGAATCGTGGTAACTCCCAGGGCAGCCAGCACACACATTCATTATTATGCCCTGAGCATCACACATGACCTGGCAGTTGATGGAGGGGAAGCCCTTGCGGTTAATGTAGGCCCTACCCCACTCACCGGCTGGTGCTTTGATGCATATGTGCATGCAGTCTATTGCACCCAGTACCTCAGGGTATTCCGCTATTTGCTGGAAGAGACGCATATTGCTGGCCAATACCTCACGGGCATTGGAGAAATATACATGATCACCGACATGTGCTGACATGGCATCCAGGAACTGGTGCAGTACTCTGGAGGCTGATGCCTGTGATATCCCCATCATATCGCCAGTTGGTCTCTGGAAGGTACCTGTTGCTAGTATTCTTAGGCCAACACATACCTTGGTTTCCACTGGGATGGGTTCCCCTCTGTTGGTTCTGTGTGTGAGGCATGGCCTGCACAGCTCAACAATTTGCTGCAGGAGCTCTCTGTCTACTCTATAGCGCTCTACTATCTCCAGCTCATGTAACCCGTGGTAGGTGACCCTTGGCCTGTACACTCTTCTCCGTCTCCTCACTGTGGGTTGTCTGGCACCATCTGCATTGTCACCACCCTCAGCAAGTCGCCTATGTCTCATTATGACAGCTATGGCAGCCCCTAACATTTCTGCTCTGAGTTCAGCTTTTTCAGTTTTCACTTCTATTAGCTTACTCCTGTCTTGCAGTTTCTCTTAAGGGAAACATCCTGCACTACTGTTTGCAGAGTTTTAAGTGCTGGGCTGGGCTACTATTCTGCCTGTGTAATTGCCTGCTTCTAATTGTTTTCACCTGCTAGCTTCAGCAGTTATCCCTGCTAGCTTCCTATTAATTCTGTTGCTTCCTTTTTCCTCTCTGTTTCCTCAGGGGGGAGCAATGTGCATACTATCTGAAACACGCTCACAGTGGCTTACATACGTGCACACGTGCTTACACTGTTCAGAATCTACTTATTCGGGTTAGAACGCGCGTACACCCGCGCAAACACTGTTACACGTCTGCCAACAGCCTCCAATGTGCTCAGCCTGCCCTACACGTGTGCACACCCGCACAAACAGTGTTAAACATTTCCCAACACACTCCCACATGCTCAGACTGCCTTACACGCGTGCACACTGTCCTACTCGCACTTCATGGTGCGCAAACGTGCGCATGCACGCACAGCAAGAAACTTTGGTGTAAGTAACAGTGTACACCTTCCATTTCTTGACTTTCCATGACTTATCTAGTGGCACATCTCTTTCCATGATCTCTGCCTGTCATCTGTCATGTTACACTGGCCTCCAATGAACTGCATTTTTTTCTACCATTCCCCCCTGTGATGTCACCTATCTCCTCTCTATTCCTCCCCCTTATGTTTCTCTTACACTACTCAGACTGTGCTCATTTGCTATGTGACTGTGTGATTCAGTATCCGAACCCTCATTTACATGGGATTGCCTACTAATGCTTAGTTACATGTCTTAGACTCAGCTTCCCCCCTTAGCAACCACTACACAGTGGCCATGTTGGTTTTGGTCTGCTGGTCCCTGCATTGTCATTCCATGTATTGCATGAAACCCACATTTGTGGGTTTATAACCTTCTTTTTTATGTTTTCATACAGCGCAGCCCGTTTGCGCGGGGCTGCGCTGGGTTTACACATCGGTGATCGCCGAAAAAAAAATATATAATTTTATTATTTTGGCATCGGGTTGTATTGCCAATGGCCACATATTTGGCCATTGGCATGCTGCCTGAGTCATATGCAACCTTGTTTTGGAGCTGACATGGCTCCGTTGTGGAATTTGCAGAAATGTACTCAGTTGTCAACTGAGTACATTTCTGCAGCTAAAACGTCTCCTACACGGACTGCTTTCTGCTTCGTGGATCGCTAATATACCTAATTTGCATACCTTTCGGATGCAAGTGAGGTATTTAGCATGTCCACGCCCAGTCCGTGTAAGAGACGTTTTCGCTGGTCTCTTACACGGAGCTTGGGGCTGTTCCTGGATCGCGAGGCTTGCATGGAGTGTTGCGCATCTCTTACACTCCGTGCAAGCCTTCGTGAATCCTGCCCATAGTTATTAGCCCAAATTGGCCAATAAACTAAGTTCTGGGCTGGAACCACTCCTCCAGGGACAGATAGGTTGCTCAAAGCTCCCCTCTCTCACAGGTGTGCAGAGAAACTTCCTTTTATCCAAGTAAGGTATGGGCAACTCAGAAACTAGTATCACAGCCCTGAATTCAGCACTAGCCTGAAAACTGGACTATACTAGCTTAGAAAGGCGGTAAACAAGGATTTTTTTTTTGAAAAGATAAGGCAAAAACAGTACAAAATACACTTAAAATAGCTTGAAACGACTACAAACGATCTGAAAAGGCTATTGCACCTTAGTGTGTAGCCTACAACAGTTAAACAGATTATTTAAACAAAAAACAACTTTTTAATAAAAGTGCATGCAGTCAAATAAGTACAATATATGAAAAAACAAGCTTTTAAATCACAATAACCACTGTAAAAATCTGCGTTTTGGCAGAAAACAGTTAAGTACAGCAAGAAAGTACAGAAAACTGATACTTAATCACTCCAAAGTCTCTCTTCTAAGCTAGAAGGCTTGCATCAGTTTAAAGCTTTTTTCCCTAATCTTTCTCTCTCTGCTTCCATCCTATTTCCAAATCCACTTATTCTATCCTCTAGACCTAGACTGTTCTCTCCTGACTTATTTTCTTATAGTTTCATAAGTTGCTAGATTAGTACTAGGCTAACTGCCCCTGTGGGCCTTTTTAGCCTAGCCAATTACTTTACAATCTACCCAGCTAGGTAGTATCTGTCTATTATCCCCATGTATGCTCTGCATTGCATTGTAACTAGTATCTCTACTGTACTCTGATACTGGCATATTACTGTGCATGAATGTGACTGATTTTTAGAACTGATTTACTGTGAATCTGCTTTGTACATGTAATTGTGAAAATTATCAGTACAATGGTACATCTGTCAGATTTACTCCTATATTTGCTACCAGTTGTTAATAAGCTTACCATGTATCATGTTATCCTATTAAGGAAATTATTGTCACTTTCTTTTTTTCTGTTTGTGTATTTTGCCCTTTTCCTATTCATGTATTGATCATTTCTCTCCAGGTTTCTTCTTAAAGGGGGTTTGCTTTTGCTGATACAGTTGAACTATCCTGGTAAACAAATGTAAATTAAAAAAGTATCTTACAGCCATACCTTTGGACTGTCCAGAGTTTTGCAAAATGTCAAGATTTTTGCCTCATATTTTTTCTTCTATTCATAGACCGTTCCTTAAATTTTGTGGTTTTCTAGCAAATCATTGTGGGACGGCATTATTAAATGACAGACATTTCAGTTTCAGACTTCATATCTTTCAGAAAATGCATGTTAGTGAAACATCTGATATTTTATCAGCTTGCTAAGTTTTAAGATCAATATTTTAAAATTGTTTGTATTTTGTTGCCTTTGTCTCCTCCGTTAATTTTAGCTTTACCCAGAATTCTTAAGCTAATAGGTTGAGATGTATGCTTACCACCACTTGTATAGTCATTCAAAGCCATTCAAATGTAAAAGAATGGTGTTCACTACCTGCAATTAACTGAAATAATAAATTAATTATCTTCACTCATAATTTTAAAAGTTGAAAGTTAGAGGGATCATCAATCTGCATTTGTCTGTACTGAATCTGAACATCTGCATGTGTCGAACAGCAAGCAACAAATGGCTAGCTTTTTACTTATATCTTTGCTGGTCTGTTCAGCATCATCTTGTAATAGATGTACATTCTGTGACACCAAATGAGAGCCATAGTTTAAAGATACAGTCTAAAATTATGCCTCGTTCTATGAAATAAGCACACACAGCTATGTCTTCCATTGTACATGATGTAGTCATGGTAATTTACCCTCATTTCCATCGAGAGGAAATGGGGCAGTTTGAACTCATTTAAACTTTCTGACATTCATCACATCTGTCTGTTTCTCAGACAACATAACTACTAATGTTGTCTCTGTGTACTAACAATGATTCTGTGTTTACAAGCTTTCCCTTTTCTCTGTGGCTGTTTGACTATGGAGATATTATATGTAAGTGTATGTGGTGTAGTGGGTACAGGAATGCTTGCCCATGTACAGAACACTTTATAGGGCTTTATTTATTTCTTTATTTACTTCATTTGTTAACTGGAATAGCCTGCCTGATCCAGTAGAGGGCCATGGGGAAAAGCTCAAAGTAATACAGTTTTGTATAGATTACAGTACAGAATAAAAAGACAATTTTTAATTTGAAATGCAATGGACAGATAGCATTCTAGTTTACATTTAAGAAACAGGAAATACTGTGCATAATTACATGTTAATTACACCAACAAGTTCCACATAGATAGGTTTAGTGAAATGTTGTTGTTGTTTGTCTTTCGGCTTTTTCCCGGTAAGGGGTCGCCACAGTGGAACTCCGGTCCGCTAATGATTGGCAGTAGATTTTTACAAAACACTGAGGTGCCAGCTCAACGCCCAACCTTCAACAAAGGCACGACCATTTACACACACATGTCTTTCGAACGCTACCCAACCGCGGGGAGGACATGCAGACTCCACACAGAAGGCACTCCCAAGCCGCCATGAATCAGGAGAACCTCTTGCTGTGAGGTAACAATGCTACCACCATACCACCGCGGCATTCTGATAGGTTTAGCGAAATAATGAGTTAATTAATTATAGGAGAACTGGAGAAGTGCAGCTGGAGTGGAGAAAAGGGGGGGGGGGTAAGAATGAGAAAATACAAAGACTCAGTCAAGCAAAAGTCTTTACTTACCTTAAACTTCCTGTAGAAGTGGGCCATGGGATATCTGTAAATGACCCTTTAAGGACATAGCATCATTATATTGTGGAGTAGCTTTTCATCATTGGCACTGTAGATTCATTTTATGAAAATAAATCACTGATACAGTAGTGCCTGAATCTCCAAATTCATGAACCAAATTGCTGTATCAAAAAAAAAAAAAGAAGAAAAAAGAAAGAAAAGTAAAGCAAAAACAGAAAGTGGCAATGGCAAGAAGTCGTCACTATCCACAGATGACATCTATCAACTGCTACCTGAGGTAAGCAATGAGCTTGTACTGCATTTATTCATGAATGTTACTAAGCCGGTGATGCTAGTAGGTAGAAGGCTTTGTCATGTGATTGGCATGACTTTATGGGCATTATCTAGGCTGAACAGCCTATGTGGCACATGCAAACATCTAAAATTACATGGATTACTGAGCAATACAAATGGAAGCATTTTCTCCACTGATTGTAAACAGCATAACTGAATGAATATAATCATATTTCCCCTAAATAATGCTTTTATACATACTCATGTTTGTGTTTCTGCTTTTCTTCTGGATCATGGCTGAAAAAACGATTTTGTGACCAACCCACCTACCCAGTTATAAAAAAATAACAATTTTAATTGAATGTCATTTCTCACAAATCTAAGGCATTACATGGGTTTCCTCATTACATCCACTGGGTGGTACTGTTGCTCATACCAAAATTAAAAAAAAAATGAAAAAAACACAAAAAAGTTCTCTGAATTTTTTAAAAAACGTATTATACAGTTTAACCTTTAATTTGTAGCATTATCGAAAAGGTAATTATCATAATGTGAGGATAAATATGAGCGTGTTATTTTTAACATTAATATTTTCAGCAAATTATTTTGCTAATTTCAATTCAGAGAATATATTTCATGTTATTGTATTCTATTTAACATGGCTCATTATTTATCATAAAGAAAGAGAGGGACTTGAAAAAAAATGAAATGACTCTTTCTGAACTGCATGTAAAAACTTAGTGTCATTAAGAATAAGTTCTTTATTTTTATTAATACATTGACAGATGGTTCTTCGCTGGATTTAATTCTTACAATAGATATCTATAGACATATCTTCCTGGTGTCATGAAAAACATTAGCAATGTTGCAAGACCTGATTCCACCACTTTATAATTTTACAGCTTATCAGTTTATAGGATGTTGGAAGAGGTGACCATGATGGTCACCAAGAGGGAGGACGGATACACGTTTTGGTCTGCGGAGACATTAATGACCTTTCAAATAAGTAATGCTAGTAAAGATGACTAAGGAATTGGCACAGCAATATCAGTAAAAATGGTTCGATGTAGTATTTGCAAGAGTATCAACTATGCCAGCTGTCTGCACACTGAGGAAGATGAGGATTAAGAAGTATAATGATTGGCTGTGGCAATGTACAATACAGAAGGGTATGACACAAGCAGAAGAAGGTATAATGATCTGCTAATTTACCACAGAGGACTAAGGCTATGAGCTGCTAATATACTTCATCTTGAAGTTCGCAGTTTGATTCCCTCAGTCTCCATTTGCCTACTGTTTGTCTTTGAACAAGTCATTTAACCAGACTTTGCTCTCATACTGTTAGAAAAATGTGTATTTGAATACATGAGAAATGCTAGTTTAAAAGCAAAGTAGTATATAATGCATTTTATTCTATTAATCATATAGTAGTAAAATTAATTCATGTCTAAATGTGAAGTAGTTTTGAAACTGCAGTGTGGCTTGAAGCAAAAGCTGATCCCTGACCCTGACAGAATGCTAGCTTAGCAAGTTTTAATGTTTGTGCTTTTCACAAGTGATTATCTGCTGGGTCAGGAAATTAAATGTGTGAAATAATGAAATCTTCTGCTCTTTCCTGGTGGAATGAGATGGCCTTGTATATGTGTTACTTAGATATCACTCAGCTGTGTGAGAAAGTGTAACAGAACAAAGACATGCATTAAAAGACTGAAGCTGCTATTGTATTCGAACTGATATGAAACCTTGAATAAATAACTTTACAGAAAGAGATTATGACTGACCAGCTGGATAGCAAGGCCGTATTGTATCTAAAGGAAAAGTTTTTTTAAATGTACAGCATCAGCAAACTTAATGAATGAAGAATTGTAAGCTAAAGTGATGTAGATGCCCTGTGACATATCACGTCAGTAAGGTGGGCATAGCTTGAATGTTAAACCTATATAAAATTGTGTGCTTCCTGTTTCATGTCAGACAAAATTCTGTACTTGTATGGTTTCTTGCCTCCTGGTGTACACTAGTAAACTTTTGAATCTGAACCTCCTGTATATTGAATTCTGAATTTTATTTAACACATACCTCTGAAAATAGGCCCTGTACCTATTGTTTTATCTAGTTGCCAATCAGAAAATAACAACAACAACTGGGAGGGAGAACAGCTCTATGTCAGAGACAGGTTTCACCATAGCACAGCATTAGCAGCAGCTCTGACATCTAAGTTGGAAAGGTGGGAATGGTAAATCTCAAGGAATGTATCCTTCAGCTTATGTGGAAATACGGAAGGGATACTTCAGAAGCAGAAGGCTGTCTCAGAAGCAAAGGGGGTAGATATACGGGCAGGAGAAAGAAGGAAGGAAAACAATAGCACAGAACACACAAGAGAAACAAACAGGAGTGGTTCTGATCCCGACCGGGTAGTATTACTGTACATTACAAAAAGAGTTTAGAAGAAAGATGGAGCTGCAAATAGTGATGCAGGACAGTATGGTAGCCATTGCTGGTATCACTGAAACATTGTCCAGTGATAAGTGAGGGTGACACCTGGAGATGCCTGGGTAGATATAGGCTGCTCAGAAAAGGAGCGAGAAAGATAAGAGCATTTTTCTGCTTATAGGACAGCAATAAATGCAAAGTCATTGAGGACAAGGAAAACCACTCATGAACTGGGTGTTGAACCAGGCAGGGTCATAACCTGGAGTATGCACCTTATTTTTTAATTTTAGAAGAAGGAGGTGAATGCTGGTGGACTGATACAATGTATAGACCACCAGATCCATCAAAACAGGAGAGTGACAGACAGGTAGAAAAATTAAAGGAGTGAGATAGGAGGTAGTGGGTTACACTACTATGGGATTTTAATTTTCCAAAAACAGATGAGATTATAACCTCCAGGGGAAAAAAAGGAGTGGGAATTGAAAAAAACTATTCTGTAAGTGTTCCTAATGGCGTGGTCAAGGATATTGATATGATGATTATTTTAGCTTACGGTGATAATGATTCTGTGTGATTGTGTAGGTAGGGCTGAAGAGTAAAAACCCAAGGACAGAGAGATGGCAGTATAAAAACCCAAGGACAGAGAGATGGCAGTGTTCTGCGTGCACCATTTCATGTCATTGTAATGATGTCTGCATTGCTCTCCAGTACATGGAATGCAAGTTGCACTGGAGACAGCCTTGACCACACGGTTCCAAGCCTCAGCCTTATACTGAGACTGAGTATAGCCCCCCTGCAACAACTTACGGCTGTAATGCTTTGCAAGGAATGCAATGAATATTCTTGACTCCTCCATACACCATCTTTGGGTCCTGGATAGGGCACTTTCCTTCCTAGCCCCTGCCATGTCCTTACAGGTCATCCAACAATAGCCAAAGTGTTTTCCTGCCAATTTGTGATATTGCATTTTATGGCCAATGAGCAAACCCACACAACCATGCCAAATGCATTTGCACAATGATAAGCAGAGAGGAATGCAATTGATGAAATGGGGGGATAATGTGACAGTTGGCATTAATTTATGGCATGTGTGCTGCTAGACCTGACAACTGTTTGTCCAGTGGTCAACACTGATATGTCAAATGACTTGACTTTTAAGATGTGATGTTGGGGGATCAATTTTATGATTTGACACATATTTTGTGTGACCTTACATACTGAAGTAATTTGTACAATGTGGGATTCAAACCTATATAAAATAGAGAATATATATATATATATATATATATATATATATATATATATATATATATATATATCTATATATATATATATATATATATATATATATATATATATATATATATATATATATAGAAAGGTGTTTATTCTTATTGGCACAGAAGTGCTTGTCAAGTATGGTCATTAATAGTATATATATATATATATATATATATATATATATATGTATATATATATATGTATATATATATATATATATATATATATATATATATATATATATACATTAAAAAGTGAGTTGTGCTACACTTCAGTGAACCATGTATGTGTGTGACCTGACGAGGTCCTGGTTTATACATTCTCATGTGTGTTGCAGGAGTAATGTGTGACAATATACTGGAAATGCATATACTTCTATTACTTTCAGTGTACATTTCTGAGTTCTGTGTCTACATAATACATTTTTCTGTGTTACAGCTGTACTTGTGTTTTGTGTGTTGTGGAGATGACTGTTTTTCTGAGGTAGGCTGCCTGTTATTTTCTCATCACTTTCTTTCATTTTACATTGCCGTTCGGCAATTCTCGAGTACAGGGGGTGTGTGTATTTTGAGGGAACTGCTCTCAGACACACCACCTGCGCTCGTACACAGATCTGTGTCTGTATTACAGCACAGCAGCACACCTTCATGAATATGCATGGAGCTCATGGCTGAGCTCACTGAGTTGACTTCAACAATTGGCTAAGCTTCTGGTGCCATTCTAAAGGGATCCAGTATCTGTCTCCCTGGGATGACATGGTCAACAGACCATGATGCTTTGCCAGAGATGGCCTGCACCTGTCACCCCTGGGATTCCGGATACTGGCTAAGGTTCTTGCCATCCCTATAGTGCCCTTTTTAGGCAAGGTTCAAATGACAAATTCACCACCGTAACAGGAACAGGCAAGCAAAAACTGAGGGTGATGTTACTCAATGCTAAAAGTCTAAATCTCAAAATGCACTTACTCGAGGCACTCCCTAAAATGGAGAACATCGATATCTGTGCAGTGACTGAGACCTGGTTCAAGGCTCCAGAGAGCACCCCTGCATTACCAGGCTATAACTCATACCACACTTTTCGGCAATGTAACCTGGACAGGAACACCAAAGGCAGAGGTGTGTCCATATTCATTAAGGATATCCACATCTCCAGGCTAGTTGCTTAGCATAATGCAGCCGAGGTTATCCAAGTGCAAATAACTCTGGGCAAAACTGAAATCCAAATTGTAGCTTGCTACAGATCACCCTCCATACCCCTGGATTCCCACTCCTCTTTTCTTGATGTACTGGAAAATATTAGGGTTCAACCAAACACCCTAATAATGGGTGATTTCAACTACCCCACCATTAACTGGGAAAACTACTCATGTATCAACTCCTTTGCTCAATGCTTTCTGGAATTCATAAACTCCAATGCCCTGGATCAACTTATCCACACCCCCACCAGGGGCAACAATATCCTAGATCGAGTCATTACCAATATGAGTGACCGGTGTTCCACACCTGAAGTCAACGCCTCATTGGTCCGATCCGACCATAAGCTAATTACCCTAGATATCCACATCCTGCCTCCACCCCCATTAAGGAAACCATTGCAAAAAAATTCTCCAAAGCCAACTTCATGCGTCTTAAGACAGAAGTGGTGAACTTCATGACACCCATGCAGATGGACAATACAGTTACGACTATTGAATCCTACACAATTGCACTTTATAAGCACTTACATGAGTGCATGGATCATGCTATCCCAAACAAAACCAAGATGCTATCCTCCAAAAAAAGGAAGCCAATCTGGGGGCCCCCTGCCATAAACAAACTGTACAACAGAAGGAAGAAACTCTTGCAAAAGACAGCAAAATCCCATGAGTGGAGGAGCTCCCTGGTCAGCCTCAGTAAGAAGCTGTGATCCCTGATAAAATCCTCCAAAGCTAGTTACGAAAAAAAAATCACCACTGAATCTAAAGACAACCACAAAGCATTCCATAGCTATGTCAAAAATCTCAATGGCAACACTCAGATCTGCTCTGAGTTACAGCACAATGGCACTAAATATACAGACCCAACTGATATTGCCAACATCCTGCAGATAGGTTCAGTGGTAATTTTACCCCCTCTCACCCCCTAAAGAGCCCATCTCTATACTGGAAGAATGCAAAGATCCTGTAATCACAGCTGCACAGGTAAAAAATACACTCTCCAAAGCCAAGAACACAGCATCCATGGAGCCAGACAACATCCCAGGTTGCGTTCTATATGAACTACAGAATGAACTGGCACCCCACCTAAGTACCATGTTCAATCATAGCCTCACCTCAGGCTTTGTGCCTTCTGAATGGCGCACAGCAACAGTTATCCCACTCCACAAGGGGGGAGCCACCATGGACCCCGGGAACTACCGCCCCATTAGCCTGACGAGCCTGGTCTGCAAGGCATTGGAATGTATCATCATGGAACTTATAAACAAAGACATTGGTAATCTCCAAACTCTGGATACCACCCAGTTTGGGTTTGTAAAAGGCAGATCATGTCTCCTAAACCTGATAGACTTCTTTGAAGCAGTCACCAAAGCCATAGACAAGGGTAAGGTGGCTCACGCATCCTATCTAGATCTTGCCAAGGCTTTCGACACCATCCCCCACTCTGGAATTATAGATAAACTCACTAAACTAGGTATAAATCCCTATGTCACAAGATGGGTTGCCAACTGGCTCACTGACAGAACCCACACTGTGAAAGTAGCAGACTCCAAATCCGACTTCAGACCAGTGACAAATGGAGTACCACAGGGTTCAGTCCTGGGTCCTCTCCTGTTTGGTATCTACTTCTCTGAAGTACAGACTAAAACAGAAAGTCTTTGGCTAACAAAGTTCGCAGATGATTGCAAACTAGGAGCCATAATCGAAACTCCTAACAATATGGACATCCTACAAAAGGGCCTCACTGAGACAGATGCCTGGTGTCAAAGCCATGGCCTCAAGCTCAGTGCCAAAAAGTGCATTGTCATCCCCTTTGGTAAAAACTCTGTATCCATGAACTACAACATAGGCGGTAGTATACTTAACACTGAAAGTGTGATAAGAGACCTTGGGACACAGGTGGACAGTAGTCTCTCCTTTGATAATCACATCGCCACAGTAGTCAGGAAATCCTTCTATGTGGCACACCTCATCACAAAAGGTTTCTCATCCAGAAAAAAAGAGGTCATTGCTCCCCTCTACTCATCACTCATTAGACCCATTATAAAGTACAATGCCCCTTTTGGTATGTACCTCACAAGACATCTACAACAACTGGAAAGGCCACAGAAATACCTCACAAAGAGGATTACCGGCCTCAAACAGATGCCCTGTGCAGACCATCTCAAAAAACTCCAGCTTTACTCTGTTGCATATCACCTACTCAGAGGTGATCTCTGCCTAACATACAAAGCTATGTCAAACCCAGAGCTGTTGGACATGCTCCACTTAAAGAAATCCCAATCCCTCTGAGCTACACGCTCTAGGGACCTAAACCTTGTCATCACAATAAACAGAACATGCCAGAGGGATAGATTCCTGTCCCAGAGACATCCCATACTCTGGCATAAACAACCTATCTATATCAAACAAAGCTCCTCATTAGCACTCTTCAAGAAAAATCTTGATGATTGGATGGGAAATAAGAAATTCACCCCGGGGATCACCTCTGTGGCTCTGCTCAACAGTGACACAGGAAAATAATTTTCTTGGGTGGCAAAAGCCAGGGTACCTTTTTGGTTGGGCTTGTATAGGCCCCAGGGCCGATAGCCTAGTACCTACCTATGAACCTATGAACCTATGAACCTCTGTCATGCTGCACAGGAACATTCCCTTCTGTACAAGAATAAGCAATTCTTGCACGGAAGTTTGCTGAATCCCAGGAAATATCTAGAGCTAGAAGGTTTTTGTATTGTCTTGAAAGAGAGGTAATTACCAGGTTTAAGATGTAGAAGTGTTTTATTGTTTTATGACTTCCAGGATCTGAAAACATCTGAGAGATATGTATTTTTCACAGGGAGATGCTAAATTTCTGTTAGTTTCTGACCAAAGGGGTTTAGCTTGGGAACTGAAGTCAGGTGACAAAAAGTGATGCCATCCAAGCTAACTCCCTCAGAGACTGTTCCTTTTTCTATTTTGTCTTTGACCTAGCAAGAACATCCACTCATCACCCACTGCACTTGTCTTGCTGTAAGTAAGTTTTTAGGGCATAGTAACTTTTACATTCAGATAGGAATATAGTAAAGTGTAGCCTAGATGTTTTCTTACTTTATTTGAGACTGTCCTGCAATGCTGTTTTAAATATTTCCTGTGATTTTGAACTCTGATGTAAATGACTGCTTACTGAGTATTGTCTTGTTCTTTTATTATTTATTATTAAATGTATTTAAACCTTTTAATTGTGCCTGGTCTGTTTAGAGATATTTAAGCTTTTAGAGTACTTGTATATGTAAAACACAAACTTCAACATCCACCTTTAAATAAAAGAAATGAAACAAACTGGATCAGCACCAAATCCACTAGTTTATTAAGTAACAGCGATCTGGTACCTCAGCAATTCACCTTCAAGGATCACAGTCAAATAATATTCAACTACTTTTATATTCAAGCAAACAGCAAGCAATTAGTAATGACATCAACTAGATCCACTTAAATAATTCAGCAATTAAATATTAAAGATACAGTGTTACCATTCCTAAATGCACAAATAAATCCTCAAGGTTTAATACCAAAGCATAATAATAATATAGATAAAAAAGAAACATATATATATATATATATATATATATGGGTCTACTTCATAAGATCGACAGACCATTTGATCGACATTCATTTGGTCGACAGCTCATTTGATTGACAACCAGTATTCAAGGCACTTAACAGGGATATTCCCCCCCCAATGTTGTGCGACCCTGGAGTTGGTATATATAGTTAGGGGGGTGTGGGGGGCACAGCCCCTTACATTTAGGGGGTGTGGTGGGCAAATCCCCCCACCTATTTCCGTTTAAAACATGAAAATGCAGCAAAACTACACATTTTAAAGAAAATATGTGGGGGCTTCACCCCCACACCACCCAATGTGGAGTGGCTGTGCCCCCCCACACCCCCTAACTATATATATACCGACTCCAGGGTCGCACAACATTGGGGAGGGGGGGCAAATCCCAAGGTTTTGCCTTGAATACTGGTTGTCGATCAAATGAGCTGTCGACCAAATGAATGTCGATAAAATGGTCTGTCGATCTTATGAAGTAGACCCATATAGATATATATATATATATATATATATATATATATATATATATATATATATTTTTTTTTTTTCAATAAATCTCATACTCTCACTATACTTGTATATCTGTTGGTGTCAGCTCTTATAAACCTGTTGGTTCTAATTTGAAAAAACATTCATCAACAGTCTTTCACAACGAGAATAACTTCCCATTAGAAACAAAGTTACCTTTATATAGGTTCACTCAGTCCTTTCGCGATCTATCCTTCCTTTGAAACCCATGTTAAAAAGCAGGAGACATAGGCCCAAATAATAGGTAATTAGATATTTACAAATAAGTCTAATATCTATGAACATTTTTGACATTTTTATTTGTAATTTTTTAATATTTACATAATATCATTTGGGAACCAGTTTAAATGTTATGTTCATTCTATATATTATTAATTTATTTTATTAATATATATTTTTATAGTTCATTGGATGAATGTTTCATTGGGTTATTCATATGTAATATATGTGTTTATAAATTCAATGCATATTTTTGTAACTACACTATACCATATATTATATATATGTTACATATAGTATTATGTTAGCAATTTATTTTTAGTTTTCATTTTTTATTCTTTATATATCCTTTATATATTTTTGTTTTTTATATATATACATATATATTTATATATTTTTGTTACTTTAATTGTATGCGTCATGTTCACAATGAAATATGACTGCATCATTGTTAAATTCATAATTTATAATATGTTTTTCTTCACATATATTAAAAAATATGTATATATATATTTTTTATATATAATTGATATTTATATATATATATATATATATATATATATATATATTTTTTATATATTTTTTATACATGTTTAATTTTCATATTAGTCTCTATTAATTTCATCCATTTTAATCATATGGTTATTAAAGTTTAATAAAAGAAATAGATTTTTAAATAATATATTTACATTTATAGTCAGCACAGATATATGTTGTGAGCTTATATATCCCTTTAAATGGAGATGTTTTTAACCGCCAAAATTTAACAATTGAGTATAAAAGGTGTGTTTTATAATGGATTAATTGTTGGTTTGAAAAAGCACTTGTTGCGAAAGCGCTTACCATTGTCAGTCTGAAGGATCCAATAAATCTATTTCGTTTTAAAGATTTTTTGAAGTTTTCCTGCTTTTTGTCGTGAATACGAATGTATTTGGAAGTGTTTGCTATTGTTTGCTGTTTGGTCTGAATAGACCTGAACTTTTTTTCGTTACAGCATTTGGCACGTTCATTATCTTGAAGGCTTGGCGGTTCATTTTGGTCTGAACAGACCTTGGTTTACATGTGATACTTGGTCTACTGTTAATATCTGCCTCCAGAGCCCTTCAAAGCACGATTTCGTGCAACGGAACAACAGAAGGGTTACCTATACATTTTTAGCTGTTGGAAAAACAGCGTGAATTTGCAACGCGAGGCAGTTTCATTCCAAACGGACAGTTTGTTTATATTTGGTTTGGTTGCTGCAATTTTTGTTGGTTACGGGTGAGTTTACAACGGGAGGTAGACTCATCCCAAAAGTACAGTTTGCTTCACACTTGCTTGGTTGCTACACGCTATTTGGCAACGGGTGAATAGCGGAAATTTGTGGCCATTTTCAGCTGTTTGGATAGATCGCGAAAGGACTGAGTGAACCTATATAAAGGTAACTTTGTTTCTAACGGGAAGTTATTCTCATTGTGAAAGACTGTTGATGAATGTTTTTTCAAATTAGAACCAACAGGTTTATAAGAGCTGACACCAACATTTATTATACTTCATTTTATATACGTTGACTTTATACTGTTGGTGTAACAGTCGGTAAGGTGTTTTGGCTGGTTTGTTTTATTTTTATTTGGTGCTATACTTGTATATCTGTTTGGTGACACTGTACAGGCCACTCCTAAATTGCCTTGTTCTTGGTCAGACTACCATTTGGATTAATAGTAACATTACACAATAAGATTGGACACCCATTGCTAAGGGCCAGTGGAGGGGCATCACAGTTGGTAAAAGTGTAAAGATTAGCAACAGCAAAAAAATCTTTAACCAAATCTTCAGGAAAGAAAAAATTGTAAAGGTACTATCTGTAAATGTTAATTGTATAAAACTTACACTAAGAGATGTTTTATACAACAGTGTTTGGCACAAGATGCTGATATAATTATATTATTGGATACAAGGCTGCTGAAGCAGGAGTTCAGGACAAATTGAAAGATTAAGGCACAATAAAGTATTATGGAACCTGAGTCCAGAACTCTGCTCATGATTAGTTTTATTCAAATCCAGTACAGAAATTATTTTAGGAATAACTGGCAGCACTTCAGTGTTAGATATAATAATAAATGAAAATACTGACAGTTATTGATATTTATAGCCATACCTTTATGAAGGATATAGTTATTTGAAGAACTTAAATGTACTGTTAGTTAGTCTGAGAATTAGGGTCTATATTGAATCAGCAAATGCTTAAAAAAGCAAACACTGATTCATCAACCCTATGTAAGTGAAAGCATACAATCCTGAACACTCAGAACAGCAATTTTTTTCCCAGGGAAAAAAAATCCCTATTCCACAAAAAAAAAAAAAACTCTTAAACAGTATATAATGTGGGGGGCTTCACCCCCCCCCACACCCCCCCTACTTAAATATACCAACTCCGAGATCACACCACAGTGGAGGAAATGGCAAACTCCTGAAACCATCCCAGCGATTTTTTTCCCTGGTTAAAAAAAATGCTGTTCCGGGTGTTCAGGATTGTAAGCTTTTGCTTACATGGGGTTGATAAATCAGCATTCACTTTTTTAAGCATTCGTTGATTCAATATAGACCCTGAGAATTATAATAATTACAGAGTTCAGTCATGAAATCAGATAAAGACAAGGAGAATAGCATAGGATGTGAGGATATTTAGTGAGTTATTCATGTTTGTTTTATTGTGGCAAGGAAAAGAAATATGTATTATCTGAAGATATTTTGGAAAGAAATACTGGGTCTGGTGTTAAAATTAGCAGGGAAATGATTGATAGAGAAATCTTACATTATAAGGTAAGTATGTTGTGGAACTTAAAACCACTTAAAAAGAAAAGTTGCATGCAACCTAATCCCAAAACATGCAACCACTCATGCAAGGGTTCACATACTCGCCTTCTTAAGCCCAAGAAAAGACAATAGTAAAGTTCAAGCTCTAATTTTAATGAATATAGTTGCAAAACATTGAGCACTTTTGTCCACCTACTTTGGACTTTATCAGAATGTAAAACTCAGTCTGCTCATCTTACTTAGTTAAAACATATTCAGTGAAATAATCAAACAATTAAGAAGGCAATTCAGTAAAACCATCCATTAAAAATGTTTCAACCACTATTTAATAAATAGTAGCACACAAAAAATGTAAAAAGTATGTAAAAATTTATATAAATATATATCTTAATGTCAGGGGCTGATAAATATTATACAATTGTATATAAATATTAAGAAATTAATTTAGGTATGTGTTGTTAAATTATCATAATTTTGCTGCTCTTATTTTAACCAATGGTTGAATTAAAATGCTTCAGTTTATACCACGTGGGGTGGATCCATCCAACTTGATTTGCCGTACCATCTCCCTCAAATCTATTCTTGTTTCCATTGCCCTTCTCTATTGTCCTTAGAAATTTTTTTCAAAAATACTAAATTTGAATTTTTCAAAGCCAGTACATATTAAAGAATGCTTATATGGATCCAATTTAGTGATGCTGTTATGGGACAAAGCACATGTTTTGGCATCCCCTTATAGTAAGTATTGGACATTATATCAAGGATTTTTGAATGCACATCTTTATTATTTGGAAAAAGATGCAGAATATATAGAAGGATTTTTGAACATATTTATTATTTGGAAAAATATGCAGAATATATAGAAGGATTTTTTGGCTCGTGACCAATTCCACAGATTTTGTAAGGTTCACCCATGAACATACTAGTCTGAAACAACACATTTTTCTTAGATGTAAGCCTCTGTATGAAAAGAGGCAAATTTGTTTCCTAGATCTTTAGAAAACCCACATTTTTGAATTGCCACCTACATTATAGGAGCAACCATTCTTGATTTGTTAAAAGGAATCTTGTTAAAGGGGAGCTCATTAGAGTGGCATGCATGGTTTCTGAGGAAGATGATTTTTTTTATTTGAAATCAATAACATGATAGAGATGTTACTGGAAAGATGCTACCTCTCAGAATTCTTGAGTAACACTACTGTACAGATTATAAAGTATAGGACTGAAAAATGCCCCCGATATTAGGTAAAAGTATAGTACAGCAAGCAGCTACCCAAACTACCCTGAACTTTACAAATACCATGAATGTCAAGTATGATATGGATATACATATAAAATTGTTGTCAAGAACAATTGGTCCATCCCTAATACAGATGAGGAGATGTTTAAGGTAGGAGGTACTGTACCCACTTTTACATACAGTATTCATAGGAATATCAAAAGATTCTTGGATAGGTATACGTGGACTTTGATGGGATATACTGATCAACACATATTTAAAGGTACAACTAAATGTGAAAGATGTAACTATTTTTATCTTATATTAGAAAATGATGTTATAACTTTGACAAATCGTTGCCATTCTAGAATACACTCTGTCAACCAAAGGAGTTATATACCTGGCAATTTGTGATACATGTCAATCATTTTATGTGGGGAAGACAGAAAAAAAAAACTTAGTAAAAGAATATACGAACATGTATAATATATTAGAAAACAAAACACAAACAATGCTCTATATAAACATTCTTTGATATGCACTGGCTTTCAGAAATTAAAATTTTGTATGTTAGAAAAAAATTCTAAGTACAATAGAAGAGGTCAGTGGAGACAAGAATAGAGTATAAGGAGGTGTACAGCAAATCAAGTTGCATGCATCTTCCCTACCAGGTATAAATAAGATCATTTTAATTCAACCACTGCTTAAAACGAGAGCAGCAAAATTATGATAATTCGACAACACATGCCTACTTTAGTTTGTTAATATTTATATACAATTGTATAAGATTTAAGAGTCCCTCACATTTAGATATATGTTTCGTATATATGTTTATATACCTTTAATATTTTTTGTGTTATTATTTATTAAATAGTGGTTGAAAAGTTTTTAATGGATAGTTTTATCTAATTGACTTCTTAATCATTTGATTGTTTTAATGAGTATGTTTTGAATAATTTAGATGAGCAAACTGATTTTTACATTCTGATGAAGTCCAATGTTGGTGGATGAAAGCACTCAATGTTTTGAAACTGTATTCATTAAAATTGGAGATTAAACTTTACTGTTGTCTTTTCTTTGTTTAAGAAGAGCACTACATGAACCCTTTCATGAGTGTTTACTATGGTGTGGAACTACTGTGGAATTATGTTAAATTTTTACATGACATGGACAGAATGGTGGGGACCTTTTAAAACAAAGCAAAACAAAACGACAAAATGGGGATGAAAAGCATAGGAAAAAATAAGACCAAGTACAAGAAAGAAAGTGGAACTTCTATAAATGGCTTTGTCGTTAAACAGGGTCAATAGTTTGCAAGGAGAAAACATATGCATGAAGACTATAGATTTTCAATTAAATGTAAACACTGCTGTCTCCTTTTTGGCAGAATTCATAAGAGGAAGAAGAGTTTTCTAAAAGTGTTGAAGTATGATGAAGGGCAAAAGAAAGTTAAACATAAACATGACTAATTATTTTAAAAGAATAACACTACTAAAACCTGGTTGATCACAAGAAAGAAGACACATGAAGCAGCAGTGATAGATTTGAGTGCTTTCATTTGTACCTTTATTAAATCATAATGAAATTCATCTGAAAACTGTAGATATATATTAAAATTGGCAATAAATAGGTAAGTGCAGGGTTGTAGTCAGTGTCTGTGTGGGGGCAGCACCCTCGCCTGATCCACCTAAGCATGCATTTAATGTTTAGATTACCATTCAGTCCTGGAAGCATGTCTGCTCTGATGGCTATTTGCCACTTTAATTCCCTAACTTCTTGGAGGGGGTTTCTTTCTCCACTTTTTCTAATACTAGGAATTTGAACAATGGGCCTTGTTGGCAATTCCTGCTGTGCCTTGCCAGTGCATTTGTAACGTCTTTACATCAGATTGCTTGGTAGTGCTCCTTGACTAAATCATTGAGTTTGCAAATGGTTTTCCTGACACAGAAAACTCTGCAGTGGTTGCATAACCCATGGTACACTATGTTGGTAGTGTTGCAGTTATAGCTATGTCTAAAGAAATCAGGGACTTAAAACTGGCCATGATAAAGCTGTTTCTGCTGCTGATGTATTTATAAGAGCAGCATTGACCATTGGGATATAAGCCTGGGATGTCTTGCGAGGTGGGTATGACCTTGTTCTTGGCTTTAAGCAATAGTTTTAAGGATTGTTTTTGTAGTAGAACTTGGGATGGTTGCCTAGGGCTTTACTAATGTTAGGGCTGCTTGCAATGATCCCCACTTCTTTTCTAGGGTACCTCTGATCATTTGGGCATCAAGGGAAATGGGCAACGAAAACCGAGTTACATCTCTGTTTTTAGTTTTCAGACAGATGGTAAAGCTGTATTTTAGAATTGAGAGATAGCGGGAGTGTCTGTCTCCTTCCTTCTACTTGGAGATAGCATAATGACACTAGTTCCTCCAGGTACTGTTTTCTCTGAATAGGTTCTTTAGATAGGTGCTTTCATTTTTGAACACCAGGTCATTTCTCACAATGCAACTGAGCCTTAAAAATTGCCTATATATTTTTTCATGAAGGCTGGGTGCTGGCTGCTGGCTGCTGTAGTATAAGAAGTAATTCCTATATGTAGATTTCTCATAGCTAGTGGATGAAAAGGATTGACTACTTTTGTACAATGTTAGAGTAATGTCTAGAAAATTTGCTTTTGTTCCAATATCTGAGGCAGTAAAGCTCAGAAGGTTAATACTTTGCCTAATATCTAGCAGGAAAGAGTTAAGTTCTTGAAGGTAGCCTGCCCATAAGAAAAAGTTATCATCAATATGATCTTTGCAGAGTGCAACTTGTTCAAAGCCGTTGATTTTCCATAAGGTGTCTCCTTTCCAGGACCTAAGGACTAAATTCACGTATACGGGGACCATTTTTGCCCCAAAGGCAACTCCTTTTAGTTGGTATATAGTCAAAAGCTTGACTTGAGGGGTGGCTTTCAATAGATAACAACTTTTTGCTTCTCTGCTACGTATGAAATGCTGACTCAGAATCACGTCATTTATGAATGATTTAACATCCAGTTTCACATGAACATGTGGTGCACTTCTGGAGAGAGGCAGCACTCTTCTGTCCATGCACCTACCCAGTGATGCACTATTGGCTCCTCAGCCAGGCACATGCACCAATTGTCTGAACCTGCAGTTCCTCTCATACTGAGCTGGATTACTAGTGCAACAACACATCATCAGTAGGGTAAAACTAACCTGTCTCATGATGGTCTAAAAGCAAAAAAATTGGCTTTACCAACCGGCTAAAAATGGAGATGTAACTCTGTTTCCATTGCCCATTTCCCTTGTTGCCCAAATGATCAAAGACACCCTGGAAAAGAACTGGGGGATCACTGCAAGCATACCATACCTTAGCAGAGCCCTAGGCAACTATCCCAAGTTCTGCTACAAAAAACATATCCTTAAAATTCTTGCTCAAAGCCAAGAATGAGGTCAGACCCAGCTCAAAAGACACCCCAGGCTCATACCCCTGTGGCCGATGCTGCTATTGTAAATACACCACCAGCAGAAACAGCTTTATCATGGCCTCTCTTAAGTCTCCAATCTTCTTTAGAAATTGCTACAATTGCAAAACTACCAATGAAGTTTACCTTGGCTTATGCAACCACTGAAGAGCTTTTTGCATCGGGAAAATCACTCGCAAACTCAGTGACAGTGTCAAGGAACACTACCAACCAATCTGACATAAAGATATTACAAATGCACTGGCAAGGCACAGCAGAAATTGCCAGCAAGACCCATTGTTTAAATCCCTAGTATTAGAAGAAGTCTCCACTTTCAGTGGAGAAACAAACATCCTCCTAGAAGTTAGTGAGTTAAAATGGCTAATAATCCTCAGAGCAGACAAGTCCCCCCCAGGACTGAATGGTAATATAAACAATAACTGTATTCTTAGGAGGACCAGGTGAGCATGCTGCCCCCACATAGACACTGCCTACAACCCTGCAATTACCTATTTATTGTCAGTTTGAATGCACAATCTACAGATTTCTGATGAAGTTCGGGATGATTTAGTGAAGGTGTGAAAAAAAGAGTTCAAATCTATCACTGCTGCTTTGTGTGTCTTCTTTCTTGTGATCAACCAGGTTTTAGTAGTATTATTTAGTTTTGGCTACCTGCAAGGGAAGTCCAATCAGAAGTTAAGGAAATTTAAGGAGAATTAATTAATATTTCTGGAAAAATAAATTGAGATGCAAGAACAAAATTAAAGTTTTGAAATAGGTCGCTACAGTATTCATCAGTCAACAAGGTTGGTTGGAATAGGGTATAAATTTAATTAAAAAAATGAACAATGGGTAGAAACAATCACTTAGTACACAATGCAAACTTCAGGGCATTAATCTTTTTTTTTTCCATATTATACTCTGTAACATCTGGGACTAGGATAGATATCATTGATGAGACTGGGATTTGCTTCTTATTTATTTTAATATTTATTTACTGGGAAAGTCCGACTTGGAACAAAGCCAATTTTCAGAAGAGGCCTGGGGAGAAATGCTCCAGATGCATGTCTTTGTAATGTGGGAGGAAACCAGAGTACCTGTAGAAAACCCACATGAATGCAGGGAGGTCATGCAGACTCCATAAAGAAGGCACTCCAGCAGAAAATCAAACCGGAGAACCTCTTGCATTGAACCGACAATGTCTCAGGAGTCACTATGTTCTAGGAGTCAGCTTGAGATTATTGTTTCTGCTTTTGTTCCAAATGAGAGAAGAAACAGAAGGATATAATTTCCCAGCATTCCTAGAGATTAACAGTCACTCGAAAAACCTTAAAATGTCTTCTTAGGAGTCAGTTTGGGATTAATGTGACTGCTTTGCTCCTGGTGAGAGAAGGAGTAGAGGGAAGCTGCTTCTGTCTGATCTTTGATAGAGCAATGTGCATGGGACTTCATGGAGTGGTCTGCTTGCAATTTTGTTGACAGCCACTTCAGGGTCTTTGTGCAGCCTGAATTTCTGTTGCATTCAACTGCTGCAGGTTTTATCCAGGGTGTCTATTAAGAGAAGACAATAGCAAGTGTACCTAACACATAAATGTCTGGGTTAATACTACTTTTCAGGAAGAAGCTTGGGACTAGCCCTACTATTTTGCTTCTGGTGAGATAAGGAACAAAGTACACTTTTAATCATTTTTGAGTGCTGTTATTTTTGCCACTGCATTTAAACTGTTGAATTCTGCATTTCTGCCTATTTTAAGTGTTTGCTGCTTGTATTACTGTGTAAGTTGATTATTTCTCCTGTATTTCCAACTTGGATTCCTGTACTAGTTGATTATTCCACTTTCAAGCTATTTTAGTGATTTAAAGTTAGAAGTGTTTGTTTCATATTTACTCCAGTGGCAGTGGAGGTTAGACTTGTTTCATCTTGTGCTAAAAAATCACTGTAGAAATCTTAGCATGTGCTTATTGTGATTAACCAAGGGACTATTTTGCTTGGTTATATGTTGTCTAAGCCTGCATAAAGGTAATGCATTTGTGTGAGGCTTGGCATCATGCAGTGGTGGTTGGTAATGCATTCATATGAGGCTTGGCATCATGCACTGGTGGTTACAGAGTGCTATATTGACACAGGCACTTAGAATCAATGTTTTCCATATAAACCTACTTCTGAAATTTCCTTAGGACTTAGATGTGCAAACAGCAACTAAATTGTGAATTGAAAAGGACTACTCCATGAGTTTAGTCTTAGTCTTGAATGTATGTTCTCTTACAGCACCAAAGCTAGCCAGGTGTAAACTCCTATTGCACCACCCCCTTGAAGATCATATAATAAGGATCTGTAACCATGGATATGCACTTCCCTACTATCTCTGCAGCTAGTTTGGTGGATATAGGCATCCTGAATCAATTTAGTAATTGTCTCATTTTGACTGACAACCACCTATTTCTTAAATACTCAGAATGTGAGACATGTATTTGCGCAATATCATTGCAGGCGAGGCACTCACACACAAGAACTTATAATACCAAATAGGTTGTCAGGAGCATGTATACTACACCCGCAACGCAGAGTATAGAACAGACACATAGATTCACATATTCTGAGGCTTTTAAATGTAATCTTCTTAAAGCGGAAAGGTCTTCCACACATAAGCATCCTCAGCAAACTCAAAACCATTTTACCAAAACAACACTCACCATGCCACATAGAGCCACATATGGTTCCTCAACATTTGAGCTCATAAGGCAATCTAGTACACCACTCAATATTTGGTCATAAGAGACTTCATTGTGAGAGACACAGATATCCCAATCACCAGACTGAGAAAGGAGAGACTCATAGTCAGTTGCCCATCAGAGTTCAGGATATGCCAGATGACACACACAGTCAGTCATAGTCCATGTGGGTGTAAATGACTCGAGATATACCTCCCTGGACTTACAAAGAGAGATATGAAGGGGCTTTCAACCTATTTATCCCAAGCTGGTATGACCTTAAAATTGAGCAGCATTCTACCTTCTCCAATATGAAAACAAGATAACTGACTAATAACTGGCTCAGCTTTTCATGTCAGTCAAAGGGGGGCACAATATGTGTTAGCACAGAAGGATATTGTTGATATATTATGGTGCTTTGCCAAAGGTAGTCTGCACATTTCCTTTCTAGGCTTTTCAGCATTTTCTAAAACCATGTTCACCTCGTAGTGTCTATTTTAGGTATTACCACCCTGATAAAAGGGGGGCAGAGGTTGGGGTTTGACATAATGGTTAAATTGTTTACTTCATACACACATGGTATAGGGTTTGACTCTTATCTATACAGGGAAATGGATAGACTTAAGGGCCTCTGCAGCTATTGTAATACTAACCAATGAATATAAATCTTCCAACATAGCAAAACAAGCCCAGGAAACGTTAAATGTGTTGCTGATTAATGCCTGGAGTCTAAACAAGAAACTTCACTCCCTTCAATCTCTCCTTGCCCTGGGAAATGTGGAAGGAATACACATTTGTTTTTCTAATTTCAAAAGATACTTTCTTTAATACTCTGGTTGCAAGTATTTTCCACTGGACAAATAATCTAACTCCGTCCTCACTTGCATCACTTCTACTTTGACCCTCTGTTCTCACTTGCTGCTTTGCTCTCATATTTACTAGTAAAGTTAATTCATGTTTATTTTCTACTCTGTTAATAATATTTACATTATGTTTTAACTGTCTGTGAGGTTATTTACCTTATGGAATTACACTATGTTTGTGATGTTTGGGAATTTGTTCCATTTTTTTTTTTTTTTTTTGTGAATTACTTCACCTGGGCTGTGCTTGCAAATGGTCTGTTATGATCAGTGCACTACCCCAGTAAATAAACTAAATAAATAAATGAGTGTGTTTTGTGGATTCCAGTTACAGAGGTGAAGGGAGAAGAAAGATTATGATTTATTAAAGTTATTTGAGTTGCATACTTGGTTGCATATTACTGGCTTATTTAAGTTTTGCCCTTATATGGTCACTAACACTGTTGAGAAAGCATACAAAAGAGTTTATAGTATTGGTTTTCTTGGAAAGAAGGTACGAATTCAATGCAATACAGACTGCCTATTTGTGTTTTTTTTTTCTTTTTTGCATATTCTTGAAGTGGTATGTATTAATTGGAAGAAACCAAATAGATTTAGTAAGCTAGAGGGAGTTGCTGAGATGCAGATTAAGCAGTCAGTATTTAGGCCACCAATTATAATGGCTTCATGGTCTATCAGGAGAGGATATCTGGAACAATGATAACAATGTTATCAGGTAGTATATATATATATATATATATATATATATATATATATATATATATATATATATATTTATTTTATTTATTTGCAGTTGGTTAACCAGGATAGTCCATTGGGCCAAAAGAATCCGTTTTCAATGGAGTCCTGGGGAGAAAAGCTCCAACATAAAGATTACACAAAAGATAGCAACAATTTACAGTTTAACTATTTCTCATTCTAAGAGATAACAAAAGACACTGTAATTAAATAGACAAAGGTGTATATTTATTTTTTTTTAAGAACAATGCACTAGTAAGTTTGTGTTTTCATAAGATAAAAAATAATAGGATTAGGTGAAAATAGGAGGTTGGTTGAAGTAAGTTGGAAGTAGATAGTTGAGAATAAGATGTTGATTGCTAGATGTGAAAAATGGAGTTGGTATTTGAAGTATGTGAAGTGGAAGACAGTACGGGATGGGGAATAAGTTAAGAGGGTGGGAGCAGGAACATTCCCATGTGGATGTTAGATGGGAGTAAAGTGATTTTTTAAAGGATGGGAGGCTAGTGATGGTTTGAATGGAGGGAGGGAGGGAGTTCCATAGGCGTGGTAGGGAAAAAGATAGTAGGTTTTACCCTGGGGGGGCAAAGGAGTTTATATACCTCGATTAGGTTTTGATTGCTAGATCTTAGGAGTCGTTGTGGGTGGTGCATTTTAAAGGTAGAGGAGAGGGAGGGACAAAGGGAAGATTGGTAAATGAGTTTGTGTACATAGGTGAGCTGAATATAGGAGAGGTAGTTGGGAAGTTCTAGCCAGTTGAGTATGTGGAGAGGTACACAGTGATGGGTTGATGGTCTGTTGTTAGTGGCAAATTTGGCTATTTTGTAATAACAAGAGGACAGTTTTGTTTTGAGAGTAGATTGCAGGTGTATAAGGAGAGGGGCACCATAAAGAAGGGAGGGTAAGAGAAATGTAGTAGAGAGAGTGAGCTTAGTAGCTAAAGTGAGGTATTGGTTGTGTCGGTAGAGCATATAGAGTTTTTGGTGGGGGGTTTTTTATGTTTAGTAGGAGATAGGAATTGAATTTAAGCTTGTCATCAATCTGGACTCCTAATAGTTTGGTTTAGGACACTAGCCCAAGAGGTGTATTATTTTGGCTGGCAATAGAGAATAGTTTTTTGTCAATGGTGCTAGGTTTGGAGTGGGTGAATATCATAAGTTTTGTTTTTGCTGCATTGAGTGCTAGATGATTGTCTTTCATCCATTGTTCAGTGGTGGAGAAAGCATTTTGAGTTAGCTGTAAGAGAGTTGGGATGGATGAGGTAGAACAGACAATTGTAGAATCATCTGTGTATTGAATAATATTAGCATGAGGAATGGATTGGAAAAAATCATTGATGAATATATTAAAGAGCAGAGGACCCAGTATGGAACCTTGCGGGACACCAGTAGGGGTGTTGAGGAAACAGGAGGTAGCTTTTTTCCATTTGACAGCTTGTTGCCTGTTGGTGAGGTAGCTGGTGAACCAATTGAGAGATGAAGGTGATAGGTTTAGGCTAGATAATTTAGTAAGTAGTAGGTTATGTGAGATGGTATTGAAGGCCATAGAGAGGTCAAGTAGGATGGTAGATACTGTAAGACCAGAATCTCTAGCTTTATTAAATATTTCTAGAAAAGAAAGGAGGGCAGTCATAGAGCTGTGATTGGGTCTGAAGCCGTGTTGGGTGGGAGTTAATAAATTGTTGTCCAAGAGATAGCGAAGGAGTTGAAGATGGATACATTTCTCGAGGAGTTTTGAGATGGGAGAGAGAATGGCGTTGGGCCGAAAGTTGGTGATGTTAGTATCAAAGCCCCCTTTGTGAAGGGGAATGATGACACATATGGTTTCACTTCATAACCTTGAAATGCTGAAATCAAATATTTCAGCATTCCGAAACTATGAAGCCCAACCATTCACAGTACCGAAACCCACAATCACAAATCACACAGTCACGAACATACATACTCCATACACCACATATCACACACACCATTCCACCCAGACCACACAAACCCCACAACCCTACAGTACATATAAGCAGGGGGCAAGCCCCCCTGTACCTCCCCACACCTGCCCTAATTATATATACCAACTCCGAGATTGCACATAACGAAAAAAAAAAAAACTCACAACATGGCATTCTACACTCACTCATACACAAATACACATCACACATACACAAACACCAACAACTCCCTACCCTTACCCACACATACTACATACAAAAACACACACAAACACTCACTCACCTGCAATTTCAGACACCATACCAGCCAAACACTTCACGCAACATACCAGAAATGCATAAGTGTGGATTTGAGATATCCAAATTCGCTCTTATGCACAGCTTCATGGTCTCAAAATGCTGAAATTCGAGATTTCAGCATTTTGACATTATGAAATTATACTGTATATATATATATATATATATATATATATATATATATATATATTTATATAGATATATATATCAGTATATATATATATATATATATATATATATATACATATATATATATATATATATATTTATATATATATATATATATATATATATATAGGTTCATAGGCTCATACTAGGCTATCTGCCCTAGGGCATTTATAAGCCTAGCCAGAGTGTGTTTAGCTTTCGCCACCCATTTTAAATTAATTTTGCTATGCTTTTTTGAGGTTAGTATACTGTGCCTCTGTCTAACAGTGACACAGAAGTGATAGCCGGGGTAAACCTACGATCTCCCATCCACTCATCAAGATTCCTCTTGAAGAGAGTCAATGTGGGACTCTGCCTAACTTGGACTGGGATTTTATTCCAGAGTGAAGGGAGCCTCTGGGTTATGAATCTGTCCCTCCAGCATGTCCTATTTATTTCAGTGCTGAGGTTCAAGTCTCTCGAGCGCGTAGCTTGATGGGATTTGGATTTTCTGAGGTGCAGCATGTCCATTAATTCCGGGTTGGACATGGCTTTATACGTCAGGCACAGATCGCCTCTGAGCAGGCGGTATGCCACTGAGCAGAGCTAGAGTTTCTTTAACCGGGCAACATATGGCATCTGTTTGAGCCCTTTGATCCTCTTGGTGAGGTACTTTTGGGGTCTTTCCAGTTGCTGCAGGTGTCTGGTAAGGTACATCCCAAAAGGGGCATTGTACTCAATTATGGGCCTGATGAGGGATGAGTAAAGAGGTACAATGACCTCCCCTGATCTAGATGTGAATCCCTTCATGATTAGGTGAGCTATATAAAATGTTTTTCTAACCACTTTGGCCACGTGGTTGTCAAATGAGAGATTGCTATCAGCTTGGGTCCCCAGGTTCCTAATGACTTCTTCTGTACTTAATGGATTACCACCTATGTGGTAATTTGTGGGCACTTTGTCTTTGCCAAAGGGGATGACTATACACTTTTTGGCGTTTAGCTTGAGGCCATGGCTCTGGCACCAGTTGTCTGTTTCTATGAGGCCCTTTTGGAGGATGCTTGTGTCGGCTGGAGAGTTGATTATGGCGCCCAGTTTGCAGTCATCTGCGAACTTGGTCAGCCACAGTCCTTCCGTGTTGGCCTGTACCGCCGAGAAATATATACCGAACAAGAGAGGTCCCTGGACTGAGCCTTGTGGGATGCCACTTGTAACTGGTTTGGAGTCTGACATGGCTCCAGCAATTCTAACCATGTGGGTTCTGTCCTTGAGCCAGTTTGCAACCCATCTAGCGACATAGGGGTTTATATTTAAGCTGGTGAGCTTATCTATAATGCCGAGTGGGGTATTGTATCGAAGGCTTTTGCGAGGTCCAGGTAGGCTGTGTGGACCACCTTCCCCTCATCAATGGCCTTGGTGACTGTTTCAAAGAAATCGACCAGGTTTAAGAGGCAGGATCTGCCCTTAACAAAGCCAAACTGGGTAGGATCCAGTGTCTGTAGGTCCCCAATATCTTTATTTATGAGGTCCATGATGATCCTTTCCATAGCTTTGCAGACCAAGCTAGTCAGGCTTATGGGGCGATAGTTTCCAGGATCCGTTGAGGCACCACCTCTGTAGAGAGGGACCACTGTTGCTGTACGCCACTCTTTGGGTACATATCCTGTAGTAAGGCTAAGATTGAACAGTAGTTTTATGTTTGGGTTTAGCTCTTCTTGGAGTTCATGTAGGATGCAGCCCGGGACACCATCTGGTCCCATTGATGTTGTGTTTTTTGCTTTGGAGATGGCGGCTCTTACCTGAGCATCTGAGATGTCAGGGGGGAAGCACTCTGTTGGAATAGATATTTGCCCTTTTGGTGGGGAGAGGGGGGAGAAGTTTGCACTGAACCTGTCAGCTAGGATGTTGGCAATGTCTGTGGGCTTGGTGTATTTTTTGTCATTTTGGACTAATTCTGAGCATATCTGGGAATTCCCACCCAGGTTCCTAACATAACTAAAGAAAGCCTTGTGATTATCCTTAGTGTCCTGTGCAATTTTTCTCTCGAAGCTGGCCTTAGACAATTTTATGAGTGCCCTTAGTTTTTTGCTAATACTGATCAGAGATTCCTTCCCTTTTTGGGATTTTGCTCTATCATGTAGTAGCTTCCTCCTTCTATTGTATAGTTTGTTTATGGCTGGGGTCCACCAGGCAGGACGTCTGCCTTTGGAGGATTGGGTCTTGGTTTTATTTGGGATTGCATGATCCATGCATTCCTGAAGGTGTTCATAGAATGCATTTTTAAAGGATTCTGCGGTCTGGGCCGTATTTTCCACAGGCCCGGGGGCTTTGAAGGATTTCGCCTCGGTTTTGAGCCGTGTGAAATTTGCTTTAGAGAAGTTTTTCACTGTGGTTTTCTGGGCAGGGGGTGGGGTCGGGATGTGAATATCCAGTGAGATTAATTTATGGTCTGATCTTACCAGTGAGGGATACACTTCTGGTCTGGAGCATAATGTCCCCATGTTGGTGATGATCAGGTCCAGTATGTTTTCCCCGCTTGTGGGAGTGGTAACAAGTTGTTCCATAGCATTTGAGTTTATAAATTCTAGGAACCTATGGGCTAGGGTGTTGGAGCTAGAGTAATGCTCCCAGTCTATGTTTTGGTAGTTGAAGTCGCCCAATATAATGGTGTTTGGAGAGACCTTCATATTTTCCAGTATTCTCAGGAAGGCCAAGTAGGGTTCCTGTGTTTGGGAGGGTGGTCTGTAGCAGGCTATAAACTGGAAGGCAGTTTTACCCACAGTTAGTTACACATGGATAGTCTCTGATGCTTCGTGCTGTGCCACCAACCTGGAGGTGTGGGTATCTTTGACGAATATTGATACTCCCCCTCCTTTTGTGGTTCGGTCCAAGTTTTGGG